>NC_136288.1:10135045-10570045 GCF_964198595.1 Lampetra fluviatilis
CATGAGAATTATTTTATTATGTTTATTTTTATTACTTTATTACTTCCCTTCTACGTGACTTTACCGAAAGAACCAAGAAGATGAATCCCTGCAGTCACGAAAGCTTTAAATACAAATAATTACCGCCGTTGAGAGGGGTTCTACTGTCGTGTCACCACCGCGACTACGTCCGCAGCAATAACCCGGGGGCCAGTTACCGGATTCGAACCCAGAACGGAGGGGGGGGGCGCGCCAGGGGGGCGAAGCGATACAAGGCGTCCAGACGGGTCGCTCAGAGCGATGATGTTGACAACGGCGATGGGGATTGTGGAGTTGAGGCGACGTTGCAGGGAGCCTGGAGCCGGGGCAACGTGTACAGGTGGCCTTGCAGTGGACCGTCCCAGGTCCGTTGGAGGTTGGAGCTGAGAGGGTTTTCGGGGAAGCCATGGAATTGAGAGTGGCGGTGGTCAGAGCCAGATGTTCTGAAGGCACGAAGAAGGTTTTTTTTTGCAGCGACGATGAAAGGGAAGCGTCGGACGCGCAGCCGAGGTGAGAGGTCCTGCAAAGTTTGTTCAAGACCCGAATACCGCGCCCTTTGGTTATGAACGCGGATTTTGTTTTTAGCATCTTTGCCGGCTAAACGTGTCAGCGAGCGAGCGCCGGGGGCTAATAAAAATCAGACCGACCAAAAAAAAAAAAACGTTTATAAATACGCGGCTTGAAACGAGCGTCAGGGAGATGGCCTCGCGGAGGACGTGAGCGGCGTCGCTTGCCGCACCCCTAAAAATAACGGCTCGTCGACAGGCACACGGCGCTTCCTCTTGCCCATCCGAGGGGTTTCTCCCCGCAAAAACGCTCGCGAGCGCGGAGTCGTTGCGCGTTCAAACCCCGGCGGGGCGTCGGAAGAAGGCGATTTTGACCGCGCACTTGCTGCTTTGTTGGCGGTCGATGGTCCGAGCCCAGCGGCCGCCCTGGTTAATACCGCGCGCGTGCCGGTTGACGCAGAGCCACGCGCCGCCCGTGACGTTACCACGGTCCAGATTTGTCTTAATTAGAGAAATCACCGGCAAAATAAAAAAAAAATTCGGTAAAGCCGCGTGGCAACATCGCCCCGACAGCGCCGTTATGGCAGCCTGCGCCATGGGAACAGTGTCGGTGGCGCGGGCACGATATCAGTGTCCGTGACCGTTTGCAGGGATGTGCCGCTTGCCGAGCCGGCAAGTTGGCGCGTGCCGCCACCTGCTGCTCCAGCTGTTGCCGGGACTTTCTCCGAGTGAGAGCGAGAGAGGAGCGCGAGACATTTATTCTTGGAGACTGAGCGGGCGTGCCTTCAGGTCCAAGATGCCAAACGAAGGCACGCGGGCGATGCTTCATGCTGGCGGGAGGAATGCGTGCGTGTGTGCGTGCGTGCGTGTGTGTGCGTGTGTGCGTGTGTGTGCGGTGTTGAGTGTCCGTGCGGTCGTACGCGGTGGGTGGGTGCCGTGTGTCGGCTGCCCCCGTGCCGTTGCCCCGCCGAGCGCGATGGCGGTGAGCGCGCCGGTGATTCCGCAGACGGGTAACGTTGGCGACGTCCCACCGCCCCCCTCGGCCGGTCTCCGCGCACGCCCGAGCTGCAGAGCTGAGCGCCGAGCAAGGCTCCGCGTTGTTCGCGTGAACCCCTCCGAGCTTGGGTTTGATTCGAACGCGTTAGGGGACCGCCCCGGTTCCCCTGCGGCGCACGGCGAGTTGGTTCTCGGTTGTCGCGTTCCAATATTTCACCCGGAGAATCCCTCGGGATGGGGAACTTCTCCTCCGCGAGGGCTCCTGGAGTGCCCACTGACGCACACGCGGTCGAACACGCGGCGGCGGTGCCTCTGAGGGGGTGCGTGCCGGGGGTGCAGCCCTGCAAGCCGTGGGGGCTGCGCCGTCTGGCCGTGCGTGCTGCGTGCCGACGCCTCGTTTCCGCTGTGTCCGCCGCTGCGTGCGCTGGGTGTGCAGGCCTCTCTGGTGGAAGCCTACAAGACGGCGGCCGTGGTGATCGGCAGCATCTACCTGGCGTGCATTATCGTCCTCTTCCTGGGCGTGCGCGAGATCAAGGGTCAGTCACCGTGGCGACGCACGGCCCCCGCAAGGCCTCCACTCCCTCCGCTCCCTCCGCTCCCTCCGCTCCCTCCGCTCCCTCCGCTCTCTCCACTCCCTCCGCTCCCTCCGCTCTCTCTCTTCACCCTGCTCCCACTATTCTCGTTGGTCAAGCGCTGGCACCCCTTCGGGTTACCGGCCAGGTGGCTCGGCGCTTGAGCGAGTGACTTCGCAGCCGGAAGGTTCCGAGTTCAAATCTCGGTCAAAGTTTCAAAGTTTATTTTCTAGGTATAGCCCTGTGAGCCATTCGGCTCTTGAATCGGGTGCAAACAAAAAAACAAAAACATGAACAAAAAAAAATCTTAAAGTGACTAAGTGCAAACAGAAAATCCAAGAAAAGACAGCAAAATATTGCAGAAAAAGCACCGTACACCAACCCTGTGCAAATATCCCAGTGGGATGCAAGTCAAACAACAACAACAACCACAAGACGGGGTCGAGGGGGTTTCGATGATCCCACCACGCGGTGTGGGGAGGGCAAGTGGCTGCGGCGGTGCGCCGTGGAGAGGCTCCTCGTCCCCCCCCCGGCGTAGGAAAGCGGCCGGATAGCAAACCGCTGGCTCGAGGCCGTGAACGGGAGGTGAGCAGCGGGGGGGGAGGAGGGATAACTCTGCGCTCCATGGTGAGTGGGGGGCTGCCGTGTCCCCGTGGGAGCCGGCCAGATGGGGGCAGTAACCCCGGCGGGGGGGCAGCCTCCCACCCCGCGCGGCGGGGGCGAGGTGGGAGGGACAAGGAGAGTTTCGCTCACGAGTAAAGGGGGGGGCGGGGGGGCGCTGATCCTGACAGGAGGAGCTAAAATTAGGACGGGGAGAGGTGCACGCTCAGCGCTTCGTCGCTGTCAGTCCACCACGTGCGCTGTCCGTGCCGTGCGTACGGGTCGTAGCTTCGGCCCGGATCGTTGTCACTTTCATGAGCTGGTTCCTGAAACGCGCTGCTACCGCTCGCGCCTCCTGGATGCGTTCGACGCTTCTCGTTACGCCGAGACTCGACGTCGTCGTTGACATTTCATTGGGATTGCGTTGCTCGTGACAAAGACAAAGATCCCCCGTGTAGCCTGCACAGACTGTAGGGGCAAGTGCTGTTAGCAAGCATCTACGAACGCCGGCACGGCACACGAGGTGGCGATGTTTACACACCGCACCAGGTACTCATTTGAGGCTGAGTCGACCTAGAGGAGACCCAGGACCGGTTCAGATAATCGTCACCGGTGTTGGCCGTGAGCGGGAATCGAACTCGGGTCGCCGGCTTCGTAGCGCAGCGTAGCGCTGACCCTCACACCACCGATCCCGTCGTTTAGATTTAATCGGAACTGCGTACACACACGTGTGTGTGTACACGCAAGTGCACAAGTGTGTATACGCAAGTGCACACACGTGTGTGTACACGCAAGTGCACACACGTGTGTGTGTGTACACGCAAGTGCACACACGTGTGTGTGTACACGCAAGTGCACACACGTGTGTGTACACGCAAGTGCACACACGTGTGTGTGTACACGCAAGTGCACACACACGTGTGTGTACACGCAAGTGCACACACGTGTGTGTACACGCAAGTGCACACACACGTGTGTGTACACGCAAGTGCACACACGTGTGTGTACACGCAAGTGTACACGCAAGTGCACACACACACGAAGCCGCACGTACCCTCCACCTGTACGAATTTACATTTGATTCTTACTGGCAACGATGCGCCGATCATTCTCATCGTCAGTTATTAAGGAGCCTGCCGAACACGGACCCCCCCTTCCCGCTGTGTTCTCATCACGGCAGCGAGCGAGACGCCTCGTTCCCCATCTCTGTGCCTCCGCGTAAAAAAAAACTCAAATATCTTTTACTCAATCCCATCAGCCACGCAGACCTTTGTGGGAGTGCATCATTTCAGCGGCGTTGGTTCAACATGAGCACAAAATAATTACAGTGATCCGTAATACGGGTTTTTTTTGGGTTAGATCGCGTAGATATCTAAAAGTGTCCATAATCAACGTTTTTGGGTTTTGATCGCGTTATTTATAAATGTGTCGTAACCCTCCACCACCCAACATGGCCAATCAGTAAAAAAAGTGTCACGTTGACAAAAGACAAATAGTTCACTGCTTTAGCCCACCGGTGTGTTGAAGCGTGAAACCACAACATTTACAATTTTTGAGTACGACGTTTCGCTGGTAATTGCATCCAGCATCATCGGGCAATTCGCCAGAAACGTCACAGTACTCAAATTGTAAATGTTGTGGTTTCACGCTTCAACACACCGGTGGGCTAAAGCAGTGAAATACTTGTCTTTTGTGACACTTTTTTACTGATTGGCCGTGTCGGGTGGTGGAGGGTTACGACACATTTATAAATAACACGATCTAAACCCAAAAACGTTGATTATGAATAATATTGGTCGCGAAAGCCTGCTACGTGTTATATAAAATTGTCGTTAAACCTGCGACACGTGAATGTGGTTATTTATTCATTGGTTTCTTGCTGCCGGTCACTCGTGAGTGCCTTCATGGCCCAGTACATTCCGCGTGACTGGTTTCTCCCTGCGGTTTTGTATGCGGGAAACAAATGGCTTTGTGCCGCACAAACAACGACTCACCACTGGACGTACTTACTGTATGTTGAGCTTCTTCTGCACCGTACGTAGCCAACCACGATAATCGGAGGTGCGGGGGGAAGGACATCAAAATAAACACAAAAAGCAATTATAAAGAAACGAGTGTCCAATCTAGATGATTTAAAAGTGCATCTCTCCAGTGGCTAACTAATATCGGAGGGAAGAGCGTTCCAGACGGCCGGAGAAGCGCATCTAAGAGCGCGCGTGGCGGTGACCGTCTTTGTTCGATGGTTAGCCAGAAGCCACTAGCGCGAGGATGATCGGGGTGCACGCGATGGTCAGCGAGGTATCGTGGTTCAATTGTGGCGAGCGCTTTGTGTGTGTAATGAGTGCACGCTCCTCGGGGCTTCGAGGAGAAATACGAAAAAGGCGACGTTCATGGCAGTGGCTCTTCTTGGATGTGCTACGTAGAAAGGGGCTAATTGTGCAGTCACGTTCCCGTCAAGGCTACGGTGTCGTTGCCGAATGTGCCTTGGCCGCTGGTGTGCGCGGGCTCACTGACATGGCGCTCTATCACTCACACACTCACTCACTCACATGCTCACTCACTCACTCGCTCACTCACTCACACGCTCACTCACTCACTCACACGCTCACTCACTCACTCACACACTCACTCACTCACGCGGGATTTACTCACTCACTCACTCACACACTCACTCACTCACTCACACGCTCACTCGCTCACTCGCACACTCACACGACGCTCACTCACTCACACGCTCACACGCTCACTCGCTCACCCACGCGGCGCTCGCGTTGTCTTGCGCAGACTCGCCCAACCTCAACCGTCGCCCCAGCAGCCTGTCGCTGCAACGCCGCATGCGCCGCATCTTCACCTACAGGCCCTACCTGCTGCTCATGGGCAGCTACGTGAGCACCTCCATCGCCCTGCAGGTGACTCGCCGGCGCCTCCTCCTCCTTGACCCCCCCCCCCCGACCCCTGCGCCCTCTGCTCCTCGTCGTGCCAACCTCGTCGCGTTCTCGTCACGCCGCGGTCACGTGTCACCCTCGGCAGGGAGTGGATCATTGTCGACGAGCACGTTGGGTTTTACCGTCACCTCAACCGCCGGCAATCGCACCGGGGACGAGGCAATCGCGCACTTGCCGCAGTAATAAAGTTCAACACGACAGCGGTGCCAGCGGTGCCAGCGGTGCCAGCGGTGCCAGCGGTGCCAGCGGTGTCAGGTCTCGGTCCAAATCAACTCCTGCCGCCTAATCGGCGATCGCGGCAATTTCTGCGTCAAATCCGGGCGGGCGCCATCGAGCGTGCACCTAGCCTCGCACAAGCACCGTGGTGACGTCACCAGTGGCGAACGGCGGTTGTTGTTGTTGAATAGCTTCCATTCGGCTTCACTACAGATGATGACCTTGCGGAGCATTGGCGTCATCTCCAATCGGCATTGTGTGCCGCGGTGGCGAGATGTTAACTACTTCGCCTGGTGTACAGGAGGTCGTGGGTTCGATCGCGACCCTGACGCCTGCTGTATATTTGCAGTTTGCGTGTCTCTCTCCCCGTGGTCGCGTGGATTTCTCCTCATGGTCCTCCAGTTTTACACGTGCACATTATCACATAAAAGCTACTAATGTAGTCAGGTTGATTATAACGACAATGACGAAGTTATGAGCATCGTCACGAATAGCTCCGCTGGGCTACGACCATTTGCCGGGACGTCTCCCGTGACCCGTGGCAGCGCGCGTCCACGATTAGCGCAGTGCAGGCGTGCGTGCCCACACACGGGGCGTGTGGCCATGCCAGCCAGAGGCACTGCAGCACACCTCATCACTTTACACGCTCGCTTGACGTCTATGACAACCAACCGTGACCCCCAGGGCGAGGCTGCTGTGTGTCACGTGACCCCCAGGGCGAGGTTTCTGTGTGTCACGTGACCCCAGGGCAAGGTTCCTGTGTGTCATGTGACCCCAGGGCGAGGTTCCTGTGTGTCATGTGACCCCAGGACGAGGCTGCTGTGGGTCATGTGACCCCCAGGGCGAGGCTGCTCTGTGTCACGTGACCCCCAGGTCAAGGTTCCTGTGTGTCACGTGACCCCCAGGGCGAGGTTCCTGTGTGTCACGTGACCCCCAGGGCGAGGTTCCTGTGGGTCATGTGACCCCCAGGGCGAGGTTCCTGTGTGTCACGTGACCCCAGGGCGAGGTTTCTGTGTGTCATGTGACCCCCAGGGCAAGGCTGCTGTGTGTCACGTGACCCCAGGGCGAGGTTCCTGTGTGTCACGTGACCCCCAGGGCGAGGTTCCTGTGTGTCACGTGACCCCCAGGGCGAGGTTCCTGTGTGTCACGTGACCCCCAGGGCGAGGCTGCTGTGTGTCATGTGACCCCCAGGGTGAAGCTGTTGTGTGTCATGTGACCCCCAGGGCGAGGTTCCTGTGTGTCATGTGACCCCCAGGGTGAAGCTGTTGTGTGTCATGTGACCCCCAGGGCGAGGTTCCTGTGTCTCATGTGACCCCAGGGCGAGGCTGCTGTGTGTCATGTGACCCCCAGGGAGAGGCTGCTGTGTGTCACGTGACCCCAGGGCGAGGTTCCTGTGTGTCACGTGACCTCCAGGGCGAGGCTGCTGTGGGTCATGTGACCCCAGGGCGAGGCTGCTGTGTTACCGCTGTTTGTCGCTCGGGTGCTCAACAACTGCTCTGAGGGTTAACGCCCGACCCCTGACCCCACCGTCCCCCTGTCCCGCCCCCTCCCCAGCTGGTGCAGGGCAACCTGGCGTTGTTCTTCGAGCACGTGCTGTGCATGAAGGGGAAGTTCCAGATCATGGTCATCACCGTGCTGGTAAGGCCAAGCAAGCGCCGCCGTTCGTCCGCGTGAAATCGACCGCGCGTATTACGGAGTGCCCACGCATCGGAAGGTGGTGGTGGTGGTGGCGGCCTCATCGCCGTTCTTAAACTTAGATTGCTGATTAAATTGAGAATGAATGAGACTTCTCCGTACGTTGACATATCGTACCGCGGTAGGGCCCCCTGAACACGGCCGCAACGACTTTGCGAGTGCCGCGGCATTGCTTTCAAACAAGGCGGCAGGCGTGAAAGCGCGAGCAACGTCGCGCCGCCTCCCCCCCCCCAACTCGCACCGTCGCCGCACCCGAGGGTTCGCACGGCACGCCGTGAACAACGCCGTTCGTCCGCAATGCCGAGCAGCACGTGGGCGTAGCATCGGGGTGGTCGTGCGTCACGCAGTGTCCCCAGGCAGGTCGCGCCCCCAGCAGCCTGTAGGCTTGCCGGCTGTACTGCTGATCCGGTTTTGTAAAACTATAAACAGATTTTTTTATTTACTGGGTAAGGCCCACCGAGCTCTTTTTCAAAAGCGACCTGGCTACCTTCTAACTCAATGAAGTGGTTTGTCGTGTTGATCCTAAATGTGGAGGGAAAAACCAGTGGACCTGGAGAAAAATACACGGGAACACGGGGAGAGCAAACACGCCAACTCCAAATATAAAACAGGTGTCAGGGTCGAACCCATGACCTCCTGTATATCGCACGAGGTAGTTAACATCTCAATTTAAAGCTTTCGTGACTGCAGGGATTCATCTTCTTGGCTCTTTCGGTAAAGTCACGTAGAAGGGAAATAATAAAATAATAAAAATAAAACCTAATAAAATAATTCTCACGACGTTTCGGCCACAACGCAAGCAGCCGTCCTCAGGTGAAGAACAGGTCTGTCGGAAAGACAGCGTCTTTCACGTCGTGAGAATTATTTTATTATGTTTTATTTTTATTATTTTATTATTTCCCTTCTACGTGACTTTACCGAAAGAACCAAGAAGATAGTTAACATCTCACCACCCTAGCTTCCCACAGCCCCAGATGGGGAGAGATTCAAAGGTCGTGCCGTTTTCACGGTTATATATTTTACAAAGCTGGAACGTTGTAAAGGACGCCGGAATGGCCGTGCGTGGAAACTCACTGCGCTCCGTAAAGACGTCAGAGTGGGACGCGAGGGTTGAGGACGTTTCCACGCGATGGCTTTGGCTATGGGGACCCTGCGGCCTGCATTGGTGAACAGTGCCTAGGGGTCCATCTTCTTGGTTCTTTCGGTAAAGTCACGTAGAAGGAAAATAATAAAATAATAAAAATAAAACATAATAAAATAATACAATTCTCACGACGTTTCGGCCACAACGCAAGCAGCCGTCCTCAGGTGAGGAGAATTCTCTTATTTTATTATGTTTTATTTGATGAATCCCTGCAGTCGCGAAAGCTTTACATCGAAATTTAAGTGCCGAGGGGGTTTGCAGTCGTGACACATCCGAGTGTCTCTCTGGGGCTCTGCTCGTAGCCAACCGACAGCCCAGGCCGACGGTGGAAGCCTCGCATCCAAGCTGTCGGGCAGCCAACTGACGACCGCCGCGCTCATTCAATCCTTTATATTAAGTTCACTTGCTTGCTTGCTTGCGCGCTTACGACCGTGCAAATCTTTCGGTCGTTTTTTAACCCACTTCCCGTGATCCAATCGAGCTGACATTTTGCACACAGACTCGTTGTGCGTGACAATTAATTTTCGTGAAAAAATTTTGCGAAGAATTTTTTCCTAAATTTTACACTTTTTAGGATTTTTTTTTTAGATTTAATTACCAATTGCTTAATGGTGGCAGGCAATCATCTGACCCATAGGTGGCAGCCATCTCAAGCCAGAGGACGAGAGGACTCTAGCCGCCACGCATATAAAGGATTCATAGTGAAAAACTTTGTTTTTACGGGTTAAATTTTTTATGATTGGCACACAGAGAGAAGATTGGGCGGGCAGATCCCTTGGGCTGTGAACTTTCATCCCTTTGATGTAATTTGGGCGCTCAGTGCCGCCGCGTGCCGCTCGTTTGGTTATAAAACCCGTCGCAGTCAGGTTGCGATCAACTAAAACTGTAAAGTTTTTTATTTTACCAGGTGAGGCCCACTGAGCTGTGTAGCTCTTTTTCAGAAGCGACCTGGCCACAAATGATAGCTCAACTAAGCGGCTTATCACGTGTAAATGTATAGCAGTCAAACACTCTAAACGCGTGTTGATGATTATAAATGTGGAGGGAAAAACTGGAGAACCCGGAGAAAAATCCACGCTATCACGGGGAGAGAGACACGCAAACTCCAAATGTACAGCAGGTGTCAGGGTCGGGATCGAACCCACGACCTCCTGCATACCAGGCGAGGGAGTTAACAGCACACGTGTTCCTACGCAGCTTACTGGGCTGCATTCGACCCCTCAGTGTCTTGACACCGAGTAATCACACACATCAATGTGGAGAACCAACTTCATTGGTGAGCAGACACTGCGCCTCCGCATATCTGGCTTGCGCATACAAAACTTCAGTATCCTTTACAGACTACATCAGCCGCAACAGGGCCTTCTGGGAGGTTCATCATTTCCCATCAGGCTGTGCGGCTGATGTGTAAAAAGACAAAAACTTTGTCCGTGAAGCTACGGATGCGGGAGGGGGGTGGGGGTGGGGGCGGTCTGCTCGTAGACTTTGCCGGCGTCTTGCCAAGGAGCCGCGTTACGGCGCTCCCGGCGGTGACGAGGCCCCCGGCGCGCCCCGCGCAGGCTCACACCGCCTCCCCGTGGCCGCACCGCGCTCCGCACGCTCCTCCTGGGAGCGCTGCTCCCCTCCCCCCCCTCTCTCCGTCTCGCTCCCCGTGTCGCCGCGTCCCCGCACTGTGCAGCAGCAGCAGCAGCGTGCAGGCCAGGTGAGCGAGAGAGAAGCAAGAGTTGAAATTCCCCCGACGCGGAGTGCCGCCATTCTTTCCTTCAGCGAATCTTGACAAATAATACGAACGCGTTCATGTCGAGCAACTCTGCCCTTTTTTCGCAACGGAAATCGCTCCCTGCTCTCGTGAGCGCGCTGTCGCTCCCGCAGGCGCTCCGTGCTGTCGCTCCCGCAGGCGCTCCCCGATGGGAACGTCTGCGGACTGTCGTACGGACATCACCACGCGTGGCTTCTTTTGTCCCTAAAACTCGATCGCCGCACCCCAAGTGCGTTTTTTTAGACAAGTGACAAAAGCCGCATTCGCGTTAATCCCGTGCGTTCAAATTACGGGCTTTACTCTCCAATCTCGATGATGTTTTAAACGTGCATGGCTCCAGCGGCTTCCTAATATTGGCAGGGAGAGCGTTCCAGACGGCCGCAGAAGCGCATCCCAAAGCGTGCGGTGCAGTGACCGTCTTCGCGTTAATATATTCATTCGTAAGACCCACCGTCCATTGAATGTATGGACACTGCTAATCCCTGTGTCACCACCTTGATAACAACAACAATAACAACAACAGAGAAGTGAATTCAGAGCGGCGAATCTTCCGGTGCGGTGGCGACGATCGCGTCCGCCGCCGGTGACCCTTACGAAGCTCTGCGCGCGTGACTAGCGGCGTCCCCTCCCGCCCCGCTGCGCCGCGTGCAGGTGTCTGCCGTGCTCTTCCTGCCCATCAGCCAGTGGATGCTCAAGAGGATTCAGAAGAAGAACATGATTATCTTCGGAATGCTGGTATGTGCTCGCTCGCGTGCCCCCCGGCGTCGACACCACTAACACGGCTCGTTTCCGGCTCGTAGTTTTGTACATTTGTTTCTATTCTCCTTCCTCTGCAGGTGGGTGACCTTCCCTGACCCAACCCACCCTGTCCCAACCCTCCCTGACCCAACCCACCCTGACCCGTCTCGCCTGCCCTGCCCCGAGCCGCACTGACCCGCCCTGACCCAACCCGCCCTGACTCGCCCCGACCTGCCCTGACCCCCTCCCTGACCCGCCCCGACCCAGCCACCACTAACACGGCTCGTTTCCGGCTCGTAGTTTTGTACATTTGTTTCTATTCTCCTTCCTCTGCAGGTGGGTGACCTTCCCTGACCCAACCCACCCTGTCCCAACCCTCCCTGACCCAACCCACCCTGACCCGTCTCCCCTGCCCTGCTCCGAGCCGCACTGACCCGCCCTGACCCAACCCGCCCTGACTCGCCCCGACCTGCCCTGACCCCCTCCCTGACCCGCCCCGACCCAGCCAGACGTCGTGAGTGTCTACGAGCATTAATGAGAGAACGAAATAAGCCGACGCGGCAGCGCTTGGCACCGAGTCTGGCAGATCGCTGCTTGCTGAAGCGGCTCTGTGTCTGAGCGAGAGCCTGTGCTGGGTTTTACTAATTTAGAATTTTCAAATGCTTTGTGTGTTGCGCGGTGCGCATCTCGAAAGCATTGTGTGTTGAGCATGTGCCCACCTGTGCAACCACCTGTGCTCACCTATACAACCACCTGTGCACCCACCTGTGCACCGCAGTGGTGGATACCGTTCCTCGTCACCATCGTACTGGCGCCGAGCAGCGACCCGCTGGCGTTCGTGGTGTGCGCCGCGTCGGGCATCACGGTGGCCACCGCGTCGTTCCTGCCCTGGTAAGGCCCCACCGTGTCGAAGCCACCGCCGGCGGCAGACCTTCGCCCGCCCGTCACTCGCCGCCACTCGTTGTGACTCGTCGCCACTCACCGCGACTTGTCGTGTCCCCCTGCAGGTCCATGCTGCCGGACACCATCACGGACTTCCGGCAGCGCCACGGAGACTACCCGGGCCAGGAGGCGCTCTTCTACTCGTTCTTCGTGTTCTTCAACAAGTTCGCAGTGGGGGCCACGCTGGGCATCTCCAACCTCTGCCTTAGGTGACTGCTAGGATAGAGTCGCGTGCGCAGCCAGGCAGGGGCAAGCCAGGCACGCACGGGGAGGACTGCACACAGGCCAGACACACATGGGCCAGACTAGACAAGGGGCCAGACTAAACATAGGTCAGAGATAGGAAAAAAACGAACAAACAATAACAATGAGATGGTAAAAACGAGACTATCAATTGATTCTTGAGTCTCAGCACAGCCCTGCATCTTGACACATTCCACAGCATTTCCGGAGGTCCAATCTTCCAGCCCCTCGTTATCAGCTGCCGCTTAGAGAAGGCGTGTAGCTATGAGTGGCCCGTGAACTCACGCGCACGCGCGCGCGTGTGTGTGCGTGTGCGCAGCTTCGCTGGGTACGTGCCACGGGGAGTGGAGCAGCCCAAGAATGTGATGCTCACGCTTCAAGTTCTCATGGCTCCGGCTCCCATCATCCTCAGCTTTGTGGGCATCGCGGTGCTGTACCCATACAGACTGGGGCACCGCCCGCCGCAGAACCAGGTAACGTGGGGGGCGATCGCCCGCCGTGCCATCACGCAGGAGACGTCGTTGGTGAATCGCGCATCATCATTGTCACCGCGCACGTTTACCCAGGAAAGTCTCAGGGCCCTGCTCTTTTACTCGGGGGACGACGGTTGCCACTCGTATTTCCCAACTAAGCGATTTGCGGAGGTTTTTTTCTTCTTCCGAATTCCGAGCGTGAAGCCGTCACGCAACAATGGCGTCCTCTCCTGGTGATGATGTCGCCGGGACCCACATGTCCACTCTGAAGCAGGCTGTTTGCGTTGTGGTTAATACAGGCCGCGGCGTTAACCAGGACCGGCCTGCCGGATCAGAATCTGTTTGAGAAGGTGACGTCACCTGGCAGTCAGTAGCGTGTTCGCCGCTTTTTGCAGAGGTTCGCGGTTCGAATCGAATGGCCGCCCTGGTTATTGCTGCGGTGTGTGATAACCATAGTAGTAGTAGTAATACGATGCACTGTCAGCTAGACGGTTGACGTTAGAGATCCCTTCACGTCATTCGCAAGAGCAGGCCATTGAAAAACTTAAATTAAAAAAACATTTAAATTCTACCAGGAAAAGCCCAGAGCTATGTAGGCCTTACCTGACGCCTGTTGCTGTATATTCGTAGTTTGCATGTCTCTCTCCCTGTGGTCGTGATGATTTTTCTCGGGGTCCTCATTTAGATTAGTTGGCTGCTATACATTTTCCGCGTGATAAGCCTCTGCGTTGCGCTATCATTTGTGGCCAGGTCGCTTCTGAAAAAGAGCGACATAGCTCAGTGGGCTTTAACTGGTAAAATAAAACATATTAGTCTTAGTTTAGCATCCAAGAAATGCTGAAGCTTTACGCGCATTCCTTGTCGAACACGGAAATTTTTTCTGGAATATAAAAAAAAAACCTTGAACGCTCGCCGTGTGGACAACTGATGGGAGCCGTGCGATTGTTGCGAGGATTTTGCCCGTGCCCAGCCTCACGCCGCTGTGGTTTGTCTTGCAGGGAGCGGCGTGACGTGAAGGCGTTGATCCCTGGCCTGCTCGTACCTCGTTTACTGAAGATTTACTATTTCTACCAGAAGAGCAAGCTTTTGTACATACACCAATACATTATTTTGTTTTACATATTTTTTAAGAACAGTGTTAAGATTAAGAAAACTATAATTCTCTCTGTCCATATCTTTGAAACAAATTTAATTATTTACTCTTAAATTATGGAATGTATGTTAAAAAAAAAATCTAAACAGTATTTTTAAGATGACTATTTTGTTGGGTGTTACACGTTTTATATTTTCAACAGTTTTTTTTTGTTTGTTACTGGTGCCATTACGCTCAGAAGACTTTTCACTCTGGTATTTTTCATGGAATGTGTCCTTTAAAAATAAATAAATACATCTTGTTAAGTGTTTGTGCAATTGTTTTACATGTGCAGCAGTGGTGGCCCTGATAGATGTAAACATCTTGAGCAAGCTGATTGCTACACGAACAGCAACATCTCAAGACCCCAGGGTGGCCACGTTCTCTCCACTGCAGAGCAAGCCTAGGCACGCTTCTAGCTCAGCCTGGGCCTATTCACTCTCACTGAGTTTCACGAATGATCCACGATACCTCTTGCGTCGAGGAGCATAAAGCGTCACGCAAACTCCGCTCACCCTCACGGCGGCCTTTGGCTGGCCATCGAACAAAGACGGGCTCGGACACCGCCTGCTTTCAGATGCGTTTCCTTCCGATATGCGGAAGCCACGGGTAGCTCTGCACTGTTAAATCGCAATTGAAAACTCATTTATTTAGAGCTGCTTTCTGTGTGTGGCACATTAGGAATGGATCACTCTTTTAATGATGTCCTTGTGCAGCAAGGGAGTAAAGTGTGGTTCTGTGAAAGTCCTGATGTGCTGTGCAGTGCATCAATGCATGTGTGTACAGCAGCATGTGATGACTGAGTCGGGCCTGTAGGTGGCTGGCAGGGTTATTGAATGACCGCGCGGATATACCAGTCACATGGTTAATGGCGGCTCGGGCGCAAGGCTGGTTGTAACACACGTGTTGTGGCATTTTACAGAGTGACGGCGCTGTTCTTCCCAAGATTAATATTAACCACAATAAATAAATGTGCTTGCCCTCGATTTGGAGCATCTGCCCACGTCCCTCATTTCGAGTGTGCAACATGTGTTTAGTTTGTTGTCCTTCCCCCGCGCCTCCGATTAGCGCGGTTGGCTACGTACGGTGCGAAAGCAGTTCATCGTACGTACGCAGAGCAATATCGGCACCAGATCTCGGTACAAATCCATTGCTGCCACTCTCTGTGTGCCATGATGTCCTTTCTCAAAGATGCCTGCGATCATGGCCTTCCTCAATTTAGCTCCGTCCTTTATATTTGCTCAGCAACCTTGCATTGGATACAGTTGCTTCCAATTGATCAGACCGCTTAACTAAGTTAATTCGCTGTCTTCCCCAGCTCCTTGTACCCATAATTTTTCCATCAAAACAGAATATTCAGTCTCTTGTTTTCTCATGCCATAAATTTCGATTTAAAGCTTTCGCGCCTGCAGGGATTCATCTTCTTGGTTCTTTCGGTAAAGTCACGTAGAAGGGAAATAATAAAATAATAATAAAAATAAAATGCCATGTCCAAAAAATCGAACCTTCACCTTTCTCTAACTATTTTCACGAGTTTTATCGTTGTACCTATCTGCTTTATATTGGTTTGCTCACCTTGTTTATTATCCCTGAAAGTTAACATCCTTCTCCTGAGTCGGAGAGTGATGATCTCTTTCTGTCTCTCACTCACCTGGTGAGTTGGGAGAGTGATGATCTCTTTCTCAGTCACCAGGTGAGTTGGGAGTGTGATGATCTCTCTTTCTCTCTCAGTCACCAGGTGAGTCGGAGACTGTCCGGGTCAAACACGGGTCAGGTGGCGACCCCAGGCCCCAGTTCTAAGCGCCACTAACGGGGTCAAGGCAGGGCCTGATCGAGTCCTCCACGGGTCAAATGAAGCCCAGGCCAAAGGCCGGGAGGCAGCGTCGGAAACAGTCCGCCAACAGGTCTTGGATGTTTTTATTTTTGCCGTACCAAAAAAATGAACGGAGGGGAACTGGAAAATCAAAATACGCCTCGGGGTTTGGCAGCAGGCAACACTCGACAACTCTGCCGCCCACCCAAGATGAAACGCAAACAATGATGCTATTTGAGTCGCGTGTTGACGGATTTGAGTCAGACGTTTTTTGACAAATTGCAAAACCCAACCCTGCGAGCGTAAACAAAAAAAGCAAGACGTTCTAAATTCCCTCGTGTTCAGGGACGGTATTGGACATTTCATTGAGTGACGGTGAAGCCAGTTCATGGTAAGTGCGTTCCGAGAGTGCGTTCCAGAAAGGCCGTGCTCAACGATTGAGGAGACGTTGGAGCCATTGCGAGGCATCGGTGCGGAACGAGGCCCCAGGTCACGGTCCCAGGTCACGGTCCCGGGTCACGGTCCCAGGTCACGGTCCCGGGTCACGGTCCCAGGTCACGGTCCCAGGTCACGGTCCCGAGTCACGGTCCCAGGTCACGGTCCCGGGTCACGGTCCCGGGTCACGGTCCCGAGTCACGGTCCCAGGTCACGGTCCCGAGTCACGGTCCCAAGTCACGGTCCCGAGTCACGGTCCCAAGTCACGGTCCCGAGTCACGGTCCCAAGTCACGGTCCCGAGTCACGGTCCCAAGTCACGGTCCCGAGTCACGGTCCCAGGTCACGGTCCCGAGTCACGGTCCCGAGTCACGGTCCCAAGTCACGGTCCCAAGTCACGGTCCCGAGTCACGGTCCCAAGTCACGGTCCCGAGTCACGGTCCCAAGTCACGGTCCCGAGTCACGGTCCCAAGTCACGGTCCCGAGTCACGGTCTCAGGTCACGGTCCCAAGTCACGGTCCCGAGTCACGGTCCCAAGTCACGGTCCCGAGTCACGGTCCCGAGTCATGGTCCCGAGTCACGGTCCCGAGTCACGGTCCCGAGTCATGGTCCCGGGTCACGGTCCCAGGTCACGGTCCCGAGTCACGGTCCCGAGTCATGGTCCCGAGTCACGGTCCCAGGTCACGGTCCCGAGTCACGGTCCCGAGTCATGGTCCCAGGTCACCGTCCCGGGTCACGGTCCCGAGTCACGGTCCCAGGTCACGGTCCCGGGTCATGGTCCCAGGTCACGGTCCCGAGTCACGGTCCCAGGTCACGGTCCCAGGTCACGGTCCCAGGTCACGGTCCCGAGTCACGGTCCCAGGTCACGGTCCCAGGTCACGGTCCCGGGTCACGGTCCCGGGTCACGGTTCCTGGTCACTGTCCCGATTTCCGTGAACAGTATTGGTGGGAAGCAAGCAAATTATAATGTTCACGGACATGGCGAAAGTGAAACACCGAAGTTCCGTGGCCGCGGTGGCGAGACGTTCACCTCCTCCTCGCCTGGTCGACGGTTCCATGATCCTGGCGGAGCCAATGGGGGGTGGGGTGGGGTGGCACGTGCCCCCCCCAATCCGATCGAAATCCCTCATTTCGATCGGATCAATGGGGTTTATTAGTAAAGAATCGGCATTTTGCGACCCACACTGCCACTGTGCAGCATATTATCACGTGCCAGGGACTCTATGAGATGATAGGACAATAGTCTGAGTCCATGATTGGCAATAAGTAACGGCAAAGCGGTTATAAGTGACTCAGAATTGTGCGCAGTTGCGTTATACAGTACACACGACTTCCCTGAAGGCATCAACACCTCCAGCGAGCGCGATGCCGATCACACGACGCGGTTCAAATTCGACCCTCGATCGATGGCTGCGCCATCGCCGCACACGCGTCGAATGAAAATCAAGGGACAAGTCCTTACGTACTAACAACTCCTTACTTACTAACAACTCATTGTAGTGCGTATTTAATGTGGCGCTGCACTCTGATGTTGTAGGAGAAAACATTCATGAAAAAGTCAATTTAATTAAGTAGAACGCGTTGTCTATATTTATTTAAAGTTGCGCATTTTGATGTGACGTCACATTTCTCAATCCCCCCCCTCGTCACACATCGTCACAAATGTCTGACCCCCCCCCCCGCTAGGTGCGTGACGTCATTTATGGACGGCCCCTTGCTGGCACACCGAAGTACTCGTTATTGGTGGGAATTGGATTTGGGTCGGCGGATGCGCAGTGCGCTAATCACTGCACCACCGCTCTCCTAATTGCGGCACTCAAATTCGTACAGAAACACATCTCCAGCACCACCCCAGATCTAGAGGTAATCCCTCCCACCTGACACCAGCACCACCCTAGATCTAGAGGTAATCCCTCCCACCTGACACCAGCACCACCCAAGATCTAGAGGTAATTCCTCCCACCTGACACCAGCACCACCCCAGATCTAGAGGTAATCCCTCCCACCTGACACCAGCACCACCCCAGATCTAGAGGTAATCCCTCCCACCTGACTCAAGCACCACCCTAGATCTAGAGGTAATCCCTCGCACCTGACACCAGCACCACCCAAGATCTAGAGGTAATTCCTCCCACCTGACACCAGCACCACCCAAGATCTAGAGGTAATCCCTCCCACCTGACACCAGCACCACCCCAGATCTAGAGGTAATCCCTCCCACCTGACACCAGCACCACCCTAGATCTAGAGGTAATCCCTCGCACCTGACACCAGCACCACCCAAGATCTAGAGGTAATTCCTCCCACCTGACACCAGCACCACCCCAGATCTAGAGGTAATCCCTCGCACCTGACACCAGCACCACCGAAGATCTAGAGGTAATTCCTCCCACCTGACACCAGCACCACCCCAGATCTAGAGGTAATCCCTCTTATCTGGCATTCGGAACTGCAATGGTGCTCACGCATTGCCACCCATTGGCGGGGAGTCATCACGTGACGCAGTGGCGCGATTTGAAGCGGCAGACGCGGGGACAGAGACAGACGCGGAGACTCCGAGACTCGGAGACACAGAGAGACACAGAGACACACAGACACAGAGAGTCTGAGACATAGAGAAAGAGAGAGACTTAGAGACACAGAGAGTGAGAGACAGACACAGAGAGTCTGAGACATAGCGACGAGAGACACAGAGACAGAGAGACACAGGGACAGACAGAGACACAGAGACTTAGATACACAGAGACAGAGGCACAGACATAGAGACACAGAGACATAGACTTATATAGACAGACACAGAGACAGACACACAGAGACAGAGACACACAGACATAGAGACAGAGACACAGACACACACAGACATAGAGACACACAGACAGAGAGACAGAGAGACAGCGACACAGAGACACAGACAGACAGAGACACAGAGAGTCTGAGATAGAGAGACACAGAGACAGAGACACACATAGACATAGAGAGACAGAGACATAGACACAGAGAGTCTGAGAGACACAGAGACGCACTGAGGCTCATAAAGACACTGAGAGAGACGGAGGGAGTTAGCAGACACACTGAGACAGTGGCGGACATAGACACACAGAGACACACCACGGAGACCTCTGGGGAAGAGGTGAGCACCTACTTTACTCCCCTGTGTGTCTCCCACCCCCGTGTCTCACCCCCCGTGTCTCCCACACCCCGTGTCTCTCCCCGTGTCTCCCACCCCCGTGTCTCACCCCCTGTGTCTCCCACCCCCGTGTCTCCCACCCCCGTGTCTCACCCCCCGTGTCTCTCCCCGTGTCTCCCACCCCCGTGTCTCTCCCCGTGTCTCCCACCCCCGTGTCTCACCCCCCGTGTCTCCCACCCCCGTGTCTCTCCCCGTGTCTCCCACCCCCGTGTCTCACCCCCCGTGTCTCCCACCCCCGTGTCTCTCCCCGTGTCTCCCACCCCCGTGTCTCACTCCCCGTGTCTCACCCCCCGTGTCTTCCACCCCCGTGTCTCACCCCCCGTGTCTCTCACCCCCCGTGTCTCACTCCCCGTGTCTCTCCTCCCCCCCCCCGTGTCTCTCCCCCCATGACTGATGCTCCTACTGTTGTGGAGTGACTCATGCAGCCAGCTGTGGCTGCAGAGTTTGGTAGTACATGTTGTTTATGTCGTTTATTGTGAAAATTCGGTCACAGTTCCTATGACCTGCACTGTTTCATTGCTTTTATGGCTTTATTTTGGTGATTTTCGATACGTTTTTTGGTTTGGCCATGTTTGTGTTGTTGTAGTACAGAGTTAGACTGATGGCCTTAATCTAAGTTGTCTTGTGGTTGTTGTTGTTGTTTGACTTGCATCCCACTGGGATAATTGCACAGGGTTGATGTACGGTGATTTTTTCTGCAATATTTTGCTGCCTTTTCTTGAATTTTCTGTTTGTACTTAGTCACATATTCACTTTAAGATGTTTTCTTGTTCATGTTTTGGTTTGTTGCGGTTGCACCCGATTCAAGAGCCGAATGGCTCACAGGGCTATACCTAATAAATAAACTTTGAACTTTGATGTCTCATTCTCCCATACCCCGTGTCTCTATCCCCGTGTCTCACTCCCCGTGTCTCACTCCCCGTGTCTCTCCCCGTGTCTCTCTCCCCGTGTCTCTCCCCCCGTGTCTCTCTCCCCGTGTCTCTCTCCCCGTGTCTCACTCCCCGTGTCTCTCTCCCCGTGTCTCACTCCCCTATGAGTCTCGTGCCACCTTCACCCCGTGTCTGTCTGGCAGCGTGATTTGGGGCCGTCCATAAATGACGTCACACACCTACGGGGGGAGGGGGGGTTTTAGCAATGTGACGTCACATAAAAATGCGCAACTTTAAATAAATATAAACAATATAATTGTTATAACAACACTAATTTGTATTAATTGTCATTATTAACTATTTGATTATTTAAATTTACTAAGGTCACCTTTTATTTATTCCATGGGAGAATGGAGAAGCATACATTTTGTAAAATGTTTGAATGATTGTTATTAAACATTTTAATTTTAATGATTCTACCAGGGCTTTTCAATCTGTGAAATGAATATGTGATTGTTATAATTGTACTCTCCATTTTGCTTCGTTCTACTACAAAGTTTCAAGTATTTTTTATAGTTATTATTACTTTTAATATTTTATAATTATAAGAGAATTTCAATAAAATAGTCTGAACATCTGTAGTTTTAGTTAGACGTTGAATATTTTCTAGTGAATTTTATGCTAAATTTCAGCTTTACAACGCCTCCTTTTTAATAAATGTTTTCTCCTACAACATCAGAGTGCAGCGCCACATTAAATACGCACTACAATGACAATAGTTTTAAAGCGATTTGAAGAATGCTTTATTTTCAAAATGGAAATATGGTTTTGGGGGGGGGGCAGAGCTTTGTGACGTCATATTTGAGGGGGGTCTGATTTTTTGTGACGAGGGGGGGAGGGTAAAAAATCGCACCAAAATCGCGTGACGTCATTTATGGACGGCCCCTTTCCTTGTCAACCGATTGCGTGACCCCTCTGCCTCGTGATTGGCTGACCAGATGTGCAAACATCCCGTTTTAAACTATTGTCATTGTAGTGCGTATTTAATGTGGCGCTGCACTCTGATGTTGTCGGAGAAAACATTTATTAAAAGTCTATTTAATTAAGTAGAACGTGTTGTCTATATTTATTTAAAGTTGCGCATTTTGATGTGACGTCACATTTCTCAAACCACCCACATTTCTCAAACCCCCCCCCTCGTCACACATCGTCACAAATCGTCACAAATGTCTGACCCCCCTCCCCCTACGTGCGTGACGTCATTTATGGACGGCCCCTTGACTGCTGCTCTCCATATCCACATGATATCCCACCTTGTTGAGTTATCATTTGTTGTTTAGGACGGGGGGGGGGGGTGGATATTTGCTGTCTTGTCCCCCAGAAGGCCGCGTGGCTGATGAGATGTGTCAGAAGTTACCCGAGTGTTGATGTGTCACGTGCATGTTCCTGTGAAGGGAGGCAGAGGCGTCTGCTCGTTGCCACGTGACGGGAGACGTCTCGGCCATGTCGGAAGAGCAGCTCCGGCTGCAGGGCAACGTGCGCTCGCTGCAGGAGATGCTGAGGCTCACGGAGCGCAGCCTGCACGGCCTGGGTCCGCGGCGCCCGGCCAGCCAGCGCTCGTGAGTAAGACGGGCCGGCGAGCTTCCCACGCCTCGTCAAACGCATCGCGGCGACGACGGCGATCGCCATCCTCGCACGCACTCCCTGGCGCTGCTATCACTGCGATCCGTGCAGCGTCCACCGCCGCCTCGGGTTGCTCGAAGGAGCTTGACGTTCAGCTGTTACATCATCGTGCCGTACGATAGAAGAAGAAGAACCACCTACCTCGTAGCGCAGGCCTGGGTTCTAGTCCCTTTCAGTGTGGCGTGAGTTTGTTCGTCCCCCGTGTTCTGGATTGGTTTCCTGCGGGTCCTCTGGTTTCCTCCCATAGCTAAAAAAACAAACAAACGAACCGCCCATACGGTGTAACCGGGATCGGCCGAGCATCCAGATGCAGGACCCATCCTTTAAAAAAGTTCCTTAGGGCTCAAGTGTGGCTTTCCTGGGTAAATAAGTGTGATGATGATTATTGTTTTTTTTGTATGAAAAAATAAGAATAGGTTTCACCATTTCGATTTAAAGCTTTCGTGACTGCAGGGATTCATCTTCTTGGTTCTTTCGGTAAAGTCACGTAGAAGGGAAATAATAGAATAATAAAACATAAAATACAATTCTCACGACGTTTCGGCCACAACGCAAGCAGCCGTCCTCAGGTGAAGAACAGGTCTGTCGGAAAGACAGTGTCTGAATGACACTGTCTTTCCGACACTGCCATTCAGACAGTGTCTTTCCGACACTGTCATTCAGACAGTGTCTTTCAGACACTGTCTTTCCGACAGACCTGTTCTTCACCTGAGGACGGCTGCTTGCGTTGTGGCCGAAACGTCGTGAGAATTATTTTATTATGTTTAATTTTTATCATTTTATTATTTCCCTTCTACGTGACTTTACCGAAAGAACCAAGAAGAGGTTTTTCCATTTTTGGCAATAAAACAGGTATTAAGATGAATAACAACAATGAACCATCTCACCAGTGAATGGGCGTGTGTTTAGTGAGGATGCAGAGATCCCTGACCTGACCTTGGATGACCTTTCGGAGCGACCCATCGGCAGTGGCGCCCTCGACGACGACTGCCGCTCGCAGCGAGGTGGAAGCCGCGTGGTGGAGACCGCGCCCACCAGCAAGGTGCCTTCTCTTGCCGGCGCTGCTTTACACAAATAACGCAAACCTCGTGTCTGCGGTAATGCTGCTGCTCTGATTTTATCTGGCACTTTGCATCTCGAAACGCCGTTTAATTTAAATGGCAGACAAGCGGAAAGGTGGCCAGAACCCGCGCCGACGATTGCCCGAGCTCTGTGGTCCTACATTTGGATGTTTGGCCAACTCTAATGACCTCACGAAGCACTCAAACCGGTGGAATTGAGCAGTTAGGTTGTGCGACATACACAGGAAGAAAACTTGGATACAGTTCAGAGTGTTAAGAGTATTTGTTACCTATAGAAAATATTATATTTCGATTTAAAGCTTTCGTGACTGCAGGGATTCATCTTGGTTCTTTCGGTAAAGTCACGTAGAAGGGAAATAATAAAAGAATAAAAATAAAACATAATAAAATAAAAATTCTCACGACGTTTCGGCCACAACACAAGCAGCCGTCCTCGGGTGAAGAAACAGAGCTGTCGGAAAGACAGCATCCCAATGAACACCGCCAAGCTTGGCAGCGTATATTTATATATGATATGTGAACTCCTTTGTCAAGGCGCTCTCCTCCCCCGACCCAGCTTAAATATACCGCAGGCGAGGGCGTCGGGCCAGTGCCAACAATTTTCCAAGCTCTGTCGTCCTCAATATACGAAGGTGTTATCGGCCAGTTCGTGGAGAAAACGCATGCGCGCGGGGGGGAACAACGCTCTATCCCATACACGCCGCAGAGCGAGTGGAGCCCACACTTGTTGTGCTGCCTTCTCTCGGCAAGCCAACCTATGGCACCTCCTCGACCGCCCGCGCACGGGCAGGGAGTTGAACGGCGTCGATGCGATTTACCAATCTTCGCTGCCTCCACGGTGCTGGACTACAGGCATTTGT
Organism: Lampetra fluviatilis; assembly: GCF_964198595.1. Taxonomy (NCBI): domain Eukaryota; kingdom Metazoa; phylum Chordata; class Hyperoartia; order Petromyzontiformes; family Petromyzontidae; genus Lampetra; species Lampetra fluviatilis. The sequence goes on from NC_136288.1 coordinate 10,158,952, forward strand.
GCGTGCGGGCGTGCAGATGCCACCTGTATCACGCGTAGATGAGGAAAACCTGGAGCTGAGACGGAAGCTCATCAGCCTGTGTTCGGAGAACTCTTCTCTGGTGATGGAGAACCACCTGCTGCTTCAACAGCTCGATAGCGCCAACGCTGAGGTGCGTAACGGCGTCGCGCCCCTGTCGTACAGGCGGCACGAGCGCACGCGCCCGGCACGTCGGCAGCACCTCGGATCTGATGCTCGTGTCGGGGGTGAGCTGCTCTCCTACGATGGAGGGATGTTAACTTCCTCGCCTGGTATACAGGAGGTCGTGGGGTCGGTCCCGACCCTGACGCCTGCTGTGTATTTGGAGTTTGCGTCTCTCCCTCTCTCTCTCTCGGCATGGTCACGTGGATTTATCTCCGGGTCCTTCGGTTTTTCCCTCCACATTTAGAAACGTGCGTTTGGAGAATTTGGCTGCTATCTACAAATATTGCACCGGATAAGCCACTTTGTTGAGCTGTCATTTGTGGCCAGGTCGCTTCTGAATGAAGCTACATAGCTCAGTGAAGCCTTACCTGGTAAAATAAAAATGGATAAGTTGACCGCAAATCGCTCGGAAATTCCGACCTCAAAACCGAGAGGATAATAAAAAGGAGTCACACTTAGCAGAGCTGTACGCGTGTGTAAGTTTGTTGAACTTCTTTCGCACCGTACGTAGCGGAACGTGCTAATCAGAGGGGCTAAGTGCTCCTGCTCACAAGCATAGCCATGCCATGGGTACACAGCACACGTGAATCACGAGCGTCGCCTGTCCCTCCAAACAAAAACTAACAAAAAATTGTATCGGCAAATTCCTGCAACCGTTTGATTTTCATGATGAGTTAAATGATGACGTCACCCTGCTGCTGCTGCTCTATATAAGAACGGGAGACACAGCAGAGCCTCAACATTCTGGCGAATTGCCCGATGATGCTGGATGCAATTACCAGCGAAACGTCGTACTCAAAAATTGTAAATGTTGTGGTTTCACTCTTCAACACACCGGTGGGCTAAAGCAGTGAACTATTTGTCTTGTCAACGTGAAACTTTTTTTGCTGATTGGCCGTGTCGGGTGGTGGAGGGTTACGACACATTTATAAATAACGTGATCTAACCCAAAAACGTTGATTATGAATACGTTTTTATGTACGCGTGTATGTTTTATGTTACAGATAACGCATTTAGAAGGTGACGTGACTGCCTTTGTGAAACGGTCTCGAGACGTGGAAGACAGGGTGTCAGGCTTGGAGTTAAGATCCGCAGAGCAACATTCTATGAGGAGGTTGGTATGTTTCGATTTAAAGCTTTCGTGACTGCAGGGATTCATCTTCTTGGTTCTTTCGGTAAAGTCACGTAGAAGGAAAATAATAAAAATAAAACATAATAAAATAATTATCACGACGTTTCGGCCACAACGCAAGCAGCCTACTCGACAGACCTGTTCTCCACGAGAAGGCAGAGTCTGAATGACTCTGCCTTCTCGACAGACCTGTTCTCCACCTGAAGACGGCTGCTTGCGTTGTAGCCGAAACGTCGTGAGAATTATTTTATTATGTTTTATTTTCATTACTTTCCTTCTACGTGACTTTACCGAAAGAACCAAGAAGAATGTTGGTATGTGCCTGTCGTCAGGACACCCTCTGACCACTGACACACGTGTCGATGGGAGCATTCCCTTCGCCCGACATTTTTGCTCCGTGAACATCAGCTTGAGTGCGGTTTCTAACGTGCAGACTTGAATGTAGGAGCTTGCGTGACGTGAAGACGGGACCGCCGTGACTGTCCTGACACCTTGCGAAGCCTTCGCGGACGGTTCTAGAAGTTTGTAGTGAGCCCAGAAAGAAGAGAGGGCACTGAATAAATCTCAGAGCGGATTGTGACGGGAGCGTTCAGAGGAAAGCATTGCCACCATTATGGTGTATTTATTATTGTTATTCATCCAAGACTATCCCGCAAAGTTTTTGCTGAAGGCATTGACAATTTCTGCACACTTCCCAATAAAGTAATTTCACAATAGAGGTTTAGATCGCGTAAATTTTTATTTGTGTCGTTAAAGCGCCGCCACCCAGTACAGTCAATTTTAGTAAGCTTCGTCACGTAGACAAAACATTCCAATTCGTGACTAGTTCAGCACACCGTTGTGATCTTACCCCAAAAAACCTCTATTATGGATACTATTGGTCGCGAAAGCCCACGACGTGTTAAATAAAGTGATTTCTAGTAACGTTTCTAAGTGACCTAATTTGGACCAAGGTGCCAGCACACAATGGCCAACTCTTCTTGGAATGATCTCACGGGATTTTTAATATCCACCGTGAAGCAGACGGCACGCGTGTGTTTATGATCAGTACACAAACCCATGTTGCTGGGATTGTGAATGCCTCGTGTGGCTGGGATTGTGAATGCCCTGTATTGCTGGGATTGTGAATGCCCCTTGTTGCTGGGATTGTCAATGCCTTGTATTGCTGGGATTCTGAATGCCCCGTGTTTGTGGGATTGTGAATGCCCTGTATTGCTGGGATTGTGAATGCCCCGTGTTTCTGGGATTCTGAATGCCCCTTGTTTGTGGGATTGTCAATGCCCTGTATTGCTGGGATTGTGAATGCCCCTTGTTTCTGGGATTGTGAATGCCCTGTATTGCTGGGATTCTGAATGCCCCTTGTTTGTGGGATTGTGAATGCCCCTTGTTACTGGGATTGTGAATGCACCGTATTGCTGGGATTGTGAATGCCCCGTATTGCTGGGATTCTGAATGCCCCGTGTTGCACGAGTCAGGGCTGCGGAGGAAGCGTTGGAGTTGGCACAGCAGCGCGGTCAGCAGCGAGAGGCGGAGTGCGAGCGGCTCACGCGCGACGCCGAGCGACTGAGAGCCGAGCTCCGTGAGAGGGCGGCGCGGACCAAGCAGTGAGTGTCCACGCGCTCCCCATCCTCCACCGTCGTCTCGACGAGGCGGAGTGAGATCTCTCCACCTGTTACCGTCTCACTCCGGCGTCACCGCTCCCTTGATTTTGCGCCACTGCGCTCGGGGTTGGTGCATCTTTGCTCTTCTTCCTCTGTCTGGTTCCGTGTGCGTGTGTGTGCTTGTGTGTGCGTGTGTGTGCTTGTGTGTGCGCGTGTGTGCTTGTGTGTGCTTGTGTGTGCGCGTGTGTGTGCTTGTGTGTGCTTCTGTGTGCTTGTGTGTGCGCGTGTGTGTGATTATGTGTGCGCGTGTGTGCTTGTGTGTGTGCTTGTGTGTGCGCATGTGTGCTTGTGTGTGCGTGTGTGTGTGCTTGTGTGTGCTTGTGTGTGGGTGGCTAAAGCACAGCAAGTTGGCACAGTAGGGGGCACATGTGGCGCATCAGCCAGTCATCTCAGTCATCTCAGTCAGTCGACCCGTGGCACCTGGGTCTGCCCCGTGACCTCCTGCCAGCGGGCGTTCGACACTTCACGTGGTAGCCTCAAGATGCACATGGCCTGGCACAGGCGTCGTGGTGACGTCACCACCACTTCGTGGCGAATGGCGGTTGTTGTGCGTGTGCACGTACGTGCGTGTATGCGCGTGTGTGCTTGTGTACGCTTGTGTGTGCGTGTGCCGGGCTTCTGGCCGCCTGCGTCAGTGGGAATGACAGTCGCAGTAACATTATGGGCATGTTCCCCTCGAGGCAGACAGCATCCGTGCGGTAGTGTCATCAGCGCAGGTCGTGCAGCGGTGCCTGTGTGTTTGAGTTTATTTGATTTGTTGCACGGATGGTCCCGCTTAGCCGGTTATCCAGCTGTTCTACAAGGGAGATGATCCAGTGTGTGGCCAGCCTTGGGTTCTTGGCAACAATATAATTCTGGCTGTAATCGCCTGATGAGGCTGTTGTAATTACCAGAGAAATGTCACGGTACTCAAATTGTAAATGTCGTGGTTTTATCTTGACTTAAAGCTTTTGTGACAGCAGGAATTCATGTTTTTTGGTCTTTTGGTAAAGTCACGTAGATAGGTTCAAAGAAAGTAACACACACATAGGCACACAGGTGTGTCTATGTGTGTGTCTCTCTCTGTTTGTCTCTGTGTGAGTTTCTCTCTCTGCTTGTGTGTCTGTCTGTGTGTCTCCGTGTCTATGTTTTGTCTCTCTCTCAAATGTAGCAATCTTTGGAAGAACGCAATCAACCAGGCAGGGTGTTGACTGTTGTGTTGGCCTCTCTGTGTTGTATTGCATTGTATTTCCAAGTTTACTATGTTTGTTTTCTCATTCATTTGTACCTGATGATGGCTGCTTGTGTTGCAATCGAAACGTCGTATTCTATTATTATTTAATTAAATTTCTCTCTACGTGACTTTACCGAAAGAACCAAAGAGGACAGTACATAAAATTAGTGATCTGATCCCATCTGTGAAGGATGTGATCCCTGACATGCAATACCCCGGCGTCTACAAATTAAGCTGTGTCTGCGGCAGCAGTTACATTGGGGAAACTAAGCGACATGTCTCGGACCGTGTTCGTGAACATGAGGCAGATCTGGAACACGGTAGGACCAATACCTCGTGCCGTGGCTGATCATTGTTTCAATGCGGTTGGCTCACGCGAAATTGTTTTCTCTAAGACGAAGGTACTTTGCAAACCCACTGGCTATCAACAAAGATTTGTTCATGAAGCCATCCATATATACAGACATAGACACACTTTCAACCGAGAAGATGGGTACAAACTTAGCAATTACTGGAAGGACGTTATCAACCAGTTTAAGTCATAACTGGCTATAACGTTTCCATTTTAGACCTGGCAGCCCTTTAATTGGTGGAAGTCCACCACCAGGACCATCACTGCCCCCACTACTACCATCACCACTAGCAGTAGCCCTTTACTGGTGGAAGCCCACCCACCGCCAGTGCCGTCGTGACTCTCTACGAGTACCATCACCTCTAGCCGCAACCTCCACCGTCAACACTCTGAGTGTGTAAAGCGAGGTGCAGTGATTATTTGGCAGCCCTTTAATTGGTGGAAAACCACCACCAGCACCAGCACTGCCCACTACTACCATCACCACTAGCAGTAGCCCTTTAATTGGTGGAAAACCACCACCAGCACCAGCACTGCCCACTACTACCATCACCACTAGCAGTAGCCCTTTAATTGGTGGAAAACCACCACCAGCACCAGCACTGCCCACTACTACCATCACCACTAGCAGTAGCCCTTTAATTGGTGGAAAACCACCACCAGCGCCAGCACTGCCCACTACTACCATCACCACTAGCAGTAGCCCTTTAATTGGTGGAAAACCACCACCAGCGCCAGCACTGCCCACTACTACCATCACCACTAGCAGTAGCCCTTTAATTGGTGGAAAACCACCACCAGCGCCGTCATCGCCCTCTGAGTACCATCACCTGTTACACCGCCCTACATCACCTTCTAGCACCCCCCTACATGCTGGGGCACACCGTTTTTAATCCCTTACATTAGCATCAGCTGCCCCGCCCATGCTGCTGACACTTGCGCTACGCCCATTTGAAACCTTTATAAACAGTTTGCCTTTAGAGGCTAACCCCCCTCTCCTGATGCCGACCGCTTGTGTTGCGATCTAAACGTCGTGGTTTTTTGTTATTTTCTTTTAAACTATCCACGTGACTTTACCGAAAGACCCAAGAATATGTTGTGGTTTTACTCTCCAACACACAACCGGTGTGTGCTGAACTAGAAACTAATTCGCACGTTCTGTTTACGTGACAAACCTTACTAATTGGCTGTGTCGGGTGGTGGTGGGTCAACGACACATTCAAATGTACGCCATCTAACCCACAAAAACTTGTATCCTGAATTATTATAGGAACACAATACTGTCACAAACGCAGGGCAGTGCTCGACCGAGGTATATTTGTATGAACTGAGCATGTTTGGCCTTGCAGGGCTGATGCGGAGAAACGTGAACTGTCTGAACAGCTGCAGGAGGTGAAGGCTTCGTTTCAAGGCTACCGGACCCAGTTGTCCGAGAGCCTCCTGCAGGTCTGTACACGACACACACACAGACACACCAGATGACGTCACCCTGCTGCTGCTCTATATAAGAACGGGAGACACAGCAGAGCCTCACCATTCTGGCGAATTGCCCGATGATGCTGGATGCAATTACCAGCGAAACGTCGTACTCAAATTGTAAATGTTGTGGTTTCACGCTTCAACACACCGGTGGGCTAAAGCAGTGAACTATTTGTCTTTTGTCAACGTGACACTTTTTTACTGATTGGCCGTGTCGCGTGGTGGAGGGTTACGACACATTTATAAATAACGCGATCTAAACCCAAAAACGTTGATTATGAATAATATTGGTCGCGAAAGCCTGCTACGTGTTAAACTGACACCAGAGATGTTACGTGTGACTGTCAATGAGCGTGTTGCCGTGCCTGAGTGTATTTCTGTGTTGACGAGTGTGTGTGTGTGTGTTCGCGTGCGTGCCGTGCGTGTTGTAGTACCGCAGCAGAGAGCAGTCCCTGGTGTCTGAGTTGAGCCGGGCCTTGTCGGAGTGCGCGTCGGTGAGCGAGCAGCGGGCTGGTGCGGTCTCCGACAACCACGAACTCACACTGCTGGTCAGGTAAGTCGCTCTCCTCACACGCTGTGTGTTCTGCGTACATGGTGTGTGCTGTGTGTTGTGTAAACGGTGGTGTGTACCGTCTACAAGTTGTGTGTGCTGTGTGCTGTCTACATAGTGTGTGTTGTCTACACAGTGTGTGTTGTGTGTCTCAACATTTTTAAACTTTAGAATAGGTTTTCTCCTTTTTTCTGGCAACAAAACAGCTGTGTCAAGATGTTAAAACACCAAACTGAAACCTTTTACGAGGAATCATGTCTGCATTAACCACAATACTTGTGGTCAGAATGCAAACAAAACACGTACTCTCATAATATATGCATTGTCTTTGAAACTGATTGGTCCACACCAGAGACAGCTTTCTTTTGAGCCTCGTCTCAAAAGGTGTTAGACCAGAGGACGCCAAAAGGCGTACAGCACAAAGACAACGCCACTATCAGAGTAATGAGAGCTTGCAGATCGATGCGGTTCAGAATGTAACGGTATTTCGTTTGTCACTCGATATTTCTTCGCGCTAAGTGCGGTAACATTTGGATAAGCCTATTGGTGTGCGTAGGGTGTTGCTACAGCGGTGTGATGGTTAGTGCACCGGACCTGGCATCCAGAAGGTTTGCCGTTCAATTCGAACTCGCGTGCGCGGCGGGGTACGGGTACCCGTTTGCGACCCTGGTGCGGCCGGGTACGGGTAAGGAATCAAAACCCGTTTGCGACCTCTGCCCCCTAGGGCCCACTTCCATGCCATACCAACTCTGGTGCCAAGACACAAGTTCCACTCTTGTGACAGCAGCTAGCGCTTAACGCCATAGTGACTCCACGTACGTCACTTAACACACTCATCGTGTTATATCCAAAGCGCATTATGAAAGCAACACGCATTAGAGGAGAACGGGCTGTACCCTCTGGGAGTTTTCTCTGGTGGAGGCCCGTCCACCGGCCCGTGCCGCGAGCGAGCAGTTGCGGGGCTGCTCCTTCGCCTGTTGGTGAGCGCACCCGTCACCGACTCCGTACGGAGGCCGTGGTTTTATGTTCACGTCTTCGTCCATTTGGGCAATTGTGGATGCCTTCTGCCTGTTAAAAAAACATGGTCATTGAAGACCCTTCAGATAAAATCACAAACTAAAAAAAAAATCTTTAAACAGATTATGAGAAAAATGTTGTAATTCCAATGGGTTCTCACCCAGCTAAATATTAATCGCCCTGTGTGCGAGTGTTCATGGGAAGCAGCGGCGAAGTGGTTAATTGCACTGGTCAACACACTTTTTCTGGCATAAGGTATTCCAACGGTTTTAATGTAATTTTGGGGTGCTGATTCCAAATCTGGCATCAGTTTTTGTCTATCACATCAGGTTTTTGAGATATCAAATATTGCATTTTCAATAAAAACTGCGGAAGAAAAATATTAAATAAATGTGGATATCTACATAAAATGATATTATAAACACACTATCTTAAATATACAGCACCATATTTTAACACTAAAGCAGTCACTGACTCGCAACAATTTGCAATCATAAGTGACAGAGTTAATTTCGGGTAAAATTAATGAAAATAGGTTATGCCGATAGCATAAAAATGAGATGTGATAGATCATATTTGGAAGCGGCACCCTGAAATTAGTCTAAAACAGCCGCAAAAGTCCAGGCCAGAAAAAAATGTTTTTTTTTGTTTACCAGTGTTAGCACATTGTGCTACAACCCGACGACCCGAGTTCGATTGCCATTCACAGCCAACATCATTGACGTATATTTGAACTGGTCCTAGGCCTCCTCGAGGTTGATTCGTACCTGGTGCGGCATTAGGGAGACAACGGTGGGCATGCGTGGTGCTGGCCATCCATCCCCTTGTGCACCATCCTGACTCGCTAACAACACTTGCCCCAACACTCTGCGAAGGCTACAGGGGGAATCTTTGTCTTGTCTATGCAGTACTTTACAAGAAAACTGCCAGACCTTTGAGGCCGAGGTTTGCCGTCTGAAGAAGGAGCTGGAGACTATGCAACCGGTAAGGTGGCCAAGTGCCGTTGAGAACACGAGCGGACAGAAGCGATGACCGTGATCTCAGATAATAATTTCTGAACACATACCGTAGGTTTTCAAATTGCTGCAACAGCCTTGGTCAGGGCGTATCTCTGCGTCTGACTCCAGGCGAGAGGGAAGGGCAGTGGACCGGTGGTAGTAGTTGCGTTCCTGAAGAACACCGCGTTATGGAAAAATCGCGTTTTCATAAATAATGTATAATGTAGGGTAAAGCACAGTCCGCGATAACACGTGAGATGCGTACGCAGGCTGAACAAAGACTGAGGCGCGTGGGTAGCATCTAGAAGCATCCAGCAGCATCCCAATGCCTCGTGCGATGCTACGCCGAGGCCGCCGTACAACCGCTCATTCCTACTTGCGTTGATAAAACGTGTTCCCTCATACATTCATCGCGTTCTATCAAATTCGCGTCATAAAAACAACACGTGTTATTGGAGAACAGACTACACAGCTGTGTAGCAAAACAACAGCAAGTGAGTTGCGTTGACATTACGTGCAACGTTTGAAGGATGCAATAATTTACAGTGGGGTCCCAGGGAGGTGCTGTGTTTTTTCAGAAATGTCATCCACCACCTTAAACTTCGTGATGTGACACGCTGTCGAACACACTGTACAACGAAAACGAGCTAAGCTGTGTGACGACTCTCAATGCTTATCTGGCCTTGGCTCTGCTCGGCTTCCGTTTGCTGAACGAATTTATTCTCAGGTCGCGCTCGTTGCACTCAAAGCGCTTGCCACTGTAATGGGTTCCAGAGACACTTGTAGAGGTAACTTCTTTATTACAATACAACACTCCAACAGTCCTGATATTCTGTTACAGCCTAGGTACACAGCCTAGGTACACAGCCTAGATACACTACTCTGGCTACGCTCTGGGGTCCTCCGGCTACAATTACCCTAGGGGAGGCTAATCTGACCCGACCCAGCCAAGGTGCGGGTCTGGACTCTGGCTTCCTCGGAACTCGCCCTCACAAGGACGTAGAGCCGGGAGTCCCAGAGTCCCACCACTGGCCCGCACAGCGTCCCGGCCCTTACAAGGACAAGCAGGATGAGGGGGTCCAGGGTCCTACTGTGGCTGGTCTTGGGTCTTGAGCTACAACTGGCCTCGATCGGCCAGGGAGCTGCCCTTTTATGCCTCGTCCCCAACGAGGGGTGGGGTTATGTGCGCCCCCAGATATCCCACAGAGCACACACAGCCCCCCCCGTTGGTGGCACCAAGGGGCTTAAGCGTCTGGGTTGCCTGGGATCCTAGCGCCTGACGCCGAAGCTTATCTGTCTAGGGTCCCAGAGCCCCCAGCAGCCCCTCCACTCTTATGGCACTACACCACAAATGAACCACAACACCTTGCTGATCGCGTCAAGGAGCATAAACCACCATCACGTGCACTCCAGTCATCTTCACAGCAGCAGCAGCTTTTGACATTGAACAAAGACGGTCACCGCATCACGTGGCGCTTTCAGATGCGCTTCTGCGGCCGTCTGGAACGCTCTTCCTGCCGATATTAGGAAGCCACTGGAGCTATGCAATTTAAATCTCAATTGAAAACTAATTTCTTTCGAACTGAGCTTTGCCTTTAGTTTGTTGTCCTTCCCCCGTACCTCAGATTAGCACGGTTGGCTACGTATGGTGCGAAAGAAGTTCAACAAACTCCTATGTAAGCGTCACCAATGTCTTTTTTTTATTCTCTAGTTGCTGGAACGGAAACCTTCATCCTCATGCAACGTGAAATGTGGGCCTGATGAAGAGGATATGCCACCTTCTGCCAGCCTCGGGTCACATGACATCACGGAGCTGAGGTTTGTGTCCAGCGTGCAATATGTGTCACCTTGGTTGTTCAGGGGTCATGTATTTTTGACCTGAAATAATTTCGATTTAAAGCTTTTGTGACTGCAGGGATTCATCTTCTTGGTTCTTTCGGTAAAGTCACGTAGAAGGGAAGTAATACAATAATAAAAATATAATATAATAAAATAATTCTCACGACGTTTCGGCTGCTTGTGTTGTGGCCGAAACGTCGTGAGAATTATTTTATTATGTTTTCTTTTTATTATTTTATTACTTCCCTTCTACGTGACTTTACCGAAAGAACCAAGAAGCTGAAATAATTTATTTGTAATACATTTTTCTGTTTGGTCATCTAACGATCTCACCAAACCTGTGACGCTCCACCACCCGACACAGCCAAGTTGTCACGTGCGCAAGCGTTTTACCCGTGGGTTGTTATATTTTCAGCTCGCACCAGTAAGTTGAAGAACAATTCCTATAACCATATTTATCGACTAGATATGACATTTCGTTTTAATCTGTGTCGTTCATTATAGGACAAGATCCTTGGTAGTCAGATTGACGGTCCAGGAAGTCAGAATTATTATGACATTGACTGCAAAAACTTAGGTGTTCGGTTGTCATTTATTTTTCACAATAGGTATGAAGTATAAGTGTAGCACAAAGGCCCATTGTATTGCGATATGGAATTTTCAATCGTGACTCGCAACCAAAAGCAAAGCCGAGCACTGCCGCACAGCCGATCGAGCGTGGGACAGGCTTTTCATTGCCGAGCCGTGCGCGCCCCTTCAAGGTCGCTGCTTTGCAAGAAAGATCGGGAGCTGGAAGCGCTGCAGAGAGGTGCCCCGAGCAGTCGCTGTGCGGCAGCGCAGCGGAGCGCGTCGTCAACGCAGACGGACGGTACGTGTCGTCAACACAGACGGACGGTACGCGGCGGGCAACGTGGCGGGCAACGTGACCGCACGCTCGGCACGTGCGGTCTTGGCAGGAGGGACGCCGCCAGAGTTGGACACCGCGGTTACGTTCCTGATCCCTCACCCTCACCCCCCCCACCCCCCGCATCGTCCACACAGACTACGAGCTTCTCGGGTGCAAATGACTACAAAAACAATCAATGGCGGAGCCAGGATTTTCAGGTAGGGGGGGGCAAACCCCTCCAGCAATGAAAAATGATAGAGGAGTTGTTATTAACTAAGGAGTTGTTAGTAAGTAAGGAGTTGTTAGTAAGGAGTTGTCCCTTGCTTTTTATTCGACGCGTGTGCGGCGATGGCGCAGCCATCGATCGAGGGTCGAATTCGAATTGCGTCGTGTGATCGGCATCGCGCTCGCTGAAGGTGTTGATGCCTTCAGGGAAGTCGTGTGCTGTATACGCAACTGCGCACAAATTTGAGTCACTTATAGCTACTTTGCCGTTACTTATTGCCAATTATGGACTCAGACTATTGTCCTATCATCTCATAGAGTCCCTGGCACGTACTAATATGCTACACAGTGGCAGTGGGGGTCGCTTGTTTATGTTAACCTCTTTACCTTAAAAGCGTCCAAACGGTCATCTCGGGGCACGGGAGAGGCTGCCTCGAGGAACGCTGGTGCTGAAACACAGCTGCTGTCGCGCTCAGCTTATTTTTTCCCCGTTGGGATCAGACGACGCGAGGCTGCACGGGGACACGATGGCCGAGGCGCTGCAGGAGCGTCTACGCGAGGCGGAGGCCTCTGTGACCTCCCTGCAGTCCCAGCTCTCGCAGGCGTCGTGCAGAGCCTCCCAGCTGGAGGCGCAGGTACGTCACAGCCACAGCCGTCGTCACCGCCACCACCAACACCGCCGTCGTTACCACCGCCGCCGCCGCCGCCACCACCACCGTCGTCACCGCCACCACCACCACCGCCGTCGTCACCACCACCACCACCACCGCCGTCGTCACCGCCACCACCACCACCGCCGCCGTCACCACCACCGCCACCACCGTCACCGCCACCACCACCACCGCCGTCACCGCCACTACCACCACCGCCGCCGTCACCACCACCACCGCCGCCGTCACCACCGCCGCCGCCACCGTCACCGCCACCACCACCACCGCCGCCGTCACCGCCACCGTCACCGCCGCCACCGTCACCACCACCACCACCGCCGCCACCACCGCCACCGTCACCGCCGCCACCACCACCGCCGTCACCGCCGCCGCCGCCGCCACCACCACCACCGCCGCCGCCACCACCACCGCCGTCACCGCCACCACCACCGCCGCCGCCACCGTCACCACCACCACCGCCGTCACCGCCACCACCAACACCGCCACCGCCACCACCGCCGTCACCACCAACACCGCCGCCGTCACCACCACCGTCACCGCCACCACCGCCGCCGTCACCACCACCGTCACCGCCACCACCGCCGCCACCACCACCGCCGTCACCGCCACCGCCACCACCGCCGTCACCGCCACCACCAACACTGCCGCCGTCACCACCACCGTCACCGCCACCACCGCCGCCACCACCACCGCCGTCACCACCACCGTCACTGCCACCACCACCACCAACACCGCCGCCGTCACCACCACCGTCACCGCCACCACCGCCGCCACCACCACCGCCGCCACCGCCGCCACCGCCAGAGGCCCCCTTGGAATGTCATCTCTGTGGGCGCGGAGCGAGTCGATGGGAAGTCCCTTGCCCAACTGAGCAGTGGGGTGGTTGCTCATCTTCTATTTAAAGCCCTCAGCTGGTGGTGGAAATTACACGTTCCTATGATTGTGGGGCGGGAAAAGCTGTCCGTAACTGAGTACCGCTTTGTTGGGGAAGTCAACGATGGTGGGCAACGACCGTTGCCTTGAGTTCACGGGAACCACAACCGCTTTACTCATAATATACGAGTCTCCTTCTTTCGTACGGCTGATTGTAGATGCAGAGAAACCACCACAGTTGCACTTCCAGGTGGTCAAGCCAGACAACCGCGTCGGAAGCAGCGGTGTGTAGTTCTGTGAAGTCTACTTATCTGTGGACCGGGGAATCGCGTCGTTATGCGTTGTAGGCCTCTGTTCTGGTTGACCAAATGTCGCACCCTGCTGGAGTGTTTAAAATTTTCCGTTCGTGCATCAGGTGACCGCATCTGCTGCCATGGTTTGTGCGGTAGATGTCATCTATTGTGGACCATGAGCTTTGTGGAAGACCGTGAGTTTCGTGGAATGAACGGGCGATAAAAAAAGGGAGTAGATTGGTCCCCGGTGTGAGTGAGCGAGTGACCGGAGTGAATCGGTGGGTACTGGCTCATCGGTTGCCCTTTTGTGTGGCTTTCGCTCGCGGCTGTTGTTCGGTTTCGCAGAAGAAGAAGGGGGCGAGTGAAACGGCCGCGCTGTGCAGGCAGCTGGAGGAGAAGACCATCGCCTTCAACGCCAGCGTGGGGCACTGCACCGAGCTGCAGCGCGAGGTGGAGGTGAGATCGCAGCGTCGCTGACGAACGCTGCCATCTACCGTGGAGCACGACCGCCGTCACGTGCCCCCTGGGTTTGATCCCCGACTTGAACATACAATCTCCAGATTTGAAGCTTTCGTGACTGCAAGGATTCATCTTCTTAGGTTTTTTCGGTAAAGTCACGTAGGTAAAAAAAAATTAATAAAAGTCAAATAAAAATAAAATAAAAATCACGACGTTTCGGAGGCAACACAAGCTTCCGTCTTCAGGTGGAACAGTCACAGCACGATAGCTGTATCAAGTGAGAGAAATTCCAAGAAAACAGTATTTGTATATATACTGGTTGAGGGTGGGAGGAGCCAAGGTAGGCCCTGAATATTATTTTTGTGAGGTTCGGTGCGGCTGAAGCACGCTGTTAGGAATGAGCCTTTGTTGTGTAAACTAGGTACGGATGATGTAAAGGTGCATGTAAAAGGGACTGAGCCTTTTTGTTATGTAGAGATGATGCGGCTGAAATCGCTGCCAGGAAATGAGTCTTTGTTGTGTAGACCATCGCCTTCAACGTGACTTTACCGAAAAAACCTAAGAATACAATCTCCAGTTTCCTCCCATAGCTAAAACAAAAACCCATGGGGTTAAACATCACAATGCTGAATAATTACCTGCAAATTACTCAAATTGTAAGTAATGTTGAGATGATACAAATGCAAATGTGTTTCCGGAAAAGTCGGTGTTTCTAACCAAATTTTGTGGTCAATATCGTATTTTTTTTGTATTAAACTTACACAGATGGCCTCACTGAGACGTTTGCAGGAGGGTTCTGCCAAGTTTCCGCGGTAGGGTGATGGTGCCCTGTGTGTGTCATGCCAATTGGGTCATTGGCTGTGATTTTTATCCAATACCATTTACATTGTGTGTGTGGGAATTTTTTTGCTATTTGTAAGTACAGTCCAATGTCTCATATCGTACTCTTGACTCATGCTCTTCAGATGTAACATCTCTGCTAAGCTGGCAGGTCGGTCAAGTTTCTGAACAATTGCAATCACTCAGAAGTACATCGAACTTCGCAAAATGTCAACGGTGAAAAGGAAACGAAACGTCCGCGGGACATGACGAAGTATAATTAGCTAAATTTCGATTTAAAGCTTTCGTGACTGCAGGGATTCATCTTCTTGGTTATTTCGGTAAAGTCACGTAGAAGGAAAATAATAAAATAATAAAAATAAAACATAATAAAATCATTCTCACGACGTTTCGGCCACAACGCAAGCAGCCGTCCTCAGGTGAAGAACAGGTCTGTCGGAAAGACAGCGTCTGAATTCAGACGCTGTCTTTCCGACAGACCTGCTTGCGTTGTGGCCGAAACGTCGTGAGAATTATTTTATGTTTTATTTTTATTATTTTATCATAAATAGCTAGTCACCACCCTCGCCTTCCGTGTCTCGCTTGTGACACCACGTTGGCACCTGCGCACGAGCGCGGATAACAAACACTCCGATGCCATCGTCAATAACGCCGCCGCCCTCAAAGACGACGGAACACGTGAGAGGCGACATTTCGGACAATGCCCCTTCTTGCCCACTAAGTCGCCTCTGACACGTTTTCATTCTTCGACATTGAGATGTTTCTTCTTGGTTTTTTCGGTAAAGTCACGTAGAATGGATCCATTCTACGTGACTTTACCGAAAGAACCAAGAACTATTATTCTTTCGGTAAAGTCACGTAGAATGGATCCATTCTACGTGACTTTACCGAAAGAACCAAGAAGATGAATCCCTGCGGTCACGAAAGCTTTAAATCGAAAATTGGGATGTTTGGCCAACGCCACTTACACGCGATGGGGTTTTTTTTGTTTTTAAGCTGTGAGAGGAAACCGAAGAACCCGGAGGAAACCCTCGTGGAACAGGGGGGACTATGTTTTGATTTCGAGTGCAAGGATTTGCTTGTGGACAACAGCGAAACGGTTTGAGTCGCGGCGGTTAAGATGTGGTGCTCCCCGTGTGCTGCCGCTGGCGCTCGCAGAGTAAGACGCGAGCTCTGGGAAAGTTGGAGAGGCGCCTTCGCGAGCAGGTCCAGGAGCTGGAGAGAGCTGCTGGGAGCACGAGGGAGAAGCACGACGAGGAGGTGGCGGACCTGAAGCGACGCGCGGCAACGGTGGGACACCCGCAGTGGCAGTGCAAGCACGCACGCGCAGACGCACGCACACACACGCACGCGTGCGCACGCACGCGCAGACACGCACACACGCCAGCGCACGCACACACGCCAGCGCACGCACACACGCCAGCGCACGCACACACGCATTGCCACGCACGCACGGACGCACATGCAGACACGCACGCGCGCAAGCGAGCCTGACTGCCGATGAGACACTGAACATCAAAACCGGTCCAGAGTTTTGCTTGTGTGCTGCTGATTTTATGCACTGGCATTAGGTCGCGTAACCTGATGGGCTGTGTGACAACTTACTTTGGTATTGTTGATGTGGAGGCACAGATTTGGGAAGGAGAAGGCGTGTCGTCGACTGGACGCCTGTGAAAAAGAGCTTCATGGCTCGTCGGATTTCTCCAGGATGAGTAGAGATTCTGATTCCGATGTCTGCTCTTTGATGTTGTCGGTTTTCACGCAGCTGTGCGAGATGGCCGAGCAGGCCGAGAAGAGAATGCAGAGGGCGCAGAACGAAGTTGCTGACCATCGCCAGGCGCTGGAACGTGAAAAGCTGCGTGCACAGGAGCTACAGATGTCCCTCGAGGTACGTGATGAGCCTGCGTGCTCACGGCTGCCACCACTAACGAGCAAATCTTAAGCAGAGCGGGTGGGCTGGGGGGGTCGTGAAAGCCTTTCATGGGAGGGAGGTTCAGGCTGCGGCGTGGATACCGTGCAGGGGAAATTACTCGTAAATGCTCGGTGACCTCCTGCAGGCTACAGGTGTCACCACGTCCTTCGCGCGCTCCGGATTGAGCCTCGCCTGGAGTTCATTGGAAGGACGTCCCTCCCAACACACGTGGTTTTGGGTGCAGCCCGTGCTGCTGCTGCTGCTGCTTTGCTTGTGGAATCACTTCTGGGCCGCGTGAATAGCGCCCCACCTGCAACAGCGGCTGCCACCATTTAGAGTTGTGAGCCACGATGATTGTTTGCCTCTTGACCAAAAACTAGCCTGTAGGCAATAACCGGCACAGGGGAAAGTGCTTCCTTTCTTGCCTTCTGAAATAGTGGACATTAACGGACAGTTCATAGTTGTTACATCTTATTTACCGGGTTAACTAGTTCACTATTTCACCGAGTTAATTACGTCCTCAGCGTTCAGCAGTGCAGCTATTTTGTTTTGAGCTCCAGCATCTGCCTTGACGGCAATCGTGTCGCCGTTTTGCTCTCCTCTCCGCACCTGACGCCGGGTCAGGTTACTTTACAGCCCCGCCCACTTCCCCCCCCCCCCCCCACCTGCTCAGTCTCAATCACACACGCAACGCTCCCCCTCTCTTTTTTTCTTCTTGGTTCTTTCGGTAAAGTCACGTAGAATGGAAATAATAAAATACAAAAAATAAAACATAATAAAATAATTCTCACGACGTTTCGGCCACAACGCAAGCAGCCGTCCTCAGGTGGAGAACAGGTCAGATCTGAGGACGGCTGCTTGCGTTGTGGCTGAAACGTCGTGAGAATTATTTTATTATGTTTTATTTTTTTTATTTTATTATTTCCATTCTACGTGACTTCACCGAAAGAACCAAGAAGATGAATCCCTGCAGTCACGAAAGCTTTAAATCGAAGCTCCCCCTCTCCTCATTACCCCCCCTCCCACCGCCCTCTCTGACTTATATAAACCCTCTTAACTCCGGAATCTCTCCCACTTCAGTAAAAAAATGTTTCTTGCTGTGGTTGTCACACCTGATGATGATTGCTTGATGTTGCAAGCGAAACGTCGTGATTTATTTATTTTTATTTTATTCTTTTTAGTCTTATTTTTTTTATCACCTACGTGACTTTACCGAAAGGACCAAAGAGTATTAACGGATGGTTACGTTACTGAATGGCAGGAGACGTGAGCGCACTTGGGCAGGGCACGTCGTGGCTGGGAAGGCACAATGGCCAGCGGGGGAGACCTCACGATGGATGATTGGCAGCCAAAGGAGGGGAACCTCGCCTGAGAGCATGTCCGCCACAGTTTGATCAACGGTGTTCGAGCGACTTGTGCAACCAGTGGTGGAGACGTGTTGTGGGCGCCTTGAGGGGGGGCCGGTGCCGGGACCAGTGGTCTCGGTTGGGGGGCCACCGTTCCAACAAAGGTTGATGACCCCTTATCCCAGTGTATAAACGCCATCTTTTGTTACAAAAAAGTAACAATTTTTTTTTATTTTACCAGGTAAGGCTCACTGAGCTGTTGAGCTCTTTTTCGGAAGCGACCTGGCCACAAATGATAGCGCAACAAAGTGGCTTATCGTGTGGAAATGTATAGCAACCAAATACAGTAAAACCTTGGATTGCGAGTAACTTGGTCTGCGAGTGTTTTGCAAGACGGGCAAAAATTTTAAATAAATATTAATTTGATAAACAAGCGAGGTCTTGCAATACGAGTAGTACGTGTATCCAAATGTGGAGGGAAAAACTTGAGAACCGGGAGAAAAATCTACGCGACTACGGGGAGAGAGACATGCAAACTCTAAATATACAGGCGTCGGGGTCTGCATCGAACCCACGACGTCCTCCTGCAGACCAGGCGGGGGAGTTGACAGCTCACCACCGCAGCGCCTGTAGCCATGCAGCCCCCAACATTGGCAGATTTTATGCATATCACTTACAGGAGTAATCAATGATTGATTCTCATGCGCATGATTCGATCCACTGGGCAGTGGTGGCGCACGCCTTTAATCCAGCACTGGAGGCTGCAGCAAGGGTGGGTGGATCACACAGATGTTGTGAAACTCCCTTCCCAGTGTAGTTAGCCTGGTGGTCCACCCCCGTAGGTTGTTATCTGGTAAAGGGGCAGTTATAACTTTGTGATGTGTTGCCTCCAAAGAGTACGTCCGCGACTAGGTTGAATCCACGACACATGTTATAATTCTGATTCTGTATTATGAGAGTAAGCAATGTTTATAATACCTTTTCTATGCATATATAGAGGGTGCTTAAAAAAAATGTAAACACTTCCGAGAATTTGCAACAACACCACAGGAAATGTGCCCTCGGGCTCTGGAGACCACCTGCAGAAGATTCCTGGCACGTGTTGACAATGATTAACATAAAAGTGTTTAAAACATTTTAAAGCACCCTGTATTACAAAAAAAAATGGTTGGTACTGTTTGTCAACTCCCGTGGTAAAAGCGTAGTGAGTTGGTGGTAACGTGTGCGCATGGTGCCCCCGGCTAGGACACGAGGAGGCAGCGGGGGAGCAGTGAGGAGGCGCTGGGCCTGGCGGAGCGCAAGCTCGCGGACGCCTCCGCCAAGGTATGTTGATCTGCGCGTGTTGAACTTCTTTCGCACTGTACGTGGTAGCCAACCGTGCCAATCGGAGGTGCGGGGGAAGTACAATAAACTGAACGCGTCCCCAGAGGTTTGCACCACAGGGTGAACGCCAGGTCCCGATGCCTGCGCTCACCGCGTGAGGTCGGCCGCATAGAGGAGGAGGAGGGGTGGGGCAGTGACGTGCGGTGAGGTCAATGGCTGGGGAGGCACTGGCCAGATTCACACACTGAGGGGTGTGACCTCACTGAGGGGGGCGTGTCCTCGCTGAGGGGGGGCGTGTCCTCGCTGAGGGGGCGTGTCCTCACTGAGGGGGCGTGCCCTCACTGAGGGGGCGTGTCCTCACGGAGGGGGCGTGGCCTCATTGAGGGGGCGTGGCCTCACTGAGGGGGCGTCTCCTCACTGAGGGGGCGTGTTCTCACTGAGGGGGCGTGTTCTCACTTAGGGGGGCGTGTCCTCACTGAGGGGGCGTGTTCTCACTGAGGAGGCGTGTCCTCACTGAGGGGGGCGTGTCCTCACTGAGGGCGTGGCCTCACTGAGGGGGCGTGTCCTCACTGAGGGGGGTGTGTCCTCACTGGGGGCGTGTCTTCACTGAGGGGGCGTGTTAGACACGTCCCCCTCAGTGAGGCAGATGTAATAGCTGCCTCCCCTGGTGCTTTTTCATTGCAGTTTCATGACGAGACCAGCGAGCCTAAATATCTTTATACACATACGTGAAATAAGTTACCTGGAGTATGACAGCTGAGGCTCTGCCTCCCCTGACCGCACGTCCCTGGGGTGTGGGTACTTGCCGCCAGCCCGCGTTGTGTCGCACGCTCGCTTGGGTTCCCCAACGCTGTTCCCGCTGCCCTCCTCGCGCGGTTAGGGGCCATCCATAAATGACGTCACGCACCTAGGGGGGGGGGGGGTCAGACATTTGTGACGATGTGTGACGAGGGGGGCGGGGGTTTGAGAAATGTGACGTCACATCAAAATGCGCAACTTTAAATAAATATAGACAACGCGTTCTACTTAATTAAATAGACTTTTAATAAATGTTTTCTCCTACAACATCAGAGTGCAGCGGCACATTAAATACGCACTACAATGACAATAGTTTAAAGCGATTTGAAGCATGTTTTATGTTTTTGGGGGGGCAGAGCTTTGTTTCGTCAGATTTGAGGGGGGGTCTGACTTTTTGTGACGCCGTGTGACGACGGGGGGGGGGGGGTCAAAAATCGTCCAAAATCGCGTGACGTCATTGATGGAGGGCCCCTAAATATGTTATTCGAGGACTGATATTACTCTCGAAGTTATTGAGCTTATTATGGGTGAGAAGATAAAGGCAGTCTGTACAGTAACATCTGCAGTCTGTACAGCAATAGCAGCAGTCTGTATAATATCAACAGCAGCAGTCCAATGATGAAGTACATTCACACGCCAATTAAGTTGAAATATGCATTTTTAACCAAGGCTGCGGAAACGTCAAATCTAAATATTGACTTCCCTTTCCCCGAGGCTCTGGAAATGGAGTCTGAACTTGCGACCAAGCAGGCGGAGCGTGTGCGCTGCCAAGAGAAGCTGCAGCAGAATCAGCAAGAGCTACGGGCCAAGGCGGAGCAGGTGAGCGGATGGAAACGGACGTGCAACTTTGCGTTCACACCCAAGGAAGAATTTGTGCGGTCGGGAAGCTGGAGGAATCGCTGCGCTTTGTGCAGATCTCTCCGTGTCAAAACAACTCATCCTCCTCATTTCAAAAGAGGAGGATGCTCCAGATCTCACTCTCATGAGTGATCATTCCGGTAAATCGCTTGCGCGATGTGTATGTTCATAACCTGGTAATGCTGACTATTGTATGAGTAAAATATGTAGGGTGTGTAGGCATTTCCAGGGTGTTTCAAAAAAATGTGAACACTTCTGATAATTTCTATTTAAAGCTTTCGTGACTGCAGGGATTCATCTTCTTGGTTCTTTCGGTAAAGTCACGTAGAAGGGAAATAATAAAATAATAAAAATAAAACATAAAATAATTCTCACGACGTTTCGGCCACAACGCAAGCAGCCGTCTTCAGGTGGAGAACAGGTCTGTCGAGAAGGCAGAGTATCTGCCTTCTCGACGGGCCGGACGTTCCCCACCCCTGCTCTACGGCGTGGGGGGTTGACGGTGCGTGGCGATCTTCCTGTCTCCGTGCGTGCGTAGTTGGAGCTGCTGAACGGCGCCGTGTCCGAGGCGGAGGATCAGGCGGGGGAGCTGCGGCGAGCTCTGTGCGAGCGCGACGCCATGCTGGCGCTGGGCGCCGCACGCGTGGAGGCGCTGGAGGAGGCGCAGGCGCAGCTGCAGACGCAGGTGGAGTGCCCTCTCGCTCTTTGCGGGACACTCTCTCCATCTCTTTCTATCTTTCGTAAGGCATGGTGGGGTGGGGGAGAAAGCAACAGTTTTTATGGTGGTCATAGTTGAATTTTAAGGTCGCCCTATTAACTACTAAGGCCCCACTGTACAATAGGCGTCAGGATCGGGATCGAACCCGTGACCTCCTGCGTACCAGGCGAGGGAGTAAACATCTTGCCACCGCGGCGCCCCAACCACTCGCCTTCATTTAGCACTGTTGGCTACGTACGGTGCGAAACAAGTTCAACATCCATACATACAACCAATCCCAGGAGGTGGTAGACGCTGCGAGGATGTGCGTGGATGGCACGTTCGTCAGCGATGCGTTTGACGGTTTGGGCTTCACCAGAGTTACGGGCCACTCCCCCGATAGCACGTCGGGCACTCCGGTTGTGACCCTTGGTGGCGCAGTGGTCACACTCGTGCCTCGCAGGAAGAAGGGCCCGGGTTCGATTCCGGACTCGGGCGCCTCTCTCCGTGGAGCTCATATGTTCTCGCGGCTGTGACGTGTGTGGGCAGGTGTGCGGCCTGGAGCAGAGTCTGCATGCGGAGCGTGAGCAGTCGCGCGGCGAGCAGGAGCAGAGCGCGAAGCAGCAGCGAGCGCTGCAGCGCCAGCTGCACGTTGAGATGGAGCGGGGAGCCGCCCTCGGCAGCAGCGTCAGGTGGGGAGTCTGGCTCGACTCGAGTCTCACGCTCGCCCAGGAAGCGTCACCACCGTGGGTGCCGGCACGCTGTGGCCCGCTCTCTCCCGGAAGCGTCGCCAAGCGGCCCACGGCTCGCGCTACGACCACCACACACGTAGCACGACGAGGCGTGAAGATTCCAAATTAGACCAGTACGGTGGCGAGATGTTAACTACCTCGCCTGCTGTGCAGGAGTTTGAATGTCTCTGTCCCCGTGGTCACGTGGATTTTTCTCTGGGTTCTCCGGTTTTTCTCTCCACATTTAGAATCAACGCCACGCGTTTAGAGTATTTGGCTGCCCTAGATTTTCACGTGATCATAGTTTATGATCGTTTATTGTTTAAGTCTCACTTTTTTTATCTGGGATCCTTTTTGTCAGTAGTTCCTGGGATCCTTTTTTTCAGTAGGAGGCAATGTTTCTGTGTGTAATTCCAACCGAGTAATTTGCAGGTAATGTTTCAGTGTTGGAATAATTTGGGCAATACCAGTTACATTGCATGAGGAAACACTTACAGAACAGGGGGAGGACTCAGAAAGGCAGGAATCAAACCTAGGAGCTTCTTGTTGTGTGGCGCGATTGTCATCACTGCTACTCTCATCGGCAACTTAACTTTGAGCCAGCTGTAGTAATAGGTTTTTACCCTTTCAACTGGTACAAAAAGTGACACCTTTATACAAGGCATCATGTTTGCAAATACCACAACACAAGCAGTCAAAATGCAAACAAAAAGAAACAAATCTGATGATGATAATGATATGCACTGTCCTTGAAGTTGATTGGTCCACACCCGAGACAGCTTTCCTTAGAGCCCAGTCTCCATTGGTGTTGGACCAGATGACGCCAAAAGGCGTACAACTCAAAGACAGCGCACTATCAGAATATTGAGAGCTCGGGGTAAGCATTTAACTATGAGACCTCCTTTACCAATGGCAAAATATAGTGATAGGTTTTTACCCTTTCAACTGGTACAAAAACTGACACCTTTATACAAGGCATCATGTTTGCAATAACCACGACACAAGCAGTCAGCTGAGCCAGCTGGTGCACAGTTTGTGTGAACTCCGCATCGTTTAACGTTGGGCGCGTGTGTCTGTCACGTTTGATACCTCTGTATGCGCTTGAGGTTTTGCTTTCGCACACGCACAGTAAGATGCCACGGGGGCCACGTGCCGCAGCGTGGCCTGTGGGGGCTCAAGAGGGTTTTTCTCGCCCCTGGCAGCGAGCTGCAGGCGGCCGTGCGCGACGGCCAGGAGGAGGTGGCGAGGGCGCGCGCCGAGCTGGGCAGCGCCAGGGAGAAGGGCAGCCGGGAGGGCGAGCGGGCGCTGTCTCTGCTGGCGACGCTCAAGCAGGCCGAGAACGAGCTCCGTCACAAGACGCAGCTGGGTGGGCGCCAGCGCCTGGCGGAGCTCCTGTTTAGCATGCTTCGCTGCACCCGTCACCGCGGGCCAGTTAACGGGGATCCCCAAGACCCGTTCGGACATCCCTCATCGACGTAGTCGGCTGTGACCAGGAGTGGAACTAAGGTTTTCAAGTTTGCGGCGCGGTGCACATGGCACTGTGCCACCGGTTCTCACCCCCGATATCCGTGACTTTAACCGTCACGGCTCAAATAAATCCCTGCTACTTTGGGCGTACGCAGAATCTCACTGTGGCGGCGGGATCTCAAAAGGGGCCGCAAAGCCGATCCACCGGTTCCCCGCCAGTGAGCGCGTCGAGACGCGGCGATGCACGACGCACACTCGCGCGTGAGTGAGGATGGGGGCGGGGACACGTGGCCTTGATTGGCGATGGAGGGGGGGGGGGGCGGTAGGCACCGTCTCAACAGGTTGATCGTCGTCCTCGACGTGGCCCCCGCCTCCCCCCCGCAGCGACGGAGCTGCAGGACAGCCTGGCGCGCGGCCTGCAGCAGGCGGGCGACACGGAGCAGGAGCTGGGGCGGGCGCGGGCCGAACTGCAGCGCGAGCGCTTGGCGGCCGCAGAGCTGAGCACGGAGCTCCGCGCCACGGAGCGGCGCTTGCACGCGGAGCTGCACGAGAGGGACAGGCGGCTGCACTCGATGGCGGAGAGTCACGGGTGAGGGGGGTGTGGGAGCGCGGGGTGGGGGGGGGGGGCGCGGCCTTGCAAGGCGACGTTTTTTCACGTCGCCTGCCGCTCGCAACCGACCCAGCGGAACCACTTGCATGGCCGTTGAGACGCTTGGCAAGCGAACGAGCGTTTGGTTTGCTTCCAGGTAGAAATTCTAAAAACGAAATGGGTTGTGTGGTTATTGTTATAAAGACAGGGCAGATGATTTGGTCATGGGTTTGTGGTGGTGGTGTGAGGTGGCGTGGTGGTGTGAGGTGGCGTGGTGGTGTGAGGTGGCGTGGTGGTGAGAGGTGGCGTGGTGTTAGGTGGCGTGGTGGTGTGAGGTGGCGTGGTGGTGTGAGGTGGCGTGGTGTTAGGTGGCGTGGTGGTGTGAGGTGGCGTGGTGGTGTTAGGTGGCGTGGTGGTGTTAGGTGGCGTTGTGGTGTTAGGTGGCGTGGTGGTGTCGAGGTGGCGTGGTGTGAGTGTTTGAGGGTGTGAGGTGGTGCAATGCGGCGCTGCGTGCTGTGTGTGCCGCTAGTCAGCTGCGCGGCTCCCTGTGCGAGAGGGAGAGGGAGGTGGAGGAGCTGCAAGTGGAACTGGAGGAGCGCCAGCGGGAGCTCATCGCCAGAGCCACGCAGGTACACGTCGTGCAGCTGCACAACGCCAACAACGCCTCTTAGTGTTTGGATAGAGGAAGCCAATAACTTGTCCCAGCGGGGGTCGAGGTCCGCCTCTGTGGAGGAGGCTCGTGAAGGACGCTGCTGCTGCTACTGGGCAGTTGCAGGCAGTCGCCCTCCAGCAACAACGGAGGGCAGAGGAGCGACGCTCACAACAACAAGCGGAGCGCCGGGCGGCTAAAATGCAGCAAGTTGGCACAGTAGGGGGCACAGCTGGTCTATCTGCCAGTCATCTCAGTCGGTCAACCCATGGCGCCTGGTTCTGTCCCTTGACCACCTGTCAGCGAGCCTTCGACACATCATGTGGCCTCAAAGTGCACCTGGCCTGGCACAGACACCGTGGTGATGTCACCGCCACTTCATGGTTTAAATGGCAGCTATTGTTGTATGTTATACCTCTGTTCTGCATGGGTTTCCTTCAGATTAAAAACATACAATGTACAGTAAATAGATTTGGCCAAACTTTTCAATGTTGAAAAATTACCTGCAAATTACTCACTTTGGATTAAACATAGCAACATTGCCCCCTACGCTACAGGGAATACACTATTTCACATCGATTTATGATCGTGAAATATTGTCGAGTTCTCATGTGACACCGTTGCTTTTGCCCTGATTTCTGTTCGTTTCAGTGGTGTACTTTCTTTCGTTTTGCTTTAGTCATTTTGGTGGCCCAGGCCACGATTGCAAATGGGACTCTATCCTGGTCTCTTTTTGTTTCACCAGCTTTCGCCTGCTTAAACAAAATCAAATAAAATCTCGTGCGAAAACTTAACAAGAGCCTCGGTAAGACTCAGTAGGGCTTTTCTGGGTATACCAAGCAAAATAATAAAAATGACATTTAATGTAGTGGCTTGTTAATAGATGTTTTCATCCATTGGATATCCGGAGCGTTTGTTGTGATTTTGCGCCTTCTGAATAGAGGTCATGATTGTCGGAGCACGCGGATTGAAACGCGCGCGGCCAGCAGCTCCCCGCGTCACCACGGCGACGCGCGCACGCGTGTGCGTGTGCGTGTGTGCCCTACAGCTGTCGGAGCTGGAAGGGCGAGTGAGCGAGCAGGTGGTGTCGCTCCGCACGGAGGTGGACGCAAAAGAGGAGCAGGTGCTGGCGCTGACAGCCGACACGAGCTCACGGAGCGCGTCGCTCACGAGCTCGCGCCACTCACGCGCCACGTCTCCCGCTCCGCGTGCTCCGCACACGCGAGGCCACGTCGTACATCACCACGCAGATTGCTTTCAGCATAATGTTAAAAGGGCAAGGACACTTTTCGATTTAAAGCTTTCGTGACTGCAGGGATTCATCTTCTTGGTTCTCTCGGTCAAGTCACGTCGAAGGGAGATGATAAAATAATAAAAATGAAACATTATAAAATGATTCTCACGACGTTTCGGCCACAACGCAAGCAGCGGTCCCCGACAAACCTGGTCTTCACCTGAGGACGGCTGCTTGCGTTGTGGCCGAAACATCGTGAGAATGATTTTATTATGTTTTATTTTTATTATTGTATTATTTCCCTTCTACGTGACTTTACCGAAAGAACCAAGAAGAAAAAAGAGCAAGGACACTTTCTTTAGTTCTTAATAGCCACTCTTGATGATGAGAGACAAGGCCAAAGTGATTTCCTGCTCAAATTGGGGCATTGGTGCTCATCTCTTGTTTAAAGCCCTGTGCCTGTGGGTGAAATTCCACATTCCTAAGATGGGAGCGGATCTATCCATATGACAAACCCTGTTGGCTTCCTCATGAAGTGTTACTCATTGACCACCCGAGTTCTCTCAAGAGGAGGCATCCCGTGGCTTCTATCCGACGCGTGTTCCGGCAGAGACGCACTCGGGAGGGTTACCCAGCAATGCCGGGTCTCTGGGCTCCGTGGGCTTTACGGGGGGGGGGGTCCTACACACCGGGAGGCTAGAGCGTGGAACGCGCGCCCACTTGCTTGTGCCGTCCACCCAGCCCGCCGTGAATTCCTGTCTCTCTCCACTGGACGCCGGCCGTTTCTCCTGCCGAGTCTTCCCCTAAGAGCACCCAGAGTATTGTCCTGCTCACTGCGGCCCAGTTAGGGTTGCTGCCTCTTCCACAGCCAACCAACCCTCCTCGGATTTCTCAGTCAGCTTAGGCCTATTAACAACGTTGTGGTATCCTGCGATGCATTTTTAACACAATGCCGGCACCATGCCTCCGTACAAATCGATTCCTGCCACCCAAACACGGATATCGATTCTTGGACTGTCCGTGCGTGTGAAACCTGGGCTGCTGACGACCCTAGGCTGGGACGGGGGAATTGCACATTTTACCGTCAGTCAAAGCGTTTCTTGCAAAGTCAACTTCGGCACTCGTTCTTTGATCGCCTTCGACAACGTCACCTGAATCCATCCAAATCACCACTTCACCTGGGGGACCAATAGAAGTCCGGCAGAGATGTTGAATGAAAATCTGACGCTTAAAAAAAAAAATACAAGTTGCAGTGGCAGCACCAAAGACATCGTGGGCTCGGGCTGACACCAACAGTTCTGCCACCTCCATGCTTGCCAACGTCACTCTCTCCCAATCTTGCTCCTCAAAGATCTTGCAGATGCAGACAAGATGCGAGCAGCTGAACACCAAGCTGAAGGAGCAAACGGCGGAAGGTGAGAAGAACCGTGCGCTGGTCGTCACGCTGCAGGCCAAGTCAGAGGAGAAGTCTCAAGCACTGACAAGCCTACGTGAGGTACAAAGACAAAGATCACCCGTGTAGCCTTTAAAAGACCGTTGTTGGGGCAAGTGCTGTTGGCGAGCCACCGATGAAGGTCGGTAGAGCACCACATCCAGCTGCCTTTGTCTCCCCAGCGCTGATGTTTTTACACACCGCACCAGATGCTTATTAAGGCTGGGAGGGCGGCAGCGCAGTGGTGACACTCGGCGCCTCACTGCAAGAAGGGCCTGGGTTCCATTTCCAACTCGGGCGCCTTTCAGTGTGGCGTGTGTATGTTCTCCCTCTGTTCTGCAGTGTGAGTGATAGTGTGTGGCGTGTGTATGTTCTCCCCCTGTTCTGCAGTATGAGTGATAGTGTGTGGAGTTTGTATGTTCTCCCCCTGTTTTGCATGAGTTTCCTCTAGATTCCCCAGTTTCCTCCCGTAACTACAACAATCATATAATGTAAGCGGTATTGGCCAAACATTCGAAATGTGGAAACGTTACCTGAAATTACGGCACTGCGCTTATGCACGTAGCAACGTGGCACGCTGCGGCGAAAAATTTGGCAGCAGCTTCTTGAAAAAGTCTTGAAACTCGGCGATGCCCTCCTGGGTAAACGGGCGGAGGAACAATAGCAATAAACAGGTCCCTGTGGGGTGGGCTGGTAGGAACGAACAAATGAATGGCTATAATAAAATGAAATGGCGGGGGTACGATACAAAGGGAGAGTTTGAGGCCTAGTTCTAGGCTTTAGGCCTAGCTGTAGGCTTTAGGCCGCTGTGAGTTAATTTTTAATTTAAATGTTTTAATTAAAAACTATCTCAGGGAATTATAAGGGAATGTTACACTTGTTTAGCCAGGAAAGCCTCACTGAGTCTTAAGGTTTTTGTAGGGTCCTGCCAAGTGTTTGCAGTAGGGGGCGATGTTGCTACACCTAATCGGACATCGGACGGACAGACGATATAATCTATTGTAGGCTGGTTCACTTCGTTCCTACCAGTATAACGCTCACCACGTCTCCCACCAGGTTTGCCTGCAGCTGCGCGCCCGCGCGGAAGGGTTTGAGTGCCGCCTCGTCAACTTGCAGAGGGAGGTGGAACGACTCCACCAGGAGATCGAGGAGAGGGAGAGCCTCAACAGAGAGAAGGCATGCAGCGATTTTACATTTCACCCCCAAAAAAAAAACATTTAACGTGAAAAAAAAAAATCCCCTTGGGGTGGAACGCCTCGTTTGCAAGGGAGTCTGCCGGGATGTCGGTTGATTAACACGTAGCGCACACGTGATGGATACAACAATCCCCCGTATATCCTTAACTAGACTGTTAGGACAAGTGCTGTTCGCGAGCACTATGAAGACCAGCACGGCACACGAGGGGGTGGGTGGCCAGCACCATGCCCGGCCGCCTTTTTGTTCTTAGTGGCGATGTTTACACACTGTACCAGGTACCCATTTGAGGCTGAGTCGACATAGGGGAGGCCCAGGACCGGTCCAGATAATCGTCACTGATTTTGGTCGGGAGCAGGAATCGAACTCGGGTTCGTAGTGCAGCGCGCTAACCCCCACACTACCGCTCCCCAATGTACACACGTGTAATGAGCGACTTCCGCGACACGTCGTGTCGAGGGTACTTCTTCTTTTATTTCTTACACGGGCACAACACAGGCCAACCTTATCCTTCTCAGAGAACAACACTTAGATATTAACGTCTCTACTGGCTACACACACGGCCGATCACTCGGCGCGGTCCCACCGCCCTCACTCGGCTACGCCGCTGGCTGGCGGCGTAACGAGGATGGCGATGGAAGCCCCACGTGGCCGGACGACGAAGAGAGATGACGGCGAGTAGCGACGCAGTCCGAGAATCCACCAACGAACCCCGAGCCCCGGTCCGACCCCCGCTTATATCTCCCCAGGCGCAGCTAGGCTCCGCCTCCGGCCACGCCCTCTCGTGGAACCTTCCAGCAGGTTCCCGGAGCATCTCGGCCAAACCCGCCCATTACCTTTGCCCCAGATACGTCTCCCTCTCAGATTGGATGTTGTCTTAGCGGTGCCCGTACCCGTGCTTCCCTTTCCCAGCCAGCAGGTGTCATCATGTCATTACACACGTATACACTCACGTACACACAGCAACACGTAGTACACGTACGCATGTACGGTGCACACACACACAACTGTTACGACTTTGGGACCGAAGAGTAGAGTAAGTGCTGGAGTATAAGGAGAGATGTTGAGTACGGGCGGCATTTAACTTAACATCAATTTGTAGAGAATCGATGCCCAGTGAGCCATAAGGGTACCATAGTGGTCTTAAGTGAGTTTTCAAATCCATTACTTTTTAACTACAACTAAGTTTATCTGGTCCTTAATACGGGAGTTAAACCATCGCCACTACCTCGACCCTCACCAACAGCATCGTGCCCCCGCCGCCGCTGCATGCCTGCACACGACACGTTCATGTGCCGCTGTGTTCTTCATAACAAATGTGGGACTGGATCTGCATTGACGTGCGCGCGGATGTCGTCGTCGTCTTCGCAGGACGAGCAGGTGTGGCGTCTTGCCGAACAGCTGGGAGCGTCGCAGGCCAGAGAGACGCAGCTGCAGAGCGAGGTGCAGCGAGAGAGAGAGCTGCACCAGCAGCAGCGAGCGGGCAGCAGCGAGCAGGGAGCAGGCAGCCGCCCTCGGCAAGAGGTTGGGGCGCGAGTGCGCACGGCTGAACGCGGCAAATTTTGCACCGTTATCTGCGAAACATTGTGCAACTGTCCATAACTCGCGATATTTTCATCCGAAGTTGAGCTACAGTGATACCTCGGTTCACGAACTTAATTCGTGAACTGACTCTGGTCGTGAACCGAATTGGTCGTGAACAGAGGCACATTTTCCCATAGGGTTCAATGTAAATCCGGTTAATCTGTTCTGACCTTATTTTTTTGGCTTTTGAAGCACAAAAATATGAAACAAATGACAATACACATTACTGTAGTACTGTACAGTATAGTAATGTATAAAGAGAGAACACTAACCTTGCTTGAGATGACTTCTGGCATGGAGGAAGGCAGGTGGGAGGCGGGTGGGAGACAGTAAGCACTCAAACGGGTGAACTGTACAATACAGTAAGTACAGTATTGTACAGTACAGTAGTACAGTACAGTACTGTATGTGCTAAAAAGCACACCAAAAATCAAAGTCACTGAAAGTGTCTTCACAGTACTTCTTTCTGTGTCTCTGCGTCTCTCCACGATCTTCCTACAGGAAGTCACGACCACGTGACAGCCTGAAATTAGCATTAAAATGGCCGCGGCTCCTGTTCGTGAACCGAGTTGTTCGTGAACCGAAGCGGAGTTCGTGAACCGGAGCATATTTTTATGAACTTTTCTGTTCGTGAACCGAGTTGTTCGTGAACCGAAGCGGAGTTCGTGAACCGGAGCATTTTTTTATGAACTTTTCTGTTCGTGAACCGAGTTGTTCGTGAACCGAAGCGGAGTTCGTGAACCGGAGCATATTTTTATGAACTTTTCTGTTCGTGAACCGAGTTGTTCGTGAACCGAAGCGGAGTTCGTGAACCGGAGCATATTTTTATGAACTTTTCTGTTCGTGAACCGAGTTGTTCGTGAACCGAAGCGGAGTTCGTGAACCGGAGCATTTTTTTATGAACTTTTCTGTTCGTGAACCGAGTTGTTCGTGAACCGAAGCGGAGTTCGTGAACCGGAGCATATTTTTATGAACTTTTCTGTTCGTGAACCGAGTTGTTCGTGAACCGAAGCGGAGTTCGTGAACCGGAGCATATTTTTATGAACTTTTCTGTTCGTGAACCGAGTTGTTCGTGAACCGAAGCGGAGTTCGTGAACCGGAGCATTTTTTTATGAACTTTTCTGTTCGTGAACCGAGTTGTTCGTGAACCGAAGCGGAGTTCGTGAACCGGAGCATATTTTTATGAACTTTTCTGTTCGTGAACCGAGTTGTTCGTGAACCGAAGCGGAGTTCGTGAACCGGAGCATATTTTTATGAACTTTTCTGTTCGTGAACCGAGTTGTTCGTGAACCGAAGCGGAGTTCGTGAACCGGAGCATATTTTTATGAACTTTTCTGTTCGTGAACCGAGTTGTTCGTGAACCGAAGCGGAGTTCGTGAACCGGAGCATTTTTTTATGAACTTTTCTGTTCGTGAACCGAGTTGTTCGTGAACCGAAGCGGAGTTCGTGAACCGGAGCATATTTTTATGAACTTTTCTGTTCGTGAACCGAGTTGTTCGTGAACCGAAGCGGAGTTCGTGAACCGGAGCATATTTTTATGAACTTTTCTGTTCGTGAACCGAGTTGTTCGTGAACCGAAGCGGAGTTCGTGAACCGGAGCATATTTTTATGAACTTTTCTGTTCGTGAACCGAGTTGTTCGTGAACCGAAGCGGAGTTCGTGAACCGGAGCATATTTTTATGAACTTTTCTGTTCGTGAACCGAGTTGTTCGTGAACCGAAGCGGAGTTCGTGAACCGGAGCATTTTTTTATGAACTTTTCTGTTCGTGAACCGAGTTGTTCGTGAACCGAAGCGGAGTTCGTGAACCGGAGCATATTTTTATGAACTTTTCTGTTCGTGAACCGAGTTGTTCGTGAACCGAAGCGGAGTTCGTGAACCGGAGCATATTTTTATGAACTTTTCTGTTCGTGAACCGAGTTGTTCGTGAACCGAAGCGGAGTTCGTGAACCGGAGCATTTTTTTATGAACTTTTCTGTTCGTGAACCGAGTTGTTCGTGAACCGAAGCGGAGTTCGTGAACCGGAGCATATTTTTATGAACTTTTCTGTTCGTGAACCGAGTTGTTCGTGAACCGAAGCGGAGTTCGTGAACCGGAGCATATTTTTATGAACTTTTCTGTTCGTGAACCGAGTTGTTCGTGAACCGAAGCGGAGTTCGTGAACCGGAGCATTTTTTTATGAACTTTTCTGTTCGTGAACCGAGTTGTTCGTGAACCGAAGCGGAGTTCGTGAACCGGAGCATTTTTTTATGAACTTTTCTGTTCGTGAACCGAGTTGTTCGTGAACCGAAGCGGAGTTCGTGAACCGGAGCATATTTTTATGAACTTTTCTGTTCGTGAACCGAGTTGTTCGTGAACCGAAGCGGAGTTCGTGAACCGGAGCATTTTTTTATGAACTTTTCTGTTCGTGAACCGAGTTGTTCGTGAACCGAAGCGGAGTTCGTGAACCGGAGCATATTTTTATGAACTTTTCTGTTCGTGAACCGAGTTGTTCGTGAACCGAAGCGGAGTTCGTGAACCGGAGCATTTTTTTATGAACTTTTCTGTTCGTGAACCGAGTTGTTCGTGAACCGAAGCGGAGTTCGTGAACCGGAGCATTTTTTTATGAACTTTTCTGTTCGTGAACCGAGTTGTTCGTGAACCGAAGCGGAGTTCGTGAACCGGAGCATTTTTTTATGAACTTTTCTGTTCGTGAACCGAGTTGTTCGTGAACCGAAGCGGAGTTCGTGAACCGGAGCATATTTTTATGAACTTTTCTGTTCGTGAACCGAGTTGTTCGTGAACCGAAGCGGAGTTCGTGAACCGGAGCATTTTTTTATGAACTTTTCTGTTCGTGAACCGAGTTGTTCGTGAACCGAAGCGGAGTTCGTGAACCGGAGCATATTTTTATGAACTTTTCTGTTCGTGAACCGAGTTGTTCGTGAACCGAAGCGGAGTTCGTGAACCGGAGCATTTTTTTATGAACTTTTCTGTTCGTGAACCGAGTTGTTCGTGAACCGAAGCGGAGTTCGTGAACCGGAGCATTTTTTTATGAACTTTTCTGTTCGTGAACCGAGTTGTTCGTGAACCGAAGCGGAGTTCGTGAACCGGAGCATTTTTTTATGAACTTTTCTGTTCGTGAACCGAGTTGTTCGTGAACCGAAGCGGAGTTCGTGAACCGGAGCATATTTTTATGAACTTTTCTGTTCGTGAACCGAGTTGTTCGTGAACCGAAGCGGAGTTCGTGAACCGGAGCATATTTTTATGAACTTTTCTGTTCGTGAACCGAGTTGTTCATGAACCGAAGCGGAGTTCGTGAACCGGAGCAGATTTTTATGAACTTTTCTGTTCGTGAACCGAGTTGTTCGTGAACCGAAGCGGAGTTCGTGAACCGGAGCAGATTTTTATGAACTTTTCTGTTCGTGAACCGAGTTGTTCGTGAACCGAAGCGGAGTTCGTGAACCGGAGCAGATTTTTATGAACTTTTCTGTTCGTGAACCGAGTTGTTCGTGAACCGAAGCGGAGTTCATGAACCGGAGCAGATTTTTATGAAATTTTCTGTTCGTGAACCGAGTTGTTCGTGAACCGAAGCGGAGTTCGTGAACTGAGGTATCACTGTATTTGATTTAAATTTACATTACGATAAATCCTGACTTAAATTACTTGTATAAACTTACATTTTAACACGTAGGCTTTCGCGACCAATATTATTCATAATATAGGTTTTTGGGTCAGATCGCATTATTTATAAATGTGTCGTAACCCTCCACCACCCGACATATATTTAAACTAGCTTTACTAGCCGGCTTCGCCCGAGACTTGGATTCTTGTCTTGGATTAATACACGGCCTGCGCGGAGGGTGGGGGGTGGTGCGTGACGTCAGCAGGCACACTGCGTGACGCTGTCGCATGTGGGTGACATCACAGATGTGACGTCACTGCTCACTATCCATTATTGCGCCCCCCCCCCCCCAAAATACAAAAGTCTATTGTTATACGTTTTGCATTGTGTACAGTCTGGAAGCTACCCACATGCCAAATTTTCAGTTTGTTGCATGTCAGGAAGTATGCTAAACATTTTGAACAGACACATTCACAAATTGCCCTTTTATATATATAGATGTACGTTCTAGATTTGAAGCTTTCGTGACTGCAATGATTCATACTCTTCGTTCTTTCAGTAAAGTCACGTAGGTAAAAAATGAAATTAAAATTAATAAAAAATAAAACAAAATGTACGTATTTTTGAGCACATCTCATGGAACAAAATAACG
Source organism: Lampetra fluviatilis (assembly GCF_964198595.1). NCBI lineage: Eukaryota > Metazoa > Chordata > Hyperoartia > Petromyzontiformes > Petromyzontidae > Lampetra > Lampetra fluviatilis. The sequence goes on from NC_136288.1 coordinate 10,193,688, forward strand.
TCAAGATTCGGGTGGGTTTTGTGTCAGGTTTCCGATTTCCGTAGATAGTTGGTCGTATAACGGGGTCGACGAGGCGTTACGATTCACGTGGAGCGGTGGACGTCACGGCTCGTTGACCGCACGAGGGCACCGCACCGCGACGAGCACGTGGTCACGGAACGATGAGGGCCTCTCTCACCCCGGCGCTACGACCACCCCACACGCAGCACGACGAGGCTGTGAAGACTCCAAATTAGACCAGTACGGTGGCGAGATGTTAACTGCCTCGCCCGCTATACAGGAGGTCGTATGTTCAATCCCGACCCTGACCCCCACTATATATTTCGAGTTTGGATGTCTCTGTCCCCGTGGTCACGTGGATTTTTCTCTGGGCTCTCCGGTTTTTCCCTCCACATTTAGAATCAACGCCACACTTTCACAGTATTTGGCTGCCCTAAATTTCACGTGATCATAGTAACAGGACCCTGCGGGGTGGACTGGTAGGAACGAATAACCAAAGAATATAAACATAATGTATTATTACACTTGTTTAGCCAGGAAAGCCTCACTGAGTCTCAAGGTTTTTGTAGGATCCTGCCAAGTGTTTGCAGTAGGGGGCGATGTTGCTACACAGACGGACTGACGGACGATATAATCTATTGTAGGCTGGTTCACTTCGTTCCTACCAGTATAAAATCGTTTATTGTTTAAGTCTCGAGACTTTTTTTTGCCTGGGATCCTTTTTGTCAGTAGTTCCTGGGATACTTTTTTTCAGTAGGAGGCAATGTTTCTGCGTGTAATTCCAACCGAGTAATTTGCAGGTAATGTTTCAGTGTTGGAATATTTTGGGCAATACCAGTTTACATTGCATGAGGAAACCCTAACAGAACAGGGGGAGAACTCCACACAGACTCCAAATGAAACCAGTACGGTGGCGAGATGTTAACTGCCTCGCCAGCTGTGCAGGTTGTGGGTTCGATCCCGACCCGAACGCCTGTATATTTGGAGTGTGCATGTTCTCCACGTGGTCGTGTGGATTTTTCTCTGTGTTCTCCGATTTTTACTTTCACATTTAGACTCAACATGCGTTTAGAGTATTTGGATGCTATACATTTCCACGTTATCAGACATTTATTTGAGCTATCATTTGTGGCCAGGTCGTTTCTGACATAGAGCTCATGGGTGCCTTACCTGGTTAAATAAAATTAAAATAAAATTTTAGTTTCAGTACAGCGTCGTTGCCACAACTGTTCTTCACCTTTATGTGATGTCATGTTGAAGCAACTTTGAATTTATTTGCATTTTACTTGAGTATTTATTCACAGGAATAAGATTAAATGTAATTTATATCTGTATTTGTAAATAAACACGTTTGTTCTTGATTTAGTTTGTTCACAGTCTTTGGTGTTTCAAATTCAGGTATTTGCAATTAATATTACAACACATGCGTCTTTGTTTTTCAAATTAATAAAATATATTTAGCTATTTTCTGAAATACATTCGCGTTATTTGTGTCTTGTTTTATCTGCATGGTACATCTCGCTGTGTATGTGCAGGATGACAATTTCAAAGGTAAGATAAGCACGATATTGCCCACATGCGGCTCAATCCGACTAAAATTCGGCCCAGGCATTTGTAAACACACCGGCTAAAATTCGGGCTGTGGGCAATTATTTATGTTTTTTTTAATCCTTTATATTAAGTTCGCTTGCTTGCTTAGGACCGTGCAAATCTTTCAATCGTTTTTTAACCCACTTCCCGTGATCCAATCGAGCTGACATTTTCCACACAGACTCGTTGTGCGTGACAATTAATGTTTCCAAAATTTTACACTTTTTAGGACAAAAATATATTTAATTACCAATTGCTTAATGGTGCAATGCAATCATCTGACCCATAGGTGGCAGCCATCTCAAGCCAGAGGACGAGAGGACTCTAGCCGCCACGCATATAAAGGATTTATAGTGAAAACTTTGTTTTTACTGGTTATACTTATTTTAAATGTGTTGTGCAATGACAAACTGTGTTCGTACTAGACTTGCGATGTGACTGGCTGGCGTGATTTTCATTGTGAATCGAGGTTTTTGGCTTGGATCGCCTAAATATGCAAATGTGTCGTTAAACCCGCCACCACCCGACAACAGCCAACTTCTTCTCGTTTCTTTCGGTAAAGTAACGTAAAATTGAAATAATAAAAAATAAAACATAAAATAATTCTCACGACGTTTCGGCCACAACGCAAGCAGCCGTCCTCAGGTGGAGAACAGGTCTGTCTTATTTTATTATGTTTTATTTTTATTATTTTATTACTTCCATTCTACGTGACTTTACCGAAAGAGCCAAGAAAATGAATCCCTGCAGTCACGAAAGCTTTACATCGAAATTTAACAGCCGACTTAGTAAGGTTTGCGGACGTAAACGTAACGTGCCAATTTCGTTACGAGGGCAGCAAAACGGTTCTGCTGTAGAGTAAAACCCACGACATTTACAATTCAAGTACAAAGCGAGTGCGTTGTTCACATTACACGATAGACCGTGAATGGGTGACATCTCGCTGTGGTTGAGTTTTATTGCCGTTTCGTTTGCTCTTCGAGGGATACGTCACGATTTATCGCGATACTCTTCATACAACGATATTCGTGATATCGCGATATTCGTAATTTCGTGATATCGCGATATGCATGATATCGCGATATTCGTGATATCGCGATATTCGTAATTTCGTGATATCGCGATATCCATTAATATCGCGATATTCGTGATATCGCGATACTCGTCGCGACCCCCCCACCCCCCCCGTGCTGAATCCGTGACGTAATCGCGGCGCGCGCCCTGATGACGTCACGCGGAGCTTCGAGAGAAGATGGCGGCGAGAAGGCAACTCGGGTAGAGACACGGAGACAACAGAGACACGGGGAGAGACAGAAAGAGACACGGGGAGAGACACGGAGAGAGACACGGGGAGAGACACGGAGACAACAGAGACACGGGGAGAGACACGGAGAGAGACACGGGGAGAGACACGGAGAGAGAGACACGGGGAGAGACACGGAGACAACAGAGACACGGGGAGAGACAGAAAGAGACACGGGGAGAGACACGGGGAGAGACACGGGGAGAGACACGGAGACAACAGAGACACGGGGAGAGACACGGAGAGAGACACGGGGAGAGACACGGAGAGAGAGACACGGGGAGAGACACGGAGACAACAGAGACACGGGGAGAGACAGAAAGAGACACGGGGAGAGACACGGAGAGAGACACGGGGAGAGACACGGAGACAACAGAGACACGGGGAGAGACACGGAGAGAGACACGGGGAGAGACACGGAGAGAGAGACACGGGGAGAGACACGGAGACAACAGAGACACGGGGAGAGACAGAAAGAGACACGGGGAGAGACACGGGGAGAGACACGGAGAGAGAGACACGGGGAGAGACACGGAGACAACAGAGACACGGGGAGAGACAGAGAGAGACACGGGGAGAGACACGGAGAGAGAGACACGGGGAGAGACACGGAGAGAGAGACACGGGGAGAGACACGGAGACAACAGAGACACGGGGAGAGACAGAAAGAGACACGGGGAGAGACACGGGGCCAACAGAGACACGGAGAGACAGAGACACGGGGAGAGACAACAGAGACACGGGGAGAGAGGCACGGGGGAGAGAGACACTGGGAGAGAGACACGAGGAGAGACACGGGGACAGAGGTACGGAGAGAGAGAGACACGGGGAGAGACACGGAGAGACTTGGGGAGAGACACTGGGAGAGACAGGGGAGAGACACGGGGGCAACAGAGGCACTGGGAGAGACACGGAGAGAGACACGGGGAGAGACACATAGAGACACGTGGAGAGACACGGGGAGAGACACGGGGACAGACACGGGGAGAGACACGGGGACAACAGAGACACGGAGAGAGACACAGGGACACGGGGAGAGACACGGAGACAGAGACACGGGGACCACAGAGACACGGATTATTGATTAAATGTGGCAGGGAATGGGGGTCGCTATGGAATGTGTTGGTGACCAAAACAATGTACAGCAGTCAAACTGTGTTGTTGACGAGCGACTAAGGAGGGTAAATAAACTAAATAGACGCAATTTCGATTTATAGCTTTCGTGACTGCAGGGATTCATCTTCTTGGTTCTTTCGGTAAAGTCACGTAGAATGGAAATAATAAAATAATAAAAATATCATATCATATTATGTTTTCTTTTTATTACTTTATTATTTCCATTCTACGTGACTTTACCGAAAGAACCAAGAAGATAAATAGAGAATGTGTTGTCGTTATCGGCTGTATACACGCTGCTGCTGCTGTGTGCTGTGTACAAGTTGCTGTGCGTGTGATGCAGCCCTCCCAACTATTTGGGTCAAAGACACAAAAAAAACCCAAAACAATGTCTCTCTCTCTCTTATTCTTCTTTGAAAAGTTGCCGTGGGTCGAGTAATAACGGAGTGACGGCCAATGAATGGGACGCATCCGAGAGCGCGTACACACAAGACCGAGGGGTCGTGAACTCACGTGCAAGATACTACGACTACTACACGTGATTGTTATACAACCTTGCAGGATTATGCTGCAGAAATTACATCTTTACATCGTTTCATTTGGACACAAGTCACTGGTGAAAGGTCTCGCCGATGGCGACAATTGGCACGGACAGAGTTGTAATCGGCGAGCGTGAAGACGGTTCTTCTGGAGCTGAGAGCAAGGTTATTTATGATGATGAGGTTGTGGTGTGATAAGAGGTTGTGGTGTGAAAAGAGATTAGTCAAGGCGATGATTGGAGGGAATTCCAATGGGGACAGCGAGAGAGTAAGCAGAATGTGAAGTGTTGTTGTCAGTGTTGAGCCGGTGACATGCAAGTCGGTGACATGTAACTTTGTGATATGTATTTCGTGACATTGTTACTCGCTGATATGTACCGCTCACCCGCCGTGTTCTTTTTTACGTTGCAGATCTTTGTAAAAAAAAATACAGTTCCACGAGCAGGGTGCAAAGTCACCTCTTCTCACTTGCCTGGGCGATCATGCAAAACCCCGGCTTCACCGGCTTTTCGTTTGGCATTGCCAACTCGTCAAGCCAGCCTCCTCCACCGCCCCTGACAAGTCAGCCAAGCTTCGAGTCTTTTGGCCAAAGAAGTTCCTTACCATTCAACGCCCTCTCCAATCATGGAACCGCCTCGCATCCGTCAACGTTCGTTCAGCAGCCACCAGCCTTTAGCCAGTCGAGTAATAATTTTTCTCAGCAGAGCAGCGCGTTTCAGCAGCCTTCCAATGCGATCTTTGGTCAGAGCAACACTGGAGTCTCCTTCTTTCAGCCGGCAGTCCCGTCCTTTGGTCAAACAAGAGCCCCCCCGGCTTTTGGTCAGACCTCGGGATCCAGCGTCGCCACGAGACAGTCTGTTGGCTCTGGGCTTAATGGACGTTTAGGAGGAGACGGCATGAACGCGGGTCAGAGTGTGTTCTTCGGCCAGCCCTCAAGCCAGGCAAGGCTCGGTGGTTCACTGTTTAATGCACCACCGAGTCAAGGCTTTAGTCCTTTAAGGATGAGCTCTAATAGTCTGTTAGGTGCAAATAGCTCTCGGCAAGCTGGAATCGGTAATGCCAGTAGCTCAACATTTTCCAGCCCGTCCCGAAATACATTTTTTCAGTCCTCGGTTGACACTGCTTCACAACTTCCATCCACCAGAGTTGGTCAGTCCGGAGGTGTGAGCTATCAACAAACGGGCAAATTAAATTTCGGCCAGCCTTTTGATGAGAGTAAAAAAATGATCCCCAACATCACCTTGCAACGTTTCGTGGTGAACAACGAACAGCCGTCTCCGAACAAAGGATCTGACCATCCGCCCACCGGTTCTGGATTCGCGAGGTCAACTAACATGGCCAAACCTTTTGACATTGCCCCAGAGGGTTTTGGCTCGTCTGCACGCTTCGGTATTGAAGTGTCCGTGAACCAGGAAACCGGTTCCAGGCAGCCTCTGGTTGCCTCCAGAGGATTAGGAGCAATGCCTTTCAGTTTTAGCAAACCAGATGAACACAAATCGCACCACGTATCAGAAGCTTCTGAGAGGAAAATTGCAGATGCGGCGCCTGACACCGCTACGTTTAGATTTACAAACCCCATTACATCAAACGCCAGCAGTGGTGGAGCCACAGGTTTCACATTTAACCATCCTGATTCCAACAGCTTATTATTTGGTGCAAGGAAGGAGGAGGAGAAAGGTACCGGACTCCCGTTAAACAAAGAACGTTTCGCGGAACAGAATTTGTCCAAAACCGAACACTACAGCGCTGAACCATTCCCAAAGAGTGACCGCGAGAGCGGCTCTGCGTCCGGAACGTTGTTTGGCGCGTCTAAAGACAGGAGGTTCGAGGAGAGGAAGCGATCTCCCCAGGGTAAGGAGAAGAGCGACAAACCTCCGCTGAAGAGGACGGGGCGCATGGCTCAGAGGGGAGGGAACCTCTTTAGCCGTGCTTTGCAGGACGCTTGCCAGGGCAACAAGAGAGAAAGGGCGTCGAAGAGACCGCTTGATTATGACGACAGAGACAAGAGTCGTGCAGATAAAGCTGAACCCTCCACCTCGCGGGAGCACGCTGAGGCACCCGGGACAAAGAGGGGTGCAAGGAAGCATCAGGGTTACGAGAAATTGAGGGTGGACGAAGACAAACCGTTGGCGCATCGCCACGCAGAGCGGGAGTTGACGAGGATGAGAAGCAGGGAACCAAAACCAGGGAAAAAAGGCAACACAAAGGACTCGAGCCTCGCGGTCGTATTGACAAAGCAACAAGTGGGGAGCGTTGCGAAGGACGTTGAAGACTCCGCGGCTAACGTAAGCGGAGCAAGAAAATTCCAGGCGGAGAAAATGAAAAAGGACTCCGTTTCACCTCGTCATGACGTCGCCGAGGAGTCAAAAAAGACGAGGATGGAGGCTTCACAACGGAGAACGCGAAGAGGTGAGATGAGAGCAGCGGTCTCCCCCACATTGCCTCGTCTCTCCTGTGTTGCTCGCCTGTCTCATCCGTATCTCTTGCCCCCTTTTCCCATGTCTCATTTCCCCGTGTCTCTCCCCCACATCCTTACATCTCTTGTACAACTCTCCTCATCTTCCTGCTCTCTTCTGCCCTGTATCTTCCCCACCTTCTTTAAATCTCTGCATCCCTGTATAGCGACATCGCGGGCTGTCACTGTGTAGTGCCGGCCCGAGAGAGGCTCGGTCAGCACTGATTGATTGCGCTGGATGGCATCATGCTTGGCGTGTAGTGCCAGCCCTACAGGATAGGGTGTCGGAGTGCTGGCCGTAAGAATGGGGTTACTAAAGGTCATGGCACTCTGGTTGACCCGAAAGGACACCTGACCGGTTAAGTCTATAAAGGGGCCCCAAGTGGGGGCTCGGAGTGGTCACCTGGTCGGGGTCCAGATCCTGCTCGAGGATTCTGGAAGGTGGTCGTGGCCAAGGGTGGAGCCAGCCACGCCGCAGAGGATATAAGCCGGGTCCCCCGTGAGGGATCGGCGTTGTTGTTCATCCTGAAGAAACCTTCGTCTACGTACTACGTTCTACAAGTCTCCAACACGTGGACCCGTACCCGAGCTGTGGTCTGGTCCGTTGTAGTTAGTTACGTTGTAATTAGTGTAGTTAGCCTTGTGGTAATAATAATCAATTTATAACGCGCGCAAATTTGCGGACGTAACGGCCGCAACTCAAGAGGCGCGGAGCCAAGCTCAGAGTCGCTCAAAAGCGTGGTTATAGAGGTGAGTTTTTAAGTCTCTCTTGAAGGAGGCGATTGAGGTGATGCTGCGAATGTGCAGAGGGACGGCGTTCCAGACTGTTGGGGCTGCCACCGAGAAGCGGCGCATAGACATGACCATCCTGGATCTTGGTATCAAGAGGAGGTCGTGAGTCGCGCTGCGCAGGCATCTGCCGTGTGCTGAGCTGCAAGTTGTCAATAATGAAGAAAGGTACGGCGGGCAGGCAGATATATAACAACCATAGGTTGTTATTTTGTTAAGGGGCAGTTGCCCCGTGTGTTGGTGTTAAATAAATGTGTTGCATCCAAGAGTACGTCTGCAACTGGGTTGAACCCACTACACCTGTAACTTAAGATTTAATAACCAATCGTGTTGTCTAATTGGATTACTCTGTAATTATTATAATTCGCTTTCATCATAGTTCAACATTTTATTGGAATTTCGAGAGAAGTCATTGATATCCATAATATAAGTTTTTTGGGTTAGATCGCGTAAATATTAATATGTCGTTAAACCCGCCACCACCCGACACAACCAATTAGTAAGGTTTGTCACGTAAACAGAACATGCCGATTCGTTACTAGTACAGCACACTGGTGTTTTTGGAGAGTAAATCCATAACATTTTAAATTTGAGTACAAATCTGAACCATTATTATTCCCTGTATGCTGGCAAGCTCTATCAGAGATGCCTGCACGTAGCAAGCGGCCTCTGCCTTATTAATCCGCCCTGCTTTTGAGTTTGAGTTCCTGCTTAACCGTGGTCTCCCTCTGCCTGTTTGTTGGTTTGAGGATGAGCCCAATGTTCAAAGTGAGTTCCTGCTCACATAAGCACTGAGGTGGTGCTTGTCCCGCGTGTGCAGCCTGGGCCGGTGGTGGAAATTCCTCATTGCTATGACAGGACGAGTATTTCCATAGGGCAATCACCGTTGATAAAGTCGAACTACATTTTCTGACGTCAGTGATATCATGGGATGAGAAAAGAAGTTGACAATGTAAATTGTATTTCTCAAGTCTGGTCATTTGCAAAAGAGGGTTTGTGAGTCATTGATTGATTGGTTGGTGATGTGTTTTTGCTGCTATTTAAAATCTCAACACCTCGTAATAACAACCCTGTTCCATTCAAGTGTGCTGCCTGTTGTACCATCGCGTCTGGCTCGGTGCACTGTTTGCTGAGCCGGAGTGGAATGTTTGGTGCACCAGTGAATTGACTCGATAATGCAAACGCTTAAAATGTGAAGAGTGCCGAGTTTTGGTGAATAGTTCATATTAACGGGTTTCGTGAAACATTTTTTAAATCATAATTATGGATTACGTTGCATATCCGTGCTTTGTAATTTAAAGTGGTAAAAGTGTCAATTTGTTTTTCTTTTCGTGTTTGGCAGGGTCTGTGAAAAACCTGCTTATCAAGAAAGTTAGTTCTGAGAGTCCTCCATTGAACGTGGCCTCGCCATCACCATCGTCCTCCCAACTGTGCTCCATTGTGTGCAAGCACGTTCCCCCCGAGTGGAACACGCGAGACGCCGTGCGGGCGTGGTTCGGCAAAGTGCGTCGCATCAGCTGCCACCCGCAGAAGCAACAGGCCATCGTGCACTTTGAAGATCACGTGAGCGCCACTGTTCTCACAACTACTGCTGCTACCATTGTTATTACTCGGCTCACTTACGCAGGAGCCTCATTGAGGCTCAAGATTCTCTCTCTTTTTTCAGGGAGGGTCCGGCTTATGACTTCGCAGTTGGGTGTTATCGAGTTCAGTCATTTGCAAGTAATTAGGAAAATTTGGTTCCTGACTCCAGGCACACAATGCCCTACTATTTTTCTCATAACGTCACGGGATCTTTGATATCCACTGTGGAGGAGACGGTTCATATTAATGTATAGCTCATACACCGTCATACACTGATTGTGGGGATGTTGCCTGAGATGATGGTGATCAAAATATGTTCGCTCCGTTGTTTAACCAAGTACCATTTGATGTGACGTGGATTGTTCTGGCTGTGCTACACAGGCCATGGCCAGCGCTGCTCTCCGGAAAGGTTGGAAAGTTGGAGGAAAGGAGGTGTCTCTCTATTGGTATCGTCGACGATCAGGTACACCCACCTTTGACAATGCATCGAGGTTATTGACTATCTCACCGCTTAAGTATTCTGAATAACTATCTCATTGTTCGGTTATATTCGCGGAGGAGCGGTGGTTCAGTGGTGACCGTATTATACGATGAACCTGGCCACCAGAGTTCGATTCCTGGCCACGGCTAACAACGGTAGCGAGCAATATCAGAACTGGTCCCGCACTGATCGGCATGGTGAAGATGTATTTGGGTAAAATTCCACAATGTCCGGAGTGTCGGGGGAACTTCATTCGGCAGTGGAATAAGGTGGGAAATTTCGTAAACTGAACGTTCTGAATTCGATTGATACCTGTGTATAGGATCACAGAGCTTGGGCAATTGTTGGCACCGGCTCCCAGTATGCCTGCCTTTACGCTCATCTGTAGTTCTTCGCTCCTCTGAGTCTCTTTGAAAGCGAGCGAATACCGTGGGGCGCATCAGAATTTTAAAATTGTAAATTAATATTAGTACGATAAGTTGATCAGTCGTTCAGTGTAGTTAATTATTTAACAATTTAGACATTGGAATGTTAGGAACAGTCCACTGCTGGATGGTGGCCACGTGTCTTGCGCTGCCGTGCGGCGACATTGGCACCCCCGCCGCCATGTGCCGTGGCTTTGTCTCTCCTGTCTTCACCACCACCTGCCCTTTTACTGTCCTGTCCTTGTCAATCACAGTTTTTATTCTACACACACACACTCATTGTGCATTGCGGGTACAAGCAAAAGCAAGTGAAATTTCATTCTGTGTCATCACGTAAGTAATAGTTTACTCCATGGGTCTATTCGTTTTGCAGATATGTTATCAAGCAGAATTTGTTTAAGCAATTCAACTTCTGAGCGATTTTGACTTCGTGAGTCTCATCAGCAGTCCGACCTTATAAACGAACGCTGAATTGCCAGGTGTCATTGGCAAGAGCACTTCGTAAAAAATATGAACACCCCGTTCAACGCACATAATGCAACAACACCAACTCATCACACGTTCCTGTGGATCATTATGGGTAAGACCAAGCGAAAGCAGCAAGTACGCATGTTGTTGACTCAATGCCAAACGTCGTTTGCGCTCTCCAGGCTCTATTTCCAAGTCGCCCGTGGAGCCGACTGAAGACATCGAAGCAGGATTCAGACAAGTGTCCGCAACAGTTTTCCAAGCAGAGGAGGCCTCCTGCAGAGTGGAAGAGGCGAGCGGCCTTGTGACATCCACACACCTCGCCACGCGGGAACCCGCCAAGACCAGGTGTGGAACAAAGTGTGTGGCCGTCGCGCGTTCCAGACGTGCGCGGGGCTTGCGCTAAGCACAAAACCTTTGTCGTGGTCCGTTCTTTACACTTGCGTCTAGTTGACCAGCGTAACGAATGCACCGATTTATCGGTCGATATTCGTTCTTTACCAAGGCAACATCCGAATTAACATTATATCTGTAACATTGGTACATTTGGCACTTGAGTGGGGGAATGAGAGATACAAGCGCTCTATTCGGTTTCATCAGAATATGTATTTATGCTGGAGGAATCCAATGAGCTATGAAACTATTTTTCACAGGTGTCCAGTAGGTCACAGATGTCCAGTAGTGGCGCTGGTGAACCATCTTGGAAACGGAGAAGCCCTAGTGGTGAATTTAGAAGTGACAGTGAATTAGTTTTAAAAAAAAAACATGTTGCCACGTAAGGCCCACTGAGCTATGAAGCTCTTTTTCAGAAGAGACCTGGCCAAAATGATAGTTCAACGAAGCGGCTTATCGCGTGGAAATTTATAACATGTTTGTAAATGAGGAGGGAAAAACCGGAGGACCCGGAGAAAAATCCACGCGACCACAGGGAGAACATGCACACTCAAAAATGTACATGCGTCAAGGTCGGGATCGAACCCACAACCTCCTATATACCAGGCAAGATAGTTAACATCTTGCTACCAGCTGTGTCCTCAACAAACTCAACACAGGAAGGGAAAACAGACTGGCACACATAGCCTAAGAGAGGGCAAAGCTATTACAGCCTTTCACAGGAACTAATTTTAGATGAACTCTACAGCAACAGTTTCCAATACTTAGCAGAGAAAATGTGTGTGAGTGTTATCACCACTTTATATAATGAATTAATAACTAGCCTAGTGTAATAAACGACTGGACCACGATGTCTGGCTCAGTGTCCTTTATTATTCGGTTCGTGCTGTACACCCACACGGCTGTCTTTACTCTGTAGCTTCTCCACGGTGCTGACTCCAATGTCGGCCCGATCCACAACAGCAGCTCCGCTGCTGTTTCTCTCACACAGCCCCCCTTGGCTGTACTCGCTGCTGCTCTTCTCCCTCTGCAGCTCTGACAGCTTCTTGCTCTCTCTCTCTCTCTCCGCAGCTCCTCCTGGCAGCCACACCGCTGCCTCTAACACGCAGCCCTTCTGGCTGTCTCCTCTGCAGCTGCACACCACCCCGCAGCTTCCTCTTATCTTCGGGGTTGGCTCCCGATGGCCGTCGGCGCCCCCCCTCTCCACACTCGCCCGCGTGGCCTCACTCTTTTCCGCTCACACCCCGACTGCCTTCCCCTTCCGGTTTACCCGCTTAAAGCCCCGAACCTTCCCCCCACGTCACATGACTCCACCCCCCGTGACGTCACATCCGGAAGGTCGCTTACGCCCGCATTACACCACCCTCCCCCGTAGAAAAATCCCAGCCGACCTCGGCTGACCAATAACAAATCGTAATGCGGCGAACCGAGCTTCCCCCCCTAAAGGACACTAAGCATACAATGTAACAGCAAGAACAACAACAACAACGCAATTAACATCAACGAACGTACAAAAAGCATGCAATAAATACAACTGTACGAAGAAAATAACAAGACAACAACACTCAACGAAACGTAAGCGATTTGGAACGTGTGCGGGTCGCCGGCCCGTCCCGGACGGTCGGCGGCCCACTCGCAGAACGGGAACGCGATGAAAGTCGAGGAACGACAGGGGGTAATCCCCCTGTCGCAGCTGGAAGTCCACCGCCGTCCCGTGTCTCTAAAGAGTTAGTCTTGGGCTTGTCCTGTGACCGTGCCCGCAGCTGGGTCGGAAGGGCTGCAGGGCTCGAAGGTCCCGCAGACCTGGCAGGCGTCCTCCGAGCAGGGCCCCTCGTCCCCCGCAATGTCACGGCCGGCCTGTTTCGGAGGATCTTTAGCCGACTTGACCGGTGCCGAGGCCTCCTGCTGCGGCGGAGCCGGGAAGCGGGCCCAGCAGTCTCTGGCGTAGTGGCCCCTACGCCCGCAGCGGAAACATTCGGCCTCGTTGCGCCGAAGCGCAGGCCTCGCCTCCTGACGGCCCCGTTCTGGTAGCACCGCGCGCGGTCTCGGCCCGCCGCGTCCCGTCCATGGAGCGGAGGCGGCCGTCAGTTGTTGAGGGCCCCGGTCATCCGGAACATAGACGGCCTGCGCAGGGTTCCACCCCAGCGCATCCCCTTCTTTGACGGGCCCCCCCGTCCACGCCGTCACTTGTTTCCAGCGACGGAGGTTGAATTGCGCATCGAGACACTTAGCAGCCGTCCGGGAAGTTAGCTTCTCATGCCCACACACAGGCATGGGGATCCCTAGATCCCGAGACAGCTCCAACATTTTCCCTAATATGAGAGGCTCGAGCAGATCCTGTGGCGTCTCAGGATAAGCTGCCATGGCCAGCTCCAGCACCGCACCCCTGAACGCCACGGGCGACTCCTCTGGTGCTCGTTGTCGTTGAGCGAATCGCCGATGCGCATCATCTGGTGGCTCATAAGCATCGGCCATTTCTTGAAAAACACCACATAAAGTTGCCTTCTTATCGGTCGTTATGGAACGGAAGAATCGGACAGATTCGTCGTCCAGGAGAGTCGGCAACACCTCCAAAGCCTCCGCATCGGTCCATCTTGCTGTGCGTACCGCCGCCAAGAAGCGGCAGGCGAACGCGCTCCAGTCCCCACCGACGGAAAATTCTTTAACCGTTGTAAGGTGGCGACTCCGACTCCTCTTCCCGCCGTCTTCCAATGGTGGTGGTTGTGATGGCAAATTCAAAATGGCGTCGGCCCGCGGCGTGGCCAAGATGGCGGTTTGGCGCCACGGAGCGCGCAAAATGGCGGCCTCTTGCCGCGTGGGCAATGGCGGCGGCAGGACAGGCAACGTGGCGGCCCGCGGAGCACCACTTGCATCATCCATCGTCCCTGGCGCGACGAGATGGCATAGATGCGCCAGGACGTCCTTAAGTGCCTCCAGTTGTACCGCCATCGCATGCCATCGTTGATCCGCGTCTGATGATGTCGACGGACCCGCCACCGCGCCAACATCCTCCACTCCCGTTCCCGTGGTCGCCTCAGCCGGGCTCTCCTCCACCACCCCAACAGGATCCATGGTTGGAGGGAGTTCGTCGTCGTCGGACGAAGAAGCCGATGCAGGCGCCGGATTAACTTTCTTCCTCACTTGTTTCGAAATGCCGTTGCACTTCCGACACCAGTGTAATAAACGACTGGACCACGATGTCTGGCTCAGTGTCCTTTATTATTCGGTTCGTGCTGTACACCCACACGGCTGTCTTTACTCTGTAGCTTCTCCACGGTGCTGACTCCAATGTCGGCCCGATCCACAACAGCAGCTCCGCTGCTGTTTCTTTCACACAGCCCCCCTTGGCTGTACTCGCTGCTGCTCTTCTCCCTCTGCAGCTCTGACAGCTTCTTGCTCTCTCTCTCTCTCTCCGCAGCTCCTCCTGGCAGCCACACCGCTGCCTCTAACACGCAGCCCTTCTGGCTGTCTCCTCTGCAGCTGCACACCACCCCGCAGCTTCCTCTTATCTTCGGGGTTGGCTCCCGATGGCCGTCGGCGCCCCCCCTCTCCACACTCGCCCGCGTGGCCTTACTCTTTTCCGCTCACACCCCGACTGCCTTCCCCTTCCGGTTTACCCGCTTAAAGCCCCGAACCTTCCCCCCACGTCACATGACTCCACCCCCCGTGACGTCACATCCGGAAGGTCGCTTACGCCCGCATTACACTAGTGTAATGGAAAGTGCATTGAAAGTGGGGGAAAGGGTAAAAAGATTAACCCGTAAAAACAAAGTTTTTCACTATAAATCCTTTATATGCGTGGCGGCTAGAGTCCTCTCGTCCTCTGGCTTGAGATGGCTGCCACCTATGGGTCAGATGATTGCCTGCCACCATTAAGCAATTGGTAATTAAATATTTTAAAAAAATTCCTAAAAAGTGTAAAGTTATGGAAAAAAAATTTCACGAAAATAAATTGTCACGCACAACGAAAGATTTGCACGGTCGTAAGCGCGCAAGCAAGCAAGTGAACTTAATATAAAGGATTTAAAAGATAACAATAGAGTAAATTAATTGAAACCACCCGAAGGCTTGCTGATGAAGAGGAGAGAGAGAAATAAATCGACAGAGATGTGAAACACAGGGTCAATATTTAGCTCACTAGGATGATTGAGTATAAATGTAACTTGAGTTTCAAGTTGTGTTACTAATTACGTAAAGCAATGTCTACCTTGCCATGATCTTGTGTGCGTTTTCTGAGAATACTTTTGACGCTTTAACAGTTGGTTGGTAATAGCCCATGCCGATGCCATGCCAAAAGCACCGGGGTTCGTGTGATGATATGATTTTAAAGCAGGTGTTGTCCACCAGGTCTCCATCAAAACGATTGGAGCCGCTACGAGACGCCGCCACTGAGAGTGTGGAGCTCCCAGTGAAGGTGTCACGGGGCGGGGGAGCATCCAAGGAGGAGTTCACCAGCGTGCCGCTTGCCCATCTCAAGGGCTCCGCTGCCGGCAATTCCGAGGAGAAGTACCAGTTGCTGGAGTTGAGAGACAAGCAAATGCGACAAGGTACGGACTTGGAATCTAAAGAGTGAGAATTTGTGCGCGACGGTAGAGTGCTCATCTCTCACAATGATCTGCTGAGTTGGCTGTACCACTCTCTTTTCCTTATTTTGCTCCACGAGGCTTGGATGCTGCCACTCGAACACAAAAATGCGTTACTGATGCCACGTACCCGAAGTGGTGGCGGGATGTTAAATAACCTTGCCTGGTATACAGGAGGTCGTGGGTTCGATCCCAACCCGGACGCCTGCTGTATATTTGGATTTTGCGTGTCTCTCTCTCCGTCATTGCGGGGATTTTTCTTCGCATCCTCCGGTTTTTCCCTCCACATTTAGAATCGACGTACGTTCATGAGTATTTGGCCGCGATACATTTCCACGTGATAAGCCACTGCGTTGAACTTTCATTTGTCATAGCCAGTTCGCTTCTGAGAAAGTGCTACATATCTCAGTGCGCCTTACCTGGTTTAATCGTTTTTTTTGTTCAGTTTTAGTTTAAAGGTCTTTTGTCTGCCGGACTCTTTGAGACCACTTCGATGCCCGTCCCAGCGATCGGCCCCACCCAGCGCAGCCGTTCTTGCCGTATCCTTTCTACAACACTCGCCTGCCAAGTTCTATTCTGGACTTTAGCATTCGGATTAAAAACTTATATGTAACTTAAACTGAAAAAGCGAAATGACTGCAAGAGCAGTTTGCAAAACACGAATAAAACCGCAACAAGGAAACAAAGTCAACCTGTTTCAAGTGACATGAGTTACTTTTGAAATTGATTGTGACTTGTGTTTCTTTGTTCTTTTTTCGCTAAGCCCGGACACGACGCACTGAACTGGAGAAGGCCAAGGCGATCGTGGGGACATGTTCGGACATGTGTCCTGAGAAGGAGCGGTACTTGAGGGAGATAAGGAAACAGCTCAGCATTTATGAAGTGATCCCTGGCACTGACAAGGTAAGCCCCCAGTTTTTCTGCGGTCTCTGCTGCCGCTGCCGCTGCTGCGGTTGTGGTGGTGGCCGATGACAGCATTGTGCCAGGTGCCCTCGGTTTTGCATTGGATTAGCACAGTTGGCTACGTACGGTACGAAAGAAGTTCAACACACATACGTACATTGCAGGACCTGAGAGACAGAAATGGCTTGTGGAGGCCTACGTCAAGCGGTGGATTCACCGTGGCGGATCACGATGATTGCACGAGTGTACATTGATCAAGGGAATTTGGCTAAAGCCCACTTACCCTTGGGTTGTACCCACCACAAACGTCTAAACCTTTGGTTGCAGTAGCTCTCTCGCTACATTTCCTCCTCAGCAGTCCGCCTGCTGTATTGTTTTTCACCTGAAGACGGTGGCTTGTGTTGCTATCGAAACGTCGTGATTTATTAGTTATTTTTTTCTATCTACTTGACTTTACCGAAAGAACCAAAGAGTGTGAAAGTAGTTGTAACAAAAAATTGTATCAACAATTTATTTAAATACCGGCAAAATGTCACTGTGCTCTAATTGTAAATGTTGTGGGTTTACTCTCCAACACATAGGTGTGCTGAACTAGTAACTTAGTTCGATGTTTTGTTTACGTGAGAAACCTTACTAATTGGCTGTGTTGAGTGGTGGCGGGTTTAACGACACATTTATATTTACGCTATCTGATGCAAATTTAACCTCTTATGGATAATATCGGTCGCGAAAGCATACGTGTTTAATTGAGATCTGCTCTGAGCTCCTGGTTTAATGGGTAAGAGAAGAAACGCAATTTGGAGACATCATATTGACTGCTGACTAAAGGTGCCGTGGCCACGACACATTGATGGAAGGTGGGGTGATGGCCAGTGGTCAGTACTAATAGTGGAGTGGTAGCCAAAGGCGGGAGGGACTATGTCTGAGACTTCTTCCAGTATGGAGATGGAGCAATTGGAGTGGCTCATACGCAGGGACTGGATAGATTGTGGCATTGCGGGAGCTCGAGGGATGATGACGGCTTGGGGGAGAGGACTTCATCCAGCAGCGGATAGGGAACGGCTGATGATGGCGATCGTTTACGATTAAATTTCGATTTAAAGCTTTCGTGACTGCAGGGATTCATCTTCATGAAGAGGAATTTAGCATATGTTTGCATTTCCCATATGCATTTCCCATAAATATGCTAAATTCCTCTTCATATGCAAATTATTTTGTCAAGGCGCTCTTCCTCCTCCCTCCCAGCTTAAATAGACGCTCCAAGCCTAGGACGTGTCATTCAGACTCTGTCTTATCGACAGACCTGGTCTTCACCTGAGGATGGCTGCTTGCGTTGTGGCCGAAACGTCGTGAGAATTATTTTATTATGTTTTATTTTTATTATTTTATTACTTCCCTTCTACGTGACTTTACCGAAAGAACCAAGAAGACGTTTACGATTAATCTTAAGTAAAATGTCAAACGGTGACACTAAAAGCCGTCGTGGGAAACGCCACCTTCCTATGGCAGGGATCAGCCTTCCCGTGCGATGACCTCTCTTGATGGCCCCGCCAAGGGAAGCTCGCATTCCCTGTGGGGGTGATGGTCCAAGTTGATTCCTCGTGCGGGAGTTGAACCTGCGGCGCGGGGGCCCTACGAAAGTGTGGTGAAACCTCACGTCCGATACGCGCGGCGCGCGTGCCCACCCCCGCCCCCCGCCGCGGTCCGCCCCCGTAGGTGAACCACGCGGCGGTGATCAAGGAGTACAGTCGCTCGTCGGCGGACCAGGAGGAGCCTCTGCCGCACGAGTTGCGGCCGCCGCACGTGCTCGACATGACGATGCAGTACCTCGTGAGCAGCGTGATGCACGTTGGGGAGGATAACTGGGCCGAGTGGTACGACTTTGTGTGGAATCGCACGCGAGGAATCCGCAAGGTACGCGCAGCGGAGCTTGCGGCAGACTCGATCAGAGATGTCCACATGCATATATACACTCACCACCCTCGCCTCCACTCGCCACCCTTACCTCCACTCTCCACCCTTACCTCCACACACCTCCACACACCACCACTCACCTCCACACACCACCACTCACCTCCACACACCTCCAAACACCACCACTCACCTCCACTCTCCACCACTCACCTCCACACACCCCCACTCACCACCACTCACCACCACTCACCACCACTCACCACCACTCACCACCACTCACCTCCACTCTCCACCCTTACCTCCACACACCACCACTCACCTCCACACACCTCCACACACCTCCACACACCACCACTCACCACCACTCACCACCACTCACCACCACTCACCACCACTCACCTCCACTCTCCACCCTTACCTCCACACACCACCACTCATCCCAACACACCACCACTCACCTCCACTCACCACCACACACCTCCACTCACCACCACACACCACCACTCACCTCCACACACCACCACTCATCCCAACACACCACCACTCACCTCCACTCACCACCACACACCACCACTCACCTCCACACACCACCACTCACCTCCACACACCACCACTCATCCCAACACACCACCACTCACCTCCACTCAACTCAACAAAGACAAAGATCCCCCATATAGCCGTAACAGACTTTTTTGTGGCAAATGCTGTTAGTGAGCACCTCTGAAGGCTGGTATAGCGCACGAGGAGGGGTTGTTGAGTGGCCAGCACCACGCCCGGCCACCTTTGTCTTCCCACTGCTGAAGTTACAGACCGCAGCAGGCACTCGTCATTACTGACCTTGAGTTTTCCTGTGTTGAACTAATGCGGCTGGAAAAATATACATATATTTATATGCAACCCCAGAAGGCTGTGTGGCTCATGGAATGTGTAAAAATAATTACGCCTTCTATGCCCAGACTCGCATTTGGGTATGTGGTGTATTTATTGTCTGTTTATTTATCTGTTGTCTGTGAGGGCCATACTCTTAAAGGGTACAGATTGTGTACAAATGTCAGCGTGCTTTTTCGTAACTATAAACAACAAAGCATTAGCAGTGTAGGAAGGTTATTGAAGCCACATTCCCCTGGTGTGCTTTTGTGTGTGTGCGGAGTAGTCAGAGGTGGGACAAAGTCATTGTTATGCAAGTCCAAGTCGAGTCGCAAGTCATCAAATTCATGACTCGAGTCTGACTCGAGTCCAAGTCACATGACTCGAGTCCACATCTCAGAGGTGGGACAAAGTCATTGTTATGCAAGTCCAAGTCGAGTCGCAAGTCATCAAATTCATGACTCGAGTTTGACTCGAGTCCAAGTCACATGACTCGAGTCCACATCTCAGAGGTGGGACAAAGTCATTGTTATGCAAGTCCAAGTCGAGTCGCAAGTCATCAAATTCATGACTCAAGTCTGACTCGAGTCCAAGTCACATGACTCGAGTCCACATCTCATAGGTGGGACAAAGTCATTGTTATGCAAGTCCAAGTCGAGTCGCAAGTCATCAAATTCATGACTCGAGTCTGACTCGAGTCCAAGTCACATGACTCGAGTCCACATCTCAGAGGTGGGACAAAGTCATTGTTATGCAAGTCCAAGTCGAGTCGCAAGTCATCAAATTCATGACTCGAGTCTGACTCGAGTCCAAGTCACATGACTCGAGTCCACATCTCATAGGTGGGACAAAGTCATTGTTATGCAAGTCCAAGTCGAGTCGCAAGTCATCAAATTCATGACTCGAGTCTGACTCGAGTCCAAGTCACATGACTCGAGTCCACATCTCATAGGTGGGACAAAGTCATTGTTATGCAAGTCCAAGTCGAGTCGCAAGTCATCAAATTCATGACTCGAGTCTGACTCGAGTCCAAGTCACATGACTCGAGTCCACATCTCATAGGTGGGACAAAGTCATTGTTATGCAAGTCCAAGTCGAGTCGCAAGTCATCAAATTCATGACTCGAGTCTGACTCGAGTCCAAGTCACATGACTCGAGTCCACACCTCTGGGAGCAGTAGTGTAACAGTTAGCGTCATGCGCTACGAACCCGGTGACCCGAGATCTATTTCAGCTCACGGCCAACACCAGTGACGATTGTCTGAATCGGTTACGGGCCTCCCCTAGGTCAACTCGGCCTCAGTTGAGTACCTGGTGACGTGTAAACATCACCACTGGGGAGACAAAGGCGGCCGGGCGTGGTGTTGGCCACCCATCCCCTCGTGGGCCAGGCCGGCCTTCATAGGTGCTCGCTAACAGCATTTGCCCCAACAGTCTGTTCAGGCTACACGGGGGATATTTGTCGTTTTGTAGCGGTAATGCAACGGTTAGCGGACTGGGCTTTGAACCCAGCCACCAGAGTTACCCCGCTCACGGCAAACACCAGTGACGATTATCTCCCCTAGGTCGACTCAGCCTCAATTGAATACCTGGTGCGATGTGTAAAAACATCGCCACTGGGGAGGCCAAGGGCGGTCGGGCGTGGTGCTAGCCACCCGCCTCCTCGTGTGCCGCTCCGGCCTTCATAGGTGTCTAGCCTAATAGCACTTGCCCTAACAGTGTGTGAAGGCTATAATGGGGATCTTTGTGTTGTGCGTGTGTGTGTGTGCAGGATATCACGCAGCAGCACCTGTGTGAACCCATCTCGGTGTCCCTCATCGAGAAGTGCACCCGGTTCCACGTGCTCTGCGCACACCACCTCTGCCAGCAGCCCATGGCCACGTTTGAGCCCAAGATTAACAACGAGAACCTGACCAAATGTCTGCAGAGTCTGAAGGAGATGTACCAGGACCTGGCCAATAAGGGGATTTACTGTCCCGGAGAGCCAGAGTTCCGAGGGTACAGTGTGCTGCTCAACCTCAACCATGGAGACATCCTCAGGTGCACCGCCCGGCCAGACAAATCTTCGGCTGTCGATCGACACACACACACGCAGCAAGCGTGTCGTATGGCACGCACAAAGAGATAGATCCCACGTGTAGCCTTTAACAGGCTGTAAGTGCCTTTAGCGAGCAACTATGAAGGCTGGAACGAGGTGGTGGGTGACCAAGACCACTCTCCGCCACCTTGGTTTCCCCAGTGGTGATGTTTACACATGCCATACCAGGTGCTCACTTAAGGCTTTGTTAACATAAGGGAGGACCAGGAACGGATCACACATTTGTCACTTATTGGTCACGAGTGGGAATCGACCTCGGGTTGCTGGGTTCGTAACGCAGCGCACTGCACACTGCGTCACCGCTCCCCACTAAATATACACTCGCACACACATCGAAAACACACTAGGTATACACGCGTACAAACATTTAAAATCCGTGACTCTCACAGTGTGCGTTCATACAGTGAATATCAGACTGAGCCAAACGCGTGAATAGGTGCATATTAAAAGCACATGCAGAGGCCATGCATTACCAACCATGTGACCTTCACCATCCTTTCCAGGAGACGCTACAAGGAATTTATTTTGCTCGAAGACCAAGCTTCCTCCCTTTTAACATTGTCACGCCATACAAAACCCACATATAGAGTATATTTTCATTTGTACATGAATGATCACTTTCCTTGTTTTTTCAATGAATTCAGCAGATTAATTCTTTATCTGCCAAATGTTTTTTTTTGAATCTCACCAACTACAGTCACGTGCAATGTAGGGTTTTAATTACCGTGCAGGTGTGTACGGTAGTTGTTTGTCCAGTTCCTTTGGTACCCTCCGTGCCGTCATCCTTTGAGTGACAATTTGCACTCAGCTGTGCTCGTGAGCATCGAGCGGCACGCCGGAATGCAGCGGCTGTCCCGCTGCTGCGATGATGGCAGCTCACGATGGTGGTAGCTCACGATGGTGGTAGTTTACGATGGTGGTAGTTCACGATGGTGGTAGTTCACGATGGTGGTAGTTCACGATGGTGGTAGCTCACGATGGTGGTAGCTCACGATGGTGGTAGCTCACGATGATGGTAGCTCACGATGGTGGTAGCTCACGATGGTGGTAGTTCACGATGGTGGTAGCTCACGATGGTGGTAGTTCACGATGGTGGTAGTTCACGATGGTGGTAGTTCACGATGGTGGTAGCTCACGATGGTGGTAGCTCACGATGATGGTAGCTCACGATGGTGGTAGTTCACGATGGTGGTAGCTCACGATGGTGGTAGTTCACGATGGTGGTAGCTCACGATGGTGGTAGTTCACGATGGTGGTAGCTCACGATGGTGGTAGTTCACGATGGTGGTAGCTCACGATGGTGGTAGCTCACGATGGTGGTAGCTCACGATGGTGGTAGTTCACGATGGTGGTAGCTCACGATGGTGGTAGTTCACGATGGTGGTAGTTCACGATGGTGGTAGTTCACGATGGTGGTAGCTCACGATGGTGGTAGCTCACGATGATGGTAGCTCACGATGGTGGTAGTTCACGATGGTGGTAGCTCACGATGGTGGTAGTTCACGATGGTGGTAGTTCACGATGGCGGTAGCTCACGATGGTGGTAGTTCACGATGGTGGTAGTTCACGATGGTGGTAGCTCACGATGGTGGTAGTTCACGATGGTGGTAGTTCACGATGGTGGTAGTTCACGATGGTGGTAGTTCACGATGGTGGTAGTTCACGATGGTGGTAGTTCACGATGGTGGTAGTTCACGATGGTGATAATTCACATTGGTGATAATTCACGATGGTGGTAGTTCACGATGGTGGTAGTTCACGATGGTGATAATTCACGATGGTGGTAGTTCACGATGGTGATAATTCACGATGGTGGTAGTTCACGATGGTGGTAGTTCACGATGGTGGTAGTTCACGATGGTGGTAGTTCACGATGGTGATAATTCACGATGGTGATAATTCACGATGGTGGTAGTTCACGATGGTGGTAGTTCACGATGGTGGTAGTTCACGATGGTGGTAGTTCACGATGGTGATAATTCACGATGGTGATAATTCACGATGGTGGTAGTTCACGATGGTGGTAGTTCACGATGGTGATAATTCACGATGGTGATAATTCACGATGGTGATAATTCACGATGGTGGTAGTTCATGATGGTGGTAGTTCACGATGGTGGTAGTTCACGATGGTGGTAGTTCACGATGGTGATAATTCACGATGGTGGTAGTTCACGATGGTGGTAGTTCACGATGGTGGTAGTTCACGATGGTGGTAGTTCACGATGGTGATAATTCACGATGGTGGTAGTTCACGATGGTGGTAATTCACGATGGTGGTAGTTCACGATGGTGATAATTCACGATGGTGGTAGTTCACGATGGTGATAATTCACGATGGTGATAATTCACGATGGTGGTAGTTCACGATGGTGGTAGCTCACGATGGTGGTAGTTCACGATGGTGATAGTTCACGATGGTGATAATTCACGATGGTGGTAGTTCACGATGGTGGTAGCTCACGATGGTGGTAGCTCACGATGGTGGTAGTTCACGATGGTGGTAGCTCACGATGGTGGTAGCTCACGATGGTGGTAGTTCACGATGGTGGTAGCTCACGATGGTGGTAGTTCACGATGGTGGTAGTTCACGATGGTGATAATTCACGATGGTGGTAGCTCACGATGATGGCAGCTCACGATGGTGGTAGCTCACGATGGTGGTAGCTCACGATGGTGGCAGCTCACGATGGTGGTAGTTCACGATGGTGGTAGCTCACGATGGTGGCAGCGGCTGTCTTGTTGCTACCATCGTCGAAGCGGCATTTTATTGACGCGGTTGGCGCTGCGTCAGAATTTGTCCATCATACCAAAATATCTCGTCATTGTCTTCTACACTTCTCTGCGTCTTTTTTCTTTCCTCGTACCTCAACAAATGTTTGTGTGTACTGTGTTTCTGGCAGAGAGGTGCAACAGTTTCGAGAGGAAATAAGAAATTCTCCACCGGTGAAGTTTGCCGTGCAAGTGTTTGCAGCGCTCAACAGTAACAACTTCGTTCGGTTCTTCAAGTTGGTGAAGTCTGCCTCCTACCTGAACGCTTGCCTACTGCACAGATACTTCACCCAGGTGCGAATGAGTGCGTGTGAGGGACGATACCCCCCGCCGTGCACGCACACGTCCTGGTGTATCGAGAGAAGCCTTGACACGCGCACCTCCTGTGCTAGATACGAGTAACAGAAACACTCCTGCTACCTTTCTGGCATCTCTGTGCTGTGAAGAAGGGCCATTACCCAAAACGTCTCCGATTGTTTTATTTTTTAGGCCACAGCGCAGTTGAGTCTGTTCTCTTATAACGCCGCTTGTTTTCAAAACGCGGATTTGATTTAACACAATGTACGAGGGAACATATTTTAACGCAGATATAATTTAGATACAATGGGATGGAACGACCTGAACTACGTCACGAGAGTAGGAATAAGCGCTTGTGCGGCTGCCTCGGCGTAGCATCACGCTATCCGCTCGCCTCAGTCTTTATTCAGCCTGCGTACGCATTTCAGGAGTTATCGTGGACCGTGCTTTACCCTATATTATACATTATTATAACGCGATTTTCCCATCGTGCGGTGTTCTCCAGGAACGCCACTTCCACGTTATAGGCGAACCGGCTGCATCGCCAAATCATTTAGTTTAGTCGTGGAATTGCGAGTGAATGTGTTGTGTGATTGGGTCGTGCAGGTCCGTCGCGACGCACTGAAGGCCCTCAACGTGGCGTTCACGGTGCCGCAGCGGAGCGCCAGCTTCCCGCTCCAGCAGATGATGCGCATGCTGCTCTTCACGAGCGAGAAGGAAGCTGCCGAGTTCTTTTCACACTACGGCCTCAATGTGAACGATGAGTAAGAACCATAGTCTGATGAGCTCCCCCTAAGTTTGTACCCATCATCATTTTCGTTCTTTTGTCTATCATGTGTATTAGACCTCCCCTCCTCCTCTCTGCCCATTGTGTTGGCGGGTGCAGTGGCTGGCCGCTTGCGCACAATCGCTCCATTGTGTTGGCGTGTGCAGTAATTGGCCGCTTGCGCACAAGCGCTTCCACGTCCATCGCCCACCCTTTTGGCCTCGCCCCCCCTCCCTCCCGATACGTTCCTTTCATTGGCTACCATAGTCTGATGAGCTCCCCCCTCCCTCTCCCTCCCCCCTCAACTCGCTTTTAAGGGATTACATCTTGAATCATTGCCTCACTTGATTCAGCTAATCTGGCTGTGACGGTCCCACCTGATGACGGAGACTTGTGTTGCCTCCGAAACGTCGTGATTTTTGTTTTTATTTTATTTTACTTTCTACGTGACTTTACCGAAAAAACCTAAGAAGAGTAAGAACCACCCCACCCCCCCCCCCCCCCCCCCCCGGGCAGTTCCTGCCTCGGTGTGTTTGCGAGTGAAACAAACGGAGTGGATAATTGTGACCGTCCAATTTTTTTGGTGGGTAATGACTCGTGCCGCCCCCCCCACCCCCATCCGTGACGGTGACGAGAGACAGAGAGAGAGAGACCTTGCAAAAGAGCAGCATTGGGACAAGGGAAATGACGCACACAATGTTAGCACATCACAGAGTAGGAGTAGAGTAAATTTGAACAAGAATTGCATCGTATGTCTAAATTTGAACTGCACAGTGCTCTAATTATGCACTCCCAGAAGGCCGTGTGGCTGATGGATGTGTAAAAAAATACTTGCTTCTTGTAAGCAGTGGGACTGATATGGGAAGGAGGCATCCTGTAGGTTTATTTACACTGTTATTTTCTCCACAATGACTGATTACATTGTATCATGTCGACATTGTCTTCCAACTACCCCTATAAAGGCTGATTTATCTCGTGCGCGTGTCTGTGTGGAGGACTGTGGAGTTGAATCGCTCGTCGTTCATCGAGCCCGAGTGCACCCTGTCGATGAGGAAGTCCTCCTCCATCGAGGGCAAGCTCACGACGTTGCTGGGAGAGGTGGTGAACGGCGCGCCGCTCGGCGGAGCTCCGCGGCACGTGCCCAGCAGCAGCTTCGACCTCCAGGGACAGTACGCGGGCGACCTCTCCGTTGAAGGTGCGCGTGTGTCTGCGTGCGTTTGTCTTGTTTTGCAACGTACATAGCCAGCCGACCGTGCTAAAAGCATGCAGTTTCATATTCTTGGTTCTTTCGGTAAAGTCACGTAGAAGGGAAATAATGAAATAAAAAAATGTAACAATCAAATTCTCACGACGTTTAGATTGCAACACAAGCAATCCTCATCAGGTGTGAAAACCACAGCAAGAAAATGTTCTTGCTGTGGATTTCACACCTGAACCAAGAATATGAATCCCTGCAGTCACGAAAGCTTTAAATCATTAATATTCAATTTAGATTTAAAAGTGCATAGCTCCAGTGACGTCCTAATGTCAGGAGGAGGAGACCCATAGAGACCCACAAAGATCCACAGAGACCCATACTTGTATGTATGTTGAACTTCTTTTGCACCTTACGTAGCCAACAGTGCCAATCGTAGGTGTTGGGGAAGGACAACAAACGAAACACAGAAAGCACGAGTTTTCAATTTTGATTTTAAAATGCATTGTTCCAGTAACTTCCTAATATCTGAAGGAAGAGACCCATAGAGACCCACATAGATCCAATGACTCGCATAGAGCCATAGAGACCCACAGAGACCCATACTCGTATGTATGTACGTGTTTTGAACTTCTTTCGCACCGTACGTAGGCAGCCAACTGTGCTTATTCGAGGTGCGGGGGAAGGAAAACAAAATAAACACAAACAGCAGTTGGAAAGAAAGGAGTTTTCAATCGAGGTTTAAGGAGCGTGTCATGGACGCGGTCACTGCAGGTCCTGCCGAGTTTGTGATGTCTGTGGGTGATGTTGCTGCTTTGTGTAATCCCAATGCAGTAATTTGCAGGTAAGTTGTCATCATTGTGACATTTGGCCAATATCCATCCCATTGTATGGGTTTGTTTTTGTATTTACCATCATACACGTTTAGCACTACCGGTCTTCATATATGTTTTTTATCCTGAGAGTGGTTGTGTTTTAAATGTTGTTTTCAGATCCCAAGGATACCCCTGTGTTCGGAAAGCCTGCGGAGAGAGCAGTTCTGCTCGTAGAGGATATGGAGTTCACCTACACCCCCGCGGCCTGTAGCCCCAAACGTACTCCTGCCACCGTTCAGTCGGCACCAGCGGAGAGGGCGGCGGTGAGCCTGGGCACCGCTGCGGCCTCCTCGCACAAGGCCGTGGCTGCCGTGGAGATTGCGCCGGTGGTCTTGACACAAGCGTGCGCTCCCACGTCCTCGGAGCCTCCTGAGCGCGCGTCTTCTCACGCGCCACCTGCCGAGCAAGATGCGCCCGACGCCGCCACTTCACTCCCGGCGTTCTCTCCAGAGGTGAGCTCGTGGAGTGGCACCGGGTCTCAGCGGCTGGTGTTTATCGGTGGTCCGTACATAGCCAACCGTGATCATTGGAGGTGCGGGAAATCTCAGGTTCACATTGAAATTTAACCGCCACTAACGGGGTGGGATTCCACAAAACTTAAGATCTTTCAACAAACTCCGGGATAAGAATGCTCAGCTAATCGAGTCTCTCACCTTTCTGAAGAGATGCCGCGACTCTAAGGCGCCCTTCCCCCCTCCATCCCAGCTTAAATAGTCGCTCCAAGCCTGGAGTGTGTCATTCAGACTCTGTCTACTCGACAGACCTGCTCTCCACCTGAGGACAGCTGCTTGCGTTGTGGCCGAAACGTCGTGAGAATTATTTTATTATGTTTTTATTTTTTTATTTCCATTCTACGTGACTTTACCAAAAGAACCAAGAAGATTGGCGTGAACTTTGCTGTTAACTTCCTCACCCACTTTACCATCACCTCCTGAGCCACCGTGACCTCTGCTTCCTGTCTCAGCTGCAGACGATTACGATTGTTTCAACTCTGACCGAGCATCCCTCCCTCCCTCCCTGCCTCCCTCTCCCGGCCCTCCCTTACGTGTCATGCGCGTGCGCAGCCTCAGCGTCCCCGTGAGTTAACGGAGCCTCCTCCGTTGCCGGGTGGCGAGGCTGGCATGTTGGCCCAGGGCCGAGGCTCCTCGGCGGACGCCGTGGCCCCGATGCCGCCACTCGCTCCCCCCCAGCGGCCGTCGGTTGCCGCGGCCTGCCCCTCGAGGGTTGCCGCGGCCGTGCCACTGCCGCCAGCTCCTGCGCCCGCTCCTCCGCCCATCGCCGCTCCTCCGCCCATCGCCGTTCCTCCACCCGCCGCTGCTGCTGCCCCCGTCGCTGCCGCTGCTCGGCCTCCTGCGCTCATTGACGAGCAGGTGACGTGCACGCGCCACGCAGCCGGGGTTAGGGTGGGCTTCACGGGATGGGGCACCCCAGGGCGAAACGGGTGTTGGTGTCTTAGTCAAGTTGCCTACAAAAATCTGCGTGTTTTGGTGAAACGTGCTGCTCTCAACCCTTCACCAAGGTGACTTTCCAACACATTTTTATGATTGTTTATATTTTCGATGGCCCATGAAAAGCCTCGCCGAGGCTGAAGACTTTCTTTCAGGAAGTTCCTGCTTAGTTTTCGCAACAAGGGACAACGCTTGCTATGCGTTTCCTAATGAAGTAATTTGCAAGCCATTTTTTCTCTCTCAATTTTGGACCATGACGCTGGCACACGTGGCCCTACTTTCTTTCTGAAAATGCGCTCCACCCGGCGCGGTTAATACCATGGTTAATACCGTGGTTAATACCGTGGCTAATACCGTGCATCAACTAGGGCGCCCACAGGCTCGAACCACTAACCTCTGCTTCCACTGAGCCACGCCACCACACTAACACACGGACGCATGGCTGCGCATTCAGAGGAGTGCTATTGCGCACAGTGGCGAGAGGGGTGCCATGGTGGTGGGATGTTAACTTCCTTGCCTGGTATGCAAGAGGTCGTGGGTTCGATCCCAACCCTGACACCTCTGTATTTGCAATTTGCATGTTCTCCCCGTAACCAAGTTGGGTTTTTGTCCAGGTTCTCCGGGTTTTTCCCTCCACACTTAGAAACATGCGTTAAGAGTATTTGTTTGCTATAAATTCACACATGATAAGTAATTTAATTGAGCTGAAAAATAGCAGAAAAAGAGCTATATAGCTAAGTGGGCCTTACCTGGTGAAATATAAATAGTTGAGTTGACATCATTGCACTAAAGATGGCCACATTGTGGTTGTAACATGGCCCAGCGGTAACGCTTGTTACGGAGGTTTACAATTAGAATCTGACGGCCCGCCCCGGTTATTCCTTCCGGTGCGTTAATTTACCGTGCGCCGTCTGCTTCGCAGTGGTCGTTACAGATCGCCTGATGTCATTCGAAACAAGCAGGCCATTGTGTATCGGCGTCGGGGGTACTTATTCTCAAAAATTAAAAAAATGTATAAAAAATATCCACAAATCACTCAATTGGGACTACACAGAGGAAACAATGATCGCCCCCTACTGCCCCCCCTCCCTCCCACCGTCTGCGGTTGCTGCTGTTGTTGCCGCTGTCATTTGGCTCAGTTTTCTATGTCGAGGTCCGTGTATGGGGACGGGCATCTACCCCGTGTCGTGGTTGTACGTGGCGTGAGTGACGCGTGATCATGCGGTGGTGTGCCAGGTCGTGGAGTCCGTGTGGGGGGAGCTGCTGCTCTCCGTGGTGCCCCAGCTCAGCGGGGAGCTCGCCGTGGAGGTGATGCGCCACTTCAGCCTCGCATATGGGTATGCCTTCTGTTTTTTGTGGTATTTTTATTTTACCAGGGTAAGGCCCCCCACGGAGCTATTATATAGCTCTTTGTCATCAAACACTTCACTGCATTTCACTCTAGCACGGTATTAATGGCAGTGAATGTTGCACTAAAGGAAGTCATAAAACACCTCACAGCATTTGACCGCAGCACTGCATTAATGGTTGGTTGTTGCACGCAACTATGTCATCAAACACCTGACGTAATGTCACAGTAGCATTGTATTTAACGGATGTTCAATTACTTGCAATTCACTACTCTGATACGTACTTATCTTCCGCTTTCGCTCGCTGGGGTTGAAAACAATTGGAATTCGATACAGTGTCTGCAAAGTAGCAGAGAAATGTTTATTGTGGCATGATTTGGAAGCGTAAAGTAGACTTACCTTTTGTTGGACGTGCCGAAGAAACAAATAAAGGCACCAAATGCACAGTGATGCGGCGTAGAATTATGTATTGCCTTCACTTTCTATAAAGATACATAAAATCGAAAGCTAATTTGCGCAATTTTTTTTTATCATAACCGCTCGACCTTCTGCGTTAGTCAATTATGGGGAGGGGAGGGGGGGGCGGCACATGTGGAGTGAAGTCACGCGCAGGACACACA
Source organism: Lampetra fluviatilis (assembly GCF_964198595.1). NCBI lineage: Eukaryota > Metazoa > Chordata > Hyperoartia > Petromyzontiformes > Petromyzontidae > Lampetra > Lampetra fluviatilis. The sequence continues at coordinate 10,224,517 of NC_136288.1, forward strand.
CACACAGCCGTTTTTGGCTCGTTATATTAGTTGCTGCGTTGATTTATTTACAAGCTTTACAAAGAAAGGTCAAAATGAAAGAGAATTAGCGTAAACAAATTTTTGGTTTCCACCCCATCTTCTTCATGCGGAGTGAGGTCACCCGTTCATGATTATTAATGACGGGAGGGAGGGGGTCCATGTGGAGGACTCCACCTGTTCATGATTATTAACGAGGGGGGCTGGTCGATGTGGAGTGACGTCACGCGCGTTACACACAGACATTCTTGGCTCATTATAATAGTGATTTTACTTTTACGACCATCATGAGCCGGACTGCCATTATGCGTCCAATACTCACCCAGATCAGCATTAGTGTCTTGGGTAACCTTGAGGTGACGTGAAACCTTGTGTCTGAAATATTTTAGATTCATCTCTTGTTCATAATTTATTTTTGGGTTCTCCCAAATTGATCATTTTACGATGAATCGTATTAATGGCCGTTTGCTTATGATGTTAATCTTGAGCTGCGAAGCTTGCTGTCCTGGACTCTGTAATAATAGTGACAATGTATATCTCCACCACGGTGCGTCCTGGGATCCTGGCTACGGTGCCGTAGGTGCGCAGAGGGCATTGCCAGCGCGCTCACTGAAGATGTCACGCTGGAAGCCGTGCGGGAGCTCGGCAGTGCATGCATCGCCGAGGAGAAACAGAAAATCTTACAAGAGCGGTGAATGAGCCGCACCACACTCGTGTCATTGAACTCTTCGTTTTTGCTGTTGTGACAAAAAATGCTAATTATTTGATCGTAATGCACGCAGTTTCTACTTTGTTGATTTTACAGCCGACGGTGCGACACCTGTTGTTTGAGATGCGCTCTTGTGCCACGTTTTGTTCTGCATGAAGTCGCGGTTAAAAGGAAGGGCAGACATTCCCTGCAATCGTTTAAATTGGGATGCTCTCCTTGTGGGCCATTAAGGAAGCATTCTACTTTAATTAGGCGGGATTCTAGAGATGGAAGTGTTGCTGATGACGCTGTGGTGGCTGTCTTGCCGGTGACTCGATTGTGTGTTGCCGCATGTGTGCGTGCGTGTGTGTGTGTGCATGCGTGTGCATGCGGGTGTGCGTGCGTGTGTGCGTGCGTATGTGTGTGTGTGTGTGCATGCGTGTGTGTGCGTGTATGTGTGTGTGCGTGTGTGCGTGCGTATGTGCGTGTGTGTGCGTGTGTGTGTGCGTGCGTGTGTGCGTGCGTATGTGTGTGTGTGTGTGCATGCGTGTGTGTGCGTGTATGTGTGTGTGCGTGTGTGCGTGCGTATGTGCGTGTGTGTGCGTGTGTGTGTGCGTGCGTGTGTGCGTGCATATGTGTGTGTGTGTGTGCGTGCGTGTGTGTGCGTGCGTGTACAGGCTGCGTGCCGAGGTGCGGGAGCACGCTGCGCTGGCCATCTGCCACGAACTCGCCGAGGAGGTGGCGTCCGCTGTGCTCTCCGAGATCGCGGCCACGCAGCTCCAGTGAGCTCTTGCATTGCCGGCCGCGTCCGCATACAACGCACACAACTAACTCAACTTGTTGTATTTTTCGATTTAAAGCTGCTTTCGTGACTGCAGGGATTCATCTTCTTGGTTCTTTCGGTAAAGTCACGTAGAAGGGAAATAATCCATAACGTGGCCTTCTCCAGGAACGCAACTACCATTGTTATAGAAGAACAGACTGTGTATGTTTTGGATCTTTGTACCTCTCAGTGCATGTCCAGCCTGGTCTTGAGGAAGATGCGGATGAACGCAGGTGGCTTCGTTGTCGCCCGTTGTCTATTGTCGGCGTCGATGCCCCACGCTGACGCTTGCTGGAATGGCTGTTGGGCGCGCAGTCTCGCCGAGGAGCAGATGCTGAGGGAGCGGATCTCGCGCTGCGGTGAAGAGGTCGGCGGCTTCCTGCTGGAACAGGTCGTGGCTGACGAGGTGTCGGAGCTCGTCACTCAGCTGCAGCGGGAGGCACGAGAGCGAGCTCGCAGCCTCGCCCTGGCAGCGGCCGCCGTGTCGCTGTCTCGTACCAGGCAGTACTTCCACAGGTATATCCCCCCCCAGCGTACTTACAAGAGATTCTTCGTGCGATTCTGTAGACACATTATGCGTATGAGCAAAGTTCTTCACTTCAAACGATGATTTTGCACGTTAATGTGAGGATATAAAATCATCATTATCAGGACAGTGCAACGGTGGCTAGGAGATGTTAACGACCTCGCCTGGTATACAGGAGGTCGTGGGTTCGATCCCAACTCTTGACGGCTATGTATTAGTAGCTTGCATCTTCTCCCCATCAGGCGTGTGGATTTTTATCAGGGTCCTCCTGTTTTTTCCCTCCACATTTAGAAACACGCGTTTGGAGTATTTGGCTGCTATAAATTTCCACGTGATGAGCCACTTTGTTGAGCTATCAATTCTGGCCAGGTCGCTTCTGAAAAAGAGCTAAATAGGTCAGTAGGCATTACCTGGTAAAATAAAAACGTTAAGTTTAATTGCTGTTGACTTTCCCACCAGTGGTACTAATTTTATCGACCCCGGAGAAAAATCCACAGGGATAACATGCAAACTCCATATTTTTTCAGGCGTCAGGGTCGGGATCGAACCCACGACCATCCGCACACCAGGCGAGGGAGTTAACATCTCGAACGGCGGTTGTCCTACGGATAGACATGGCCCCCGACATAGGAGTGAGGGATTTCCACCGCTTGAGCGCTCGAGATGTCACTCGGATGGTTTGTTGCTTGCTAGGTGGAGCACGAGGCTGGCCGCCAGGAAGCGCCTGCGGAGGTCCATGCTGACCTTCCCGGCGGCGCCGGCCTACTGCGCGTCGGCCTTCCACCACAGCCACTTCCCGCTGGCGGAGCGCGAGGGCGGCACGGAGCCGCGCGATCACATCGACACGGGCAGGTGCAGAGTGCGAGCGCGGCAGGCGGTTGAAAGGCTGCACGCGGAGACTGCGGCTTTGCTGCTCAAATGAGCATTGAAGGCTCTCACCTACTCTTTAAAGCTTGAAGCCAGCGGTGGAATTTCTACATTCCTCCTCCCCATAGGACAATCGATGTTGGCTTTCTCTCCCGAGTGCTGCTTATCGTCGCGGCTCTGGGAGGAGGGACGATTTGCCGAGTCAACCCCTCCACAACATTCCGATTGTTTAATATAGCCAGAAGTGATAAATGTTAGTTTTGCTTCATGAAATTGAATGACGTTGCATTCGTTAGGATGCCGCCTATTTAAAGCGCAGTGTTTACGGTTATTCTTTTGGTATAATGGCGATTTAGATGCCACGCTCAAACTTTGACGCGTCTCTCCCTGGCCTCGGTGCCACCGGTGGAGATAAGCACCACTCACCAGTCTCACAACAATTCAGTTAACAACCACAGGTAATCATTATGGCATAGACATGTACCTGGTGTAGACAACAACAACTGCCATTCGCCACTAAATGGCGGTGAAATCACCACGACGCTTGTGCCAGGCTTTGTGCACGTTGAGGCCACGTGAAGTGTCGAACGCCCGCTGGCAGGAGGTCACGGGACAGATCTAGGTGCCACAGGTCGACTGATTGAGATGACTGGCTGATGCACCACCTGTGCCCCCTACTGTGCCAACTTGCTGTGCTTTAGCCACCCGGCGCTCCGCTCGTTGTTGTAAGCGTCGCTCCTCTGCCCTCCGTTGTTGTTGGAGGGCGACTGCCTCCAACTGGCCAGTAGCGTCCTTCACGAGCCTCCTCCACAGAGGCCGATCTTGACACCGCTGGTACCAGTCGTCGTGTTGGTAATTACAAGCGAGCCTCAGGCAGGTACAGAGCCTCGGAGGCATTTTTGCCCAATTTAATTGAACAATTAAACGTAATTGTGAAAATTACTCCGTGTGCTTAATTGCGTAACTCAATATGGTTAGACGCAAACCTGTGGAGGACGTCGTGCGTGAAACGAATTCCCACTGCTGTCTACCGTGCGGTGCCGCTGGCAGAAGCCGTTGCGTATCGTTTCTGCAAAGCCCCCAGGATGTGAACCAGAGGTCGCAACCGGGTTCCCGATACCCGTACCCTACCCGATACCCGGCTACCCGTACCCGGCCAGGTACGGGTACCCGTTTGCGACCCTGGTGCGGCCGGGTACGGGTACGGGTAGGCCGTGAGTCACTGGTGAGTAACCGTTTGTCACTCATTTCGGGTAGGGTACGGGTAGGGAACGGGTACCCGTACCCGGCCGGGTACGGGTAAGGAATCAAAACCCGTTTGCGACCTCTGATGTGAACTCGTGTTGTCGTCACGTTACGTGATTTGTCCAAACACGCCCTGTCCCCCACCACCACCGGTGGCGAGTCATCTGAGATGATGAGTGGGGACCATGACAGCGAGTCCTCTCCTGGACGTGTTGTAACTACAACGCAGGGATATGTTATTTCTCATTTCCCTCATGTCTCAGTTGGGCGTGATGTGTTGTGTGTTGACAGCTTGTTCGCGCTCAGGAAGCACGTCACTCATCAAATCAACGTGCAAAGCATCTACCGGAAACTACTCGGGTATGACCGCTGTGCTGTGCTCTGACCCAACGGATTTACGTTTCATTTACCTGACACTTGTTTACCCAAGAAAGACCCGATTGCAGGAGTGTCCTGCTCAAAGATTTCACAATGGGGGGCAACAATCACTTTGCGTTTCGACATCAAAGAATTTGCCGAGTGATTTTTTTAAATTGTCAAAAATGTCACAATGATGCCGGTATGCAGTAGGCCTACTCTGTGAAACAGATGACGTGCGTTTAACGGTTAATACACTCGCAGTATTAACCTACTCTTGAAGCAGATGGCATTTTCTTATGACCGAGTCGTGATTTAGAATTTAATGGCGGGGGACACGTATGATGGCAACACCATGAAGAGGCTGTGGCTCCCGATTATCTCAACAAGTCCTCTGTGGTGATGCAGTTGTTGCAGCTCAGACGTGGAGAGACGTTAACTCGTTGACCTCATACGCAGGAGGTCGTGGGTTTGATCTTGACCCTGACGCCTGCTGTATATTTGGAGTCTGCGTGTCTCTCTCCCCGTGGTCATGTGGATTTTTCTCCCGGTCCTCCGGTTGTTCCCTCCACATTTAGAATCATCCATTTAGAGTATTTAGCTGCTATAGATTTACACATGATACCCCACTTCATTGAGCTATCATTTGTGGCCAGGTCGCTTCTGAAAAAGAGCCGTACAGCTCATTGTGCCTTACCTGGTCAAATAAAAATCGTGACATCCTTATATGGGGAGGGTGGAGATGGGGGGGGGGGGGGGAAAGAGAGAGCTCGGTGCGAATGGGTGATGGCGGTGGGGTGTAGGGTGCGAGTACTCGAGGCATGTTTGATTATGTTTCCACTGGCCCTGGCACTGAGATGTGAACATTTCTAGGTCAGAGCATGGCACTCTGGTGGCTGGAGAGAGTGGGCCAATAAGGCTACTGCGTCTTGAGGGCAAGTCGACTCGGAGAAAAGTAGTTTACTGAATATAGTGACATTAAGTCCAAAGCCTGGACCGGGTGTCATCTTTGCGAGTTGCTGTTCCCTACGCCTCCGTCACGTGCGTGAAGGTGTGTGTGTGTCCATGTAAGCTTGCGTGCGTGTAAGCGAATGTGCGTGCGTGTTCCTGACAGGGAGGCTGTGTGGGCCCCGCTGGACCTCGCCCATCTGCTGGTGAGCAGCGTGCCCAGCCCACAGCCGGCTCTCTACTGGAAGCTGCTGCTCGTGCTGCCTCCAAGCAGAGCAAGGTCAAAACAGGACAGGTCAGTTCTGAAGGCACCAAATTTAGTGTTTTCAGCATTTTCACTCCCAAGATGTTGTAAAGAGCGCATCAAGGCTGCCACTGTCTGCCGAGTATCCCCAGAACAGCGACAAATGGAGCATAAATGCATCAGCGCTGTTAGTCTGCTACCCAGATACATTTACAGGAATTAGCTGTCAAAGCAAAGAGAAAGAGACGGTGCAGATAAACTCCAACCCCTTCAGAGAAGAAACGTTGCAAGGTGGCCGTCTCCTCTCGCAGGCACCGTGGGTGCTGTACAGAGACTCACCGTGGCCGTACAGTCACTCTGGCTTACACACACACACACACGGCTCGCCAGGGACTGCCGTGCTGCCGATGGCTTCACGAGTTCATTGCTCGCGCGACTCGGGCACTGCATAGAGGGGGAGATAAATGCTGCGGTGGGTTGAAGGCTGCAGTGAATGAAGGCTGCGGTGAATGCCACGATTCGGAGCCATGATTCAACTCGAGGAGCAATTCTCATCTTGCTGTTTCCGTCTCATTTCTTTCATTTCTTGGTTTGTCCGTCGCGTGCAATGTTCTCTCCGCTCTACATTTTCTCGCCACTCTACACGGGTGCGTCTTTTACATATACCTTACCTATTTTCATAGACGCTTGCTTCTTACGGGCGCAATCGGCACGTGTGTCACGTGAGAATTGATGCGAGTGGATGAATCAAGTCATCGTCACATCCTTGGCAGAGACCACTCGACTTGCAGGCGTCAGTCGAGATCATACCGTCTGCTCCGCCTGCTGTCGCTGGTTTTTTTTCCGCAGGCTGTTGTGCCGATGGCTGAAGATCAAGTTTCAGCGAGGCAATGTGGACGCAAATCACCGGGCCGCGGGGACTGAGGAGGAGTTTGAGGAGGAGGAATCTCTGAAGACTCTGTCGCTCTATACCGTGCGCTGCACACCCGGGAGCACATCGGCAAGCAGCTTTGATGCCGCGAATAGAGAAGACTCAATGAGTGAGTGTGACGATCGGGTGGTTCCGTCATTAATTGCCTCCAGAACATACAATGATCTGGAATGCAGTGAACGTTATGGCAGTGGTAATTCGAGTTGAGTGTTGAGTGTAATGGAAAGGCAGATTCGAGGCAGGAGAGTGCGGTGTTAATGTGTGGCTCAGACAGCCGGCCTTTAAGCAGCTCAAAGAAACGTTTCTGGCAAAACGAGCGCAGGCACCTGAGACGGTTGCTGGGAATTTAGTGGCAAGACAGGATGAGCGTTGCAGAAGTCCGGATGGGAAGGTGGGGCAGGTCAACGTAGATACCATGAACCAAGGGGATGGCTGCCCCGGCTGGGACACTCGTGCGGGACTAGGGAGGGCCGATTGTCGGCATTGTTGCCGGCCACCAAGGCGAAGAGAAGCCCTGAAGGCGGACGGTGAGAGACTGTCAGGGCCGACTGCGGAGATCGCCGCGTGTCGACTGCAATAGCTGCGGGATCGGCTATAACGTTTGTGCTGCGATGCCGTCATTCTAGACTTGGAACAGGAAGACCGGGCATCCAGTCTCCGAAACGCGGTGCCAGCGCACGTGTGCGTACGGCTGTTGGAGAGAACGCTGAGCGCGACGGAAGCGAAGCGAGCGGAGGAGAGCCGGGCCCTCTTGGGAACGAGCGCAGTGCTGCTGCTCCTCCCGGAGCCCGAGGCTGCAAGAGGGCTCCACCGCGGCGTCGGTGCGCCCGGCATAACCGCGCCCGCTTGGCCCCGCGCCACCACGGGTGAAGAGTACTGGGCAAGCGGGCGGCGGCAGCTGGCGCAGGCGCTGGAGGGCGGCCCGCGATGGCCCCCCACGCCCGTGGCCGTGCTCGTGCCCCACACGGCGCGGACGCTGGACACCCGGCAGGTTGAGCACGGTAAGACTTTGCGAGTCTCTAATGCTATAAAGTCACGTAGAAGGGAAGTAATAAAATAATAAAAATAAAACATAATAAAATAATTCTCACCTTGGTGGCGAGATGTTAACTACCTCGCCTGGTATGCAGGAGGACGACCCTGACGCCTGTATATTTGGAGTTTGCATGTTCCCCCTGTGGTCACGTGGATTATTTCTCCGGGTCCTTCGTTTTTTCCCTACACATTTAGAAATCAACGTGCATTTAGAGTATTTGGCTGCAATCAATTTCCACATGACAAGCCACTTCGTTGAGCTATCATTTGTTATAGCCAGGTTGCTTCTGAAAAAGAGCTGTATAGCTCAGTGGGCCTTACCTTTTAAAATATAAATAGTTTAGTTTTTTAGTTTAGGTGGGGACCGCGAGCGGGAGCCTGTACTTTTATACGGGGAGGGGAATGGAGGAAGAACTAAAGGGAAGTAGAGGAGGCGGGGAGAAGGAGGGGAGAGAAAAAAGGAGGGGTGGGAAGAAGGGGGGGGATGTTTTCCAGGAATTTAATGGGAGGGCGATATTTTCGAGCGAGTGCGCTAAGGAGCCCCCCCCCCCCATTCCATCAAACCGAGATCACCGATCAGCGGGTGGTGCAGTGTGGAGTGGGCGGGTACCCGCTGGTAGCGCTTCCCAGTGCAGCTCATCTCTCTCTCTCTTGTCATTGTGACTGCAGCCTGTAGCTCCTGGCTCAATTCCCTTTCGGCTTTCGTAGATGTGCTTATATTTGCTCAGTCAGTGGGTTTCAGATGAATCTGATAGAGCAAATTACAATATTGTGTTGGGTATGATTTCGTTTTGCCCCAAACTTGGACCCTTACCCAATAGACAGGGTTCCTTACCTATACATATACGGCAGTTCATCAGCGTTGGTGTATGCGAGCCTGACTCTGCTGATCAGAAACCAATACAGAGTTTGCTTCTAATGAAGCAACCCTGCTGATATTATGCACTCCAAGAAGGTCGTGTGGGCTGATAGGATGTGTAAAAAAATCTTAAGTGATTCATGTGCAGTGACAGATATGGAAAGGAGACACACTATAATCTCCATTTCAATAAAATAGCCTTCAACATAAGTGTTAAAACCCCATTGTGTGTTTACCACGTAGGCGTTCGCGACCAAAATTTTCCATAATGTTTACAAAATTGGCTTAGATCGGATAAATATTGTAATCACCAGCCAAACATCACAGTACTCGAATTGTAAATGTTGCAGGTTTACTCCCCAACACTCCCGTGTGCTGTAGTCATAACGTGACAAACCTTACTAATTGGCTGCCGTCGGGCGGTGGCGGGTTCAACGACACATTCACATTTACGCGATCTAACTCAACAAAACCTTTACTATGGAGCCCATTGTGTGTTTTGTATGCAGGATTGAGTTTGAAGGAGCTGGTATCCAATCGGAGGATCAGCGACTACAGTGTCGTGCACATGGCTGAAGACGCTACCTTCCTTAAAACCAACCAAGCGGTAACTGCATCTGCAAACCATAAACCGCTCCTGCATTTACACTCGACGCCTTGCTGCACCAAACCCACGGGGGGATGTCGCTACGGGCAATTCCAATTGAGTCATTTGTGAGTAACAAGTATCTAACCCATGCAGAATCTACAAACTCCACGCAGAGTTGGGAATGGAACCCATGATCTTTTCGATGTGAGGCACGAGTGGTTACAGCCCGATTTAAAGCTTTCGTGACTGCAGGGATTCATCTTCTTGGTTCTCTTTTGGTAAAGTCATGTAGAAGGGAAATAATAAAGAAATATATATATAAAACATAATAAACTTCAGACGTCTTTCTGACAGACCTGTTCTTCACCTGAGGATGGCTGCTTGCGTTGTGGCCGAAACGTCGTGAGAATTGTATTTATTATGTTTTATTTTTATTATTTTATTATTTCCCTTCTACGTGACTTTACTGAAAGAACCAAGAAGATGGTTACAGCCCGTTCTCCGAAAATTCTGCGTGTTGTTTTTATAACTTGAATTGGATGTAACGTGATCAATGTATCGGACCACATTTTTTTTATAACGGGGATGCAAATTTGATATCGAGCGAACGGAACTACGTCGCGCGAGTAGGAATAAGCGGTTGTACGGCTGCCTCGGCGTAGCATCAGATGAGGCGGGATGCTGCTGGATTCTTCTAGATGCTACCCACGCGCCTCAGTCTTTATTCAGCCTGTTTAACACGGAGGCTTTCGTGACCAATATTATTTTTTGGGTAAGATCCCATAAATAGAAATGTGTCGTTTAACCCGCCACCACCAGACGCAGCACCTAATTGGCTCACAAGTGACGACAGCACATCCACCCCTCTATTTAAGACCGAACCAGGAGGAGGATTTAGCCACTGCTCTGGCTGTCGCCTGATGAGGCTGGTTGCAATTACCGGCGAAACGTCACGGTAATCGAATTGTATATGTCGTGGGTTTTTCTCTCCAACACATCGGTGTGCTGAACGAGTACCGAATTGGCATGTTTTGTTCACGTGACAAACCTTACTGATTTGCTACGTTGGGCGGTGGCGGGTTTAACGACACATTTATATTCATGCGATCTAACCCAAAAAAAAACTCTTATTCTGGATTTGTTCAGCCTGCGTATGCATCTCTCGTGTTACTGTGGACCGTGCTTTACCCTACATTATTTATTACAGTAGTAACCTCTGGTCACGACCATAATTCGTTCCATAACTTTGGTCGCAACCCGATTTGGTCGTGACTCGAACCTAATTTCCCCATTGGATTGTATGTAAATACGATTAATCCGTTCCAGACTCCGAAGAAACTGTATATAAATATTGTTTTTTAAAGATTTGTAAGCACAAAAATAGTTAATTATGCCATAAAATTCACAGTGTAATAGTACGAGTGTAATAGTACGATATGCTTCCAAAAACAATACTGTACCCAAATATTACTGGTAACTTACTTTCAATCGAAACATGAATTGCTCGTACAAATATTCTCTCTCTCTCAGAATCGACTGACTGATGTAGCAGACGAAACAATCGTCTTGTTGAACGATTCTAAACCTTGACGCGGCAATGTTAATTTTCTCTGTTGTTCAAGGTTTTCTCAGTGTTCTTCAGGAACGCAACCACTTAACCCCGCCGTGTTATCAAACAGGCTGCACCACCACTTCTAGATTTGAAGCTTTCGTGACTGCAAGGATTCACACCCTTAGTTTTTTTCGGTAAAGTCACGTAGGTAATAAATTTAAATTAATAAAAGTAAAATAAAACAAATAAAAAAATTCACGACGTTTCGGAAGCAACACAAGCCTCCGTCTTCAGGTGGAACCGTCACAGCCAGCTGTATCAAGTAAATGAGCACCACCACTGCGCTGTCGCCACCGCTACCGCCCCCCGAGAGTGAACGTGTGCCGCGTGTCTCCATGCAGCTCAAAGAGGCCGTGCGCTGGCTCGCGTCCCGCTGCCCCGCGCCGCCGCCTCTCTGCTGCGACTCGGTGCGCGGCTTCCTGGAGGAGGGTGTCTGCCGAGAGTTTGGGAGCCGTTTCTACCCGGACCAGGCCGCCCGACGCCGGGCCCAAGCGGGGCCACAGGTCCGACTTGCCTCGCCTCGTCCACTGTGACTGGGCGTAGAATCTCCGCGTATAACTCGTTCGGTCAGCGCAGTCCGCCCGAGCATTTTACTGTGGGTACATTATTATTAAAATGATGAAAGACTCCGCACACCCTCCGACACCCCTTGGGGGGGGGGGTGTCTGCTCTGCTGCAGTCCTTCTCACTCCTACGTCAGTTCGTTCATTCGTTTCTCAGTCCTGTTGTCCTGGTGAGGATCGCGGCGGCAGCAGCGTGCTGAGTAGGGCGGTCCAGACCTCCTATTCCCTGGCGAGAGACTAGCTCTTCCTGGGGAATTCCCAGGCGTTCCTAGGGCAGCCGAGAAAACATAGTCCCGCGAGCATGTCCTGGGCCGGCCCCGGGTTCCCCGCCCTACCTCAGTTTCTCGGTGTAATTCCAAGCGTGCGCTCTCTGGATTTCACACCTGATGATGATTGCTTGTGTTGCAGTCGAAACGTCGTGAGAATTTGATAGTTTTATATTTTTATTATTTTATTATTTCCCTTCTACGTGACTTTACCGAAAGAACCAAGAATACGGGTGGAGGAGTTCGCCAGCAACACGAGGTTTACCTTGTCACTCCTGTGGAACTCATCTTCTTGGTTCTTTCGGTAAAGTCACGTAGAATGGAAATAATAAAATAATAAGAATAGAACGTTATAAAATAATTCTCACGATGTTTCGGCCACAACGCAAGCAGCCGTCCTCAGGTGAAGAACAGGTCTGTCGAGAAGACAGAGTCTGAATGACACACTCCAGGCTTGGAGCGACTATTTAAGCTGGGATGGAGGGGGGAAGAGCGCCTTGACTAAATAATTTGCATATCAAAAGAAATTTAGCATATTTATGGGAAATGCACATATGCGATTAGTGGAACTGTTTATTACTCCCGAGCTTTGTTGCGAGTCATCACTGGCGTGTTGTGGTTTTCGCCGTGCGCGGACGCCGCGTGTCTCCGCTGCAGTCTCCCCGGGCCATCGTGGAGCTGTACAACGGCATCATCCGCCACCTGGCGGCCGTGGCCTGCTCCGCGAGCCTGGCCGCGCTGTCCTGGCCGCCTGCGGAGTTCTCCCGGGGCTCGCGCGCCGAGGCCCTGCCGCCCCACCTGGGCTGGAACTCGCCGCGGCACCTGCGGTGGCTCGAGACCGTCCTCCTGGGGTTCCAGCTGCCGCCGCCGCCCCCGCAAGAAGGTGGTGGGGGGGGGGTGCCCACGCGGGAAACGCCGAGGCGTTTTTATTTGAACGAAATATTCATTAGTTTATCACAGAACAGTTGGCGAAGGAGCATTGCGGCAAACGTGTGACCTCTTGCGACAGCGTTCGCATCAACCGCTCTTGGCTGCCGTACACCGGTGTCTCGACCGATGTGTTTCATCCACGCATCGTGGGGGGCGACCACGGGGGTGGCGCCAATCCTTTGAGGGGGGGGGGGGGGGAGGTCGCGGTCCGCTTCGAACGTCGACGGCCAACCAAAGTGCGCAATTTGCTGCTGGAGTTTGCGCATCAAGACAGAATTCCTCACCTGTTTATGAATTTGCCCACACCTGTAGAGGAATGTCGAGCGACGAAGAAACGTTTTCCCCATTTTTGACTGATGAACGAAGGGAGCTCCCGCAGCGGTGTGAGGGTTAGCGGCTCGCGCGCAACGGACTTGGGATGCAGAGGGGCGCCGGGTGCAATTCCATCTCTCGGTGCGGCAGTTGAAACAAATGGAGCAAGTTTCTCCAATCCCTCCCACCGTGCCAACTGTCCATGCAGATGCATTGATGGCTGCACCGCAGTCGATGGGCAGGTTACATTTGGTGGGGTCAAATGTGGGTACTCCGGCCTCTTCCAAGGCCCTCGGTCAGCTTGAAAGAGGAGATCGAAATACCCTCGAGAGTTGGCTTTAGTGGAGGCCCTTCTGCCGCCGATGCATGAGCTATCAATTGCAGGGCTGCACCTTGACATTTCACGTTGAGGCAAGTTGACATTGAAACTAATGAGACGTTTTCTGTAAAGTCACGTAGAATGGAAATAATAAAATAATAAAAATTAAACATCATAAAATAATTCTCACGACGTTTCGGCCACAACGCAAGCAGCCGTCCTCAGGTGGAGAGACTTTACCGTAAGAACCAAGAAGATGAATCCCTGCAGTCACGAAAGAAGCTTTAAATCGAAATTTAATGAGACGTTGTTGTGCACAGCGTCAATACAGCGCAATCGCGCGTTACCCATAACGGTCTCAGCCAATCACCCGCGCGGCGCTGTCCTGTGTTCCCCAGCCGATTGGTCGACTGTCGACGACGCCCTGGAGAAATACGTGCCACGCGTGGCTTCCGTGGAGTCCCGGCCGGTGCTGTTGTCAAACCTGGCGCGGATTCTGAAGAGAGCCGCCGGCACGGAGAGGGACGCGAACCGCGGTGCGTGTGGGGGAGAGGAGGAGGAGGACGAGGAGGAGGAGCGACGCTTCGGAGCGCGCTGTGCCGTGCCGTGGGACGAGCTGCTCGAATGCTGCGTTGGACACAAGTTGTCCGAGTGCTTCATTGAGATGGAACACGTCTCTTCAGGTGCACGCACCCGACATGCCCCATGCTCGCAGTTGAGGCTGAGGGCGCGGGCCCGGCGGTGGCGCGGTCGCCGCTTGCAGAGGTTCCCCGTATTGGTTTCGACCGGCCGCCCTGGTTAATACCGTGGTGTCTGTGTATCAACCGTCAAAAAAATAACGACACGCCGATTGCTTCGTGGTGGATGTCGACGTCCCATGACGTCATTCGAAGAGGGGTGGTCGGTCATCGTGTGCCAGTGTCATCGTCCTAATTTAGCCGAATTTTAACAATTACGGGAATCCCTTGATAACGGAACAGATGTGTTCCTCAAAAGCTGTCCGTGAAGAGAAATTCCGTATATCGAACCATGTTTTGCCATTGACGTCTATTATGGAAAAATTTTGGTCCCAATATGTAATAAAATGCAGAAAAATAATGTTTTAAGCACATTTAATTGAACATCGATAATTTTAAAATAAAATATTTTTAGTAACAGTATATAAAATAACTTGCGAATTGTGTTTTTTTTATAGTACTTAATATCCAAGGTCTCGTTTTTGCACTTCTGCTATCACTTGCAGAAGAGCAGTATGGAGGCTTTCCTGGGCAATAAAGTGGACTCATAATAATGATAATTATCGAGTTCCGACTGAGATGACGTTTTACGATTCTGCTCTTTACACGTAACGATTCCGAAAATAAAATAAATCGAGCGGATTTAATCTGTTGGGTACGGGTACGGGTACCTGTTTGCGACCCTGGTGCGGCCGGGTACGGGTAGACCGTGAGTCACTGGTGAGTCACCGTTTGTCGCTCATTTCCCAACGTCTTGTCTCTTCTCACAATTCAAGTTCCTAGAATCAACCCACCCGCGCCTGCAACATGGCTTCATCCCAGAGGTCGCAATCAGGTACCCGATACCCGTACGGCCGGGTACGGGTACCTGTTTGCGACCCTGGTGCGGCCGGGTACGGCTAAGGAATCAAAACCCGTTTGCGGCCTCTGGCGCAGCGTTGTGCGTGCCGCTGCCTCACGGCTGCCGCTTCGTGTCGCCGCTCTCCCTGCAGACGCGCTGTGCGAAGGCGGCGACGCGCTGGTCTACTACCTCGAGCGCGACCTCCACAGCTACCGGCCCCCGGCCTCGTGGGAGGAGGCGCAGGCAGCCACGCTGAGGGCCGCTCGGTACGTGCACAAGCGCTGCCACAGACGCCGGCCGCCGCCGCCGTCGTTCATGTACACGTACATACGGCGGAGAATAATACAACTGGACACAACTATGAACTATTTTTATTTTACCAGGTCAGGCCCCACTGAGCTCTGTATAACTCTTCTTCAAAAGCGATCTGGCTGTCACAAATGATAGCTCAACAAGAAGTGGCTTGTCACGTACATACACCAGATAATAATAAAAAAAAAAACTATGCGTAGCTAACCGTGCTATGTGTGCGTGCATGCTGAACTTCTTTCGCACCGTACATAGCCAACCGTTCTATTTGTGTATGTTGAACTTCTTTTGCACCATACGTAGCCACCCGTGCGATGTGTGCGTGTACGGTGAACTTCTTTCGCGCCGTACGTAGCCAACCGTTCTATTTGTGTATGTTGAACTTATTTCGCACCGTACGTAGTCAACCGTGCTATGTGTGCATGTACGTTGAACTTCTTTTGTACCGTACTTAGCCAACCATTCTATTTGTGTACGTTGAACTTATTTCGCACCGTACGTAGCCAACCATGCTAATCGGCTGTGCGAGGCAAAGGCAACAAACTAAACGCAAAAGGCACTTTGTGCTGATGGGGCTCGTAAAGTCGGCGACTGCCTTGCAGATCACAGCAGGGTGCCGACGTCGGGCAGCAGCGGCGGCGGCGGCCCGTCCGCTTTGCCGTGGTGGACGGAGCCGCGGCGCTGCTGCCGGAGTCGCTCACGGACGAGCTGCAGGAGGCGCTGCAGCGCGAGCGCGAGGACAACGCCAGGTGAGGCTGTGACGTCACGACGACAGCAGTGCGGTCTCCCACAATGCACCGCACGCCCCCCCACACGCTCGTCATTACGTTGCCTTAGGGCAGGGGCGGGGAACGTCCGGCTCGCAAAATCATTTGGCAGTTCCAGCTATCACGTTAGGGGTGAGTTAATGAAATGTTTGAACAAATATTACAGGATTATCTTTAAGTTGATCATTTTGTGCGGCCCGCGAATGATGTTATAAATGTCCAAATGGCCCTTGGCAGAAAAAAGGTTCCCCACCCCTGGCTTAAGGGCACCGCAGTGACGAGATGTTAATTACCTCGCCTGGTATACAGGCGGTCGTGGGTTTGATCGCAACCCTAACGCCTTCATATTTGGAATTTGCATGTCTCTCTCTCTCCGCCCCGTGGTCGTGTGATTTTTCTCCGGGTCCTCCGGTTTTTTCCTACAAATTCAGAGTGAACATCACCCGTTCAGAGTATTTGGCTGCTCTTGAAAAATCTACCTGCAAATTCCTGAAGTGAGATTGCACAGAGCAGCATTCTCTTGTATTGACACGAGATTGGATGGAAAGCACTTTTAAATTGCTGAGGCATTTAAGAAAGTGCCATATCAATTGAAATAAGATCATTATTACGTATGATACTGTTTTCTGTTGAACTAGGAGCCCCGCCATGCCTTATAGAGAGATTTCTTGACTCTAGATTTGAAGCTTTCGTGACTGCAAGGAATCATATTTTTAGGTTTTTTCGGTAAAGTCACGTAGGTAAAACATCAAAATTAATAAAAATTCACGACGTTTCGGAGGCAACACAAGTCTCCGTCATCAGGTGGGACCGTCACAGCCGGATTAGCTGCATCAAGTGAGGCAATGATTCAAGATGTAATCCCTTAAAAGCAAGTTGAGGGGGGGAGGAGAGGGGGGGGGAGCTCATCAGAATGTGGTAGCCAATGAATGGAACGTATCGGGAGGGAGGGGGGCAGGGCTCAAAGACGGCACGGAGTGCAACGTGCAACGCATCGGGAGGGGGAGGGGGGCGGGGCCAAAAGGATGGACGTCGGCTTGGACGCGGTTTCTGCTGCACACGCCAACGCATTGGACAGAGAGGGGGAGGGGAGGCCTGATACACATGATAGAAAAAGAACGAAAATGCCCATGTTTATACCAATGAAAAGAGTACTGTTAAACACTGGGGATGTTAACACTCGGTAAAGTGAAGTAAAATAGTGCCTGTCAGATAAGATGGTCCAAAAAAGTGTAATTAAGTCTTTTTTGCGTGGATGATAACATCTTTCCAATGATTACTAAGTTTGTACCCATCATCACGGTTGAAATTATGTCTGTGTTTGTATATTCAACCGTGATGATGGGTACAAACTTAGTAATCATTGGAAAGATGTTATCAACCACGCAAAAAAGACTTAATTACACTTTTTTGGACCATCTTATCTGACAGGCACTATTTTACTTTACTTTACCGAGTGTTAACATCCCCAGTGTTTAACAGTACTCTCTTCATTGGTATAAACATGGGCATTTTCGTTCTTTTTCTATCATGTGTATCAGGCCTCCCCTCCCCCTCTCTGTCCAATGCGTTGGCGTGTGCAGCAGAAACCGCGTCCAAGCCGTCGTCCATCCTTTTGGCCCCGCCCCCCTCCCCCTCCCGATGCGTTGCACGTTGCACTCCGTGCCGTCTTTGAGCCCTGCCCCCCTCCCTCCCGATACGTTCCATTCATTGGCTACCACATTCTGATGAGCTCCCCCCCCCTCTCCTCCCCCCCTCAACTTGCTTTTAAGGGATTACATCTTGAATCATTGCCTCACTTGATGCAGCTAATCCGGCTGTGACGGTCCCACCTGATGACGGAGACTTGTGTTGCCTCCGAAACGTCGTGATTTTTTATTTTATTTTATTTTTAATTAATTTTGATGTTTTACCTACGTGACTTTACCGAAAAAACCTAAGAATAAGATTCCTTGACTACAAAGATCTGGCAGTGCATTGGTTTGAGCAAGCCTGACCGCTGATGAGACATTGAATGTTAAAACCGGTACAGAGTTCGCATTATGCAACTAACGTTGCTGAAATTATACGACCTCAGAAGGCTGTGTGGATGATGGGTTGTGAACAATTTTTTGAAATGTGGCAAAGAGGCTGTTGACGTTTTATCTGCAGTGTTACGACTCTCACTGTACATTTCCCTGTCCACAAGAACCGATCAGGTGGCGGTGTTTGGGACCCAAATTTGTTCGGGCTAATTCACTGGTGGAAAACTGGGTGCGGAGTGCCAAGTTTACATGCCATGTTGCATCAATTGGCAAGTGTAATTATTTGACAGAACGTTTTCCAATTTCTAATGACTTTTCTCTCGATAAGTTTCCACAGCTGCACGTAATCGGTGCGGTGCTCTGAGTTGGGCAGCGCTTTTGGGGGGCCGCGGCTCGTCTTTGTAACTCCTGAAGGTGCCCGCAAGCGGCGCGTGGCTCGAGATTCTAAGAAAATGCTCGACGCGCCGCCCAGCCCGGAAAGCCGCACGCACATTGGACGCGTTAAGATTTGTTTTATTTCATTCGAACCCGGTACTCGGTGGCATCCGTTTGCGTGACCGCGTCGAGGAACTGGGCTCCCTGCGTTTGTCGTGAAGTCGTCATCGTCGTCGTTGTTGTCGTTGTCGTCGCAGCTTTGAGCGGCAGCTCTCAGCGTGGCTCTGCGGTCCCGCCGAGATGTCGGCAAGCTCGCTCACCTGCACCCCCGCTAAAGCAAAGGTGAGTTGCACGCCGCTGTGATAGAAACAGCACTCCGACCGCCCGTTGGGAACACGGCAATACCTCGCTGATGTCGTCAAGGAGCATAAACCATCATCACGCGGACTCCGGTCATCCTCGCAGCAGCGGATTTTGGTTGGGCATCGAACAAAGATGGGGTCACCGCATCGCGCACTTTCTCGTATACGCTTCTGCGGCCATCTGGAACGCTCTTCCGATATTCGGAAGCCTCTGGAGCTATGCACTTTTAAATATAAATTGAAAAGTAATTTCTTTAGAACTTAATTTGTGTTCAGTTTGTTATCCTTCCCCTGCACCTTACATTAGCACGGTTGGCAACGTATGGCGCGAAAGAAGTTCACCATACAAAAAAAAGATCTCCCATATAGCCTTAACAGACTGTAGGGGCAAGTGCTGTTAGCGAGCACCTATGAAGCCTGGAATGGTCCACAAGGGGGTGGGTGGCCAGCACCACGCCCTACCGCCTTTGTCTCCCTAGTGGCGATGTTTACACACCGCACCAGGTACTCATTTGAGGCTGAGTCGACCTAGGGGAGGCCCAGGACCGGTTCAGATAATCGTCACCGGTGTTGGCCGTGAGCGGGAATCGAACCCGGATCGCCGGGTTCGTAGCGCAGCGCGCTAACCGCTGCACTGCCGCTCACCATACACACACATACACACACACATACACGCACATACACACACACACATACACGCACACACACATACACGCACACACACATACACGCACACATACACGCACACACACATACACACATACACGCACACACACATACACGCACACACACATACACACACATACACGCACACACACATCCACAACAACCGCCATTCGCCACTAAGTGGCGGTGACGTCACCACGACGCTTGTGCCAGGCCATGTGCACCCTGAGGCCACGTGAAGTGTCGAACGCCCGCTGGCAGGAGGTCACGGGGCAGACCCAGGTGCCACGGGTCGACTGACCGAGATGACCGAGATGACTGGCTGATGCACCACCTGTGCCCCCTACTGTGCCAACTTGCTGTGCTTTAGCCACCAGGTCTTAGAGTCGCGGCATCCTTTATTACTGCTAATCCTATTTGCCTCCCTTTATTACTGCTAATCCTACATAATACACTAGCATAATATGACTTTCAGACCCTCCACCACCTACACATTCCACAAGTAGTGACTAATCCCATATCTGCATTTGTCATCAATATGCTAAATTCCTCTGCTGATATGTAAACTCCTTTGTCATGGCTCTCTCCTCCTCTGACCCAGCTTAAAAATACGCTGCCAAGCTTAGCAGTGTTCATTAGGACGCTGTCTTTCCGACAGCCCTGTTCTTCACCTGAGGACGGCTGCTTGCGTTGTGGCCGAAACGTCGTGAGAATTTTTATCTTATTATGTTTTATTTTTATTATTTCCCTTCTATGTGACTTTACCGAAAGAACCAAGAATATGAACACTCATTCATGGAGTTGGCCAAACATCCGGGTATAGGACCCACAGACCTTGAGCAAATGTTGACACAACTTATGGCTGCCTTACTGCTTGTGGTTTCCAGCGCGTCTGTGAAAGCTCCACGTTACAAATTCTCCAGTATTTGAGATGCAATGTCATTAATTGCACTGCTATGTAAGATCAAATAAATTATAAATACAGTGCCAGTGTGAGTTGAGGTTGTGAGGGTGCGTTTGCAGGTGGCAGCTGTTGAGTCTTCTAATGTGACTGGTACCATCTGTGCCCTGTGCTTGTGATACAGCACTGTGCATCCCTACATTAAATCGCTTTTGAAGCAGGATTCATGCCTTGGGTGCTCTGGATGAATTTCGGATTTTCAAGGAGCGTATCTTTAAAGAGCGTTTCACACGTTTTCATCATTTCCATTATTTAATAATGGCTGAACATCGCTCTATGCCAACACAAGTGGCCTCCACCCCATTCCAAGGTCGTGAGTTGAAATCCAAGTTGGGAGTTCACTCAGCCCCATCATCATCATCATCCCTTTCGGGTTGATACATTTAGTACCAATTTTTTTTGACCGATTAAAAACATCGTTTTTTTCCTATTTAAAAATGTGGAAGTTTCCACCACGGGCTGTGTGGCAGGGCTGCAAACAGGGGGATGAGCATACTCTTAGTTCTTTCGGTAAAGTCACGTAGATAAAAAATGAAATTAAAAGTAATAAAAATAAAAAATAAAAAAATAAGTATTTTATTTTGAAATTAAAATTAATACAAATAAATTTTTTACAAATAATTATTTTTATTACTTTTAATTTCATTTTTTACCTACGTGACTTTACCGAAAGAACTAAGAGTATGAATCCTTGCAGTCACGAAAACTTCAAATCTAGAATTAATACCCTCTAGGAGGATGAGCACCAATGCCTCATCGCCGCGGCTCGTTTGAGCTGCAGGAGAAACAACGCGCCGACTAATTCTGTTTTCACAGCTGCTGCCGCAAGAGAACTGGGAGGTGGATGTGGAGGAGCCCCAGGAGGAGGAGGAGGAGCAGGTGGTGGTG
Source organism: Lampetra fluviatilis (assembly GCF_964198595.1). NCBI lineage: Eukaryota > Metazoa > Chordata > Hyperoartia > Petromyzontiformes > Petromyzontidae > Lampetra > Lampetra fluviatilis. The sequence goes on from NC_136288.1 coordinate 10,245,579, forward strand.
GGGGGGGAGGCCTGGGTGAGGGACCCATCTGAGTCGCTCTCCCGGGGCATCTCTCGTCTCAGGCGGAAGATCCGCGCCGGGAAAGCGGCCGATCGCTGCTACGAGCGTTACTTGCGCAGCCTCTTGGAAGCGGACGCGTAGACTCGTTTAGCCGTCACAGCGCGGGGAGACCGATTCCACTTCCACCGTGGTCAAGTTTTAACAAGTGACGTTTTTATATGTTTCTTTTTGTTGTTGTTACAGAATACTTCGTTAGTTGCGAGTTGGGGGGGGGGGGGAAACCTCTGATCATGATGCGAATGTTGTCCACGGCTTGACGACCGCGAGATCACGGCTCGCGAGGAAGCTCGCTTCAGCTTTTGGTTTTGTCTCACGAGTAAGCTACGGGCGGTCGCTTTCAAATCAAGAAACGTCGCCCATCCGTCCACGCCCACCGTGTTTTAGCATTTCAGAAGTGTGCCGTTACAGATGTCAAACGTTCTCACGTTGCTTTAACCTTTGCCATTGCAAGAATGTTTTCGTAATTCAATAAAGCGCATTTATCAAACTGCCGGTGGTGGTGCATTGTGTGCGCGCGGCTTCTTTTTCGTGCCGGTTGTTGGCTCCCCGCATCGTCCCCCTTGACCGCCGTTCCCTTGCGTCTGGCACCCGGAAACCGCGTGCAGAGATCGGAGCCTGGGAGTCGAACCAAAAACCAGAGCCCTTGTAACCTCAATTAACTAGGTAAACACCAAACTAGATAGATGTTAAATTTCGATTTAAAGCTTTCGTGACTGCAGGGATTCATCTTCTTGGTTCTTTCGGTGAAGTCACGTAGAAGGGAAATAATAAAATAATAAAAAATACTATCATTCTCACGACGTTTCGGCCACAACGCAAGCAGCCGTCCTCAGGTGAAGAACAGGTCTGTCGGAAAGACAGCGTCTGAATGACGCCGAAATGTCGTGAGAATTATTTTATTTTGTTTTATTTTTATTATTTTATTATTTCCCTTCTACGTGCCTTTACCGAAAGAACCAAGAAGATAGATGTTCCTGCTCTAGAATGAAAACCGATCAAATGATTCCAGGGTTTAAACCGGTCACATTCGTGAAGCTGCCCTGTGGCTTGTCGCACGCGTCCGAGCTTGAGGAGGAGTGCCACTTCGTCGTGAACCTCAACCTCCTGGGCGCTTCCATCGGCACGTGGTTTGATGCAGACACGTGGTTTGATGCAGACACGTGGTTTGATGCAGACACGGAGAGATGCGGGTAAGATTGGACGCCACTGTGGCGAGCTGGATTCACTCTTCAACACACCGGTGGGCTAAAGTAGTGAACTATTTGTCTTTTGTCAACGTGACACCTTCTTTACTGATTGGCCGTGTCGGGTGGGTGGAGGGTTACGACACATTTATAAATAACGGGATATAACCCAAAAACGTTTATGAATAATATTGGTCGCGAAAGCCTGCTACGTGTTCAACTGCCTCGCCTGGTATACAGGAACGACGTGGGAGTGATCCCAACCCTGACCCCTGTATGTTAGAGTTTCCGTGGTCGTGTGGATTTTACCCGGGTCGCCTGGTTTTTTCCCTCCACATTTAGAATCGACGTGCGTTTAGATTATATGTGGCTGCTATTAATTTCCACGCGATAAGCCGCTTCGTTGAGCCATCATTTGTGGCCAGGTCGCTTCTAAAAAAGAGCTACGTATTAGCTCAGTGGGCCTTACCTGGTAAAATAAAAATATCGTTTCGACACAAAGTTTCAAAGTTTATTTATTAGGTATAGCCCTGTGAGCCATTCGGCTCTTGAATCGGGTGCAACCGCAACAAACAAAAACATGAACAAGAAAACATCTAAAAGTGAATATGTGACTAAGTGCAAACAGAAAATCCAAGAAAAGACAGCAAAATATTGCAGAAAAAATCACCGTACACCAACCCTGTGCAAAAATCCGAGTGGGATGCAAGTCAAACAACCAACAACAACCACAAGACAACTTAGATTAAGGCCATCAGTCTAACTCTGTACTACAACAAACAAACATGGCCAAACCAAAAAAACTTTTCGAAAATCGCCAAAATAAAGCCATGAAACAGTGGACACGGGTAGAGACGACGTACATGGATCGCCAGGTGCAAAATATAGTCGGGTCCTGCAATTTTCATATCGAGACTCTACGACACATTGAGTCGTGACACAGCCAACACAGTGGTGGTGTGTGGCATCGTTATCGACAAGGCTCGATTGTAGCAACTCGCTACTCTTTGGGGACCTCTGGCAAACAACGGCAAGCTGCAGCGTGTCCTCAACTCTTTGGCATGGGTCGTTGATGGGCAGTGTCCGTCCAGCAGAGGTCACAAACGGGTTTTGATTCCTTACCTGTACCCGGCCGCACCAGGGTCGCAAATGGGTACCCGTACCCGGCCGGGTACGGGTACCCGTTCCCTACCCGTACCCTACCCGAAATGAGTGACAAACGGTTACTCACCAGTGACTCACGGCCTACCCGTACCCGGCCGCACCAGGGTCGCAAACGGCTACCCGTACCCGGCCGGGTACGGGTAGCCGGGTATCGGGTAGGGTACGGGTATCGGGTACCCGGTTGCGACCTCTGCCGTCCGGTGCTCGCCGAAGTTGCATTGGCCTCCGGTTGCCGAACGAGCGCGTCGCGAGGTCGCACTCGTCACACACGAAGCGCTTGCCACGAATGGACCGCGACACCTCGCTGGTCTCGACAAGGAGCGTGCAACACCATCGGGCAAACGCGGATCAACCTCGCAGCGGCGGATTTTGGGTAACCGGCAAGCGAAGGCGGTCACCGCATCGCGTGGCGCTTTGAGATGCGCTTCTGCGGCCGTCTGGAACGCTCTTCCTACCGATGTTAGGAAGCCGCTTGGAGCTGTGCACTTTTAAATGATCGAAGACTCATCTTCTTGGTTCTTTCGGTAAAGTCACGTAGAAGGGAAGTAATAAAATAATAAAAAATAAAACATAAAAAGATAATTCTCACGACGTTTCGGCCACAACGCAAGCAGCCGTCCTCAGGTGAAGACCAGGTCTGTCGGGGAGACAGCGTGGTGGTGTTTCATTCAGACGCTGTCTCCCCGACAGACCTGGTCTTCACCTGAGGACGGCTGCTTGCGTTGTGGCCGAAACGTCGTGAGAATTGTCTTTTTATGTTTTATTTTTATTATTTTATTACTTCCCTTCTACGTGACTTTACCGAAAGAACCAAGAAGATGAATCCCTGCAGTCACGAAAGAAGCTTTAAATCGAAAGATCGAAGACTCGTTTCTCTGGAACTGCGTTTTTGTGTTTAGTGTTAGAACCGATTTTTGTGTTGTCCCATCCCCCATAACTCCGATTAGCACGGTTGCCTACGTATTGTGCGAAAGAAGTTCAACCTACGTACACACAACACGTGCATTGTTTGTGCATTTAACCTCGGGGTTTTACTGCGTGCACACACAAAGATCATCCGTATGGCCGGCACGTGCTGCGTGCGCACGTGCTGCGTGCGCACGTGCTGCGTGCGCACGTGCTGCGTGCGCACGTGCTGCGTGCGCACGTGCTGCGTGCGCACGCGCTGCGTGCGCACGCGCTGCGTGCGCACGCGCTGCGTGCGCACGTGCTGCGAGCGTGAGTAGCCAGCACCACGCCCGGCCGCCTTTGTGTTCCCAGTAAGTGATGCTTACACACCAGCTACTTATTTAAGGCTCAGTCGACCTAGGTGAAACCCCAGGACCGGTTCAGATCATTAGCGAGCCAACCACTTGCGGCACCGCTCCCCGTCGATGCCACCAGCTCGGTGTGGGTGCCAGGCTAGGTGCACTTGCGAGTCTGCGTCAACATCGCAGCTGGCTCGGTGTGCGTGCCAGGCTAGGTGCACTGTGAGGCCGCGTCAACATCGCAGTGAGTGAGTTGGTGAGTTGGTGAGTGAGTTGGTGGGTGAGTTGGTGAGTAAATGATTTAGGTTGGTGAGTTCCGAGAATTATGTGAGTTAGTGATTGGGGCGTCATGTTCGTGATTTAGGTGAGTGAGTTGGTGAGTAGTGGGTGGTGAGTTGGTGAGTGAGTTGGTGGGTGAGTTGGTGAGTAGTGGGTGGTGAGTTGGTGAGTGAGTTGGTGAGTAGTGGGTGGTGAGTTGGTGAGTGAGTTGGTGGGTGAGTTGGTGAGTAGTGGGTGGGTGAGTTGGTGAGTTGGTGAGTAAATGATTTAGGTTGGTGAGTTCCGAGAATTAGGTGAGTTAGTGATTGGGGCGTCATATTCGTGATTTAGGTGAGTGAGTTGGTGAGTAGTGGGTGGGTGAGTTGGTGAGTAGTGGGTGGGTGAGTTGGTGAGTGAGTCGTGCGTTTGTTGGTGAGTGAGTAGTGGGTGACTTGGTCGGTGAGTAGTGAGTTTGAGAGTGAGTAGTGAGTGAGTTTGTGAGTGAGTAGTGAGTGAGTAGGGAGTGGGTGACTTGGTGAGTGAGTACTGAGTTTGTGAGTAGTGAGTGAGTAGGGAGTGGGTGAGTTTGTGAGTGAGTAGGGAGTGAGTAGTGTGAGTGGGTGAGTAGTGAGAGTGAGTGAGCAGTAGGTGAGTGAGTAATGAGTAGTGAGTGAGTAGTAGGTGAGTAGTGTGAGTGAATGAGTAGTAAGTAGGTGAGTGAGTAGTGTGTGTGTGTGTGAGTGAGTAGTAGGTGTGTGAGTAGTAGTGTGAGTGAGTGAGTGTGAGTGATTGTGTGAGTGAGTAGTGATTGCGTGTGTGAGTAGTAGCGTGAGTGTGTGAGTGAGTGTGTGAGTAGTGAGTGTGTGGGTGAGTGAGTAGGTGAGTGTGTGAGTAGGTGAGTGAGTGTGTGAGCAGGTGAGTGAGTGTGAGTGAGTAGGTGAGTGAGTGTGTGTGTGAGTGTGTGAGTGAGTGTGTGAGTAGTGAGTGTGTGGGTGAGTGAGTAGGTGAGTGTGTGAGTAGGTGAGTGAGTGTGTGAGCAGGTGAGTGAGTGTGAGTGAGTAGGTGAGTGAGTGTGTGTGTGAGTGTGTGAGTGAGTGTGTGAGTAGTGAGTGTGTGGGTGAGTGAGTAGGTGAGTGTGTGAGTAGGTGAGTGAGTGTGTGAGCAGGTGAGTGAGTGTGAGTGAGTAGGTGAGTGAGTGTGTGTGTGAGTGTGTGAGTGAGTGTGTGAGTAGTGAGTGTGTGGGTGAGTGAGTAGGTGAGTGTGTGAGTAGGTGAGTGAGTGTGTGAGCAGGTGAGTGAGTGTGAGTGAGTAGGTGAGTGAGTGTGTGTGTGAGTGTGTGAGTGAGTGTGTGAGTAGTGAGTGAGTAGGTGAGTATGTGAGTGAGTAGGTGAGTGAGTGTGAGTGAGTGTGTGATTGTGTGAGTGAGTAGTGTGTGAGTGTGTGAGTGTGTAGGTGAGTATGTGAGTGAGTAGGTGAGTGAATAGGTGAGTGAGTGTGAGTGAGTATGTGAGTGAGTAGGTGAGTGAGTATGTGAGTGAGTGTGAGTGAGTAGGTGAGTGAGTATGTGAGTGAGTAGGTGAGTGAGTATGTGAGTGAGTAGGTGAGTGAGTGTGAGTGAGTAGGTGAGTGAGTATGTGAGTGAGTAGGTGAGTGAGTATGTGAGTGAGTAGGTGAGTGAGTATGTGAGTGAGTGTGAGTGAGTAGGTGAGTGAGTATGTGAGTGAGTAGGTGAGTGAGTGTGTGAGTGAGTAGGTGAGTGAGTGTGAGTGAGTAGGTGAGTGAGTATGTGAGTGAGTAGGTGAGTGAGTATGTGAGTGAGTAGGTGAGTGAGTATGTGAGTGAGTAGGTGAGTGAGTATGTGAGTGAGTAGGTGAGTGAGTATGTGAGTGAGTGTGAGTGAGTAGGTGAGTGAGTATGTGAGTGAGTAGGTGAGTGAGTATGTGAGTGAGTGTGAGTGAGTAGGTGAGTGAGTATGTGAGTAAGTAGGTGAGTGAGTAGGTGAGTGAGTAGGTGAGTGAGTAGGTGAGTGAGTATGTGAGTAAGTAGGTGAGTGAGTATGTGAGTGAGTAGGTGAGTGAGTAGGTGAGTGAGTGTGAGTGAGTAGGTGAGTGAGTATGTGAGTAAGTAGGTGAGTGAGTGAGTAGTGAGTGAGTAGGTGAGTGAGTATGTGAGTGAGTATGTGAGTGAGTAGGTGAGTGAGTATGTGAGTGAGTAGGTGAGTGAGTGTGAGTGAGTAGTGAGTGAGTGTGTGAGTGAGTGTGTAGGTGAGTATGTGAGTGAGTAGGTGAGTGATTGTGAGTGAGTAGGTGAGTGAGGGTGAGTGTGTGAGTAGTGAGTGTGAGTGAGTAGTAGGTGAGTGAGTGTGAGTGAGTAGAGGAGTGAGTAGTAGGTGAGTGAGTGAGTGAGTAGGTGTGTGAGTGAGTGATAGTAGTAGGTGAGAGTGTGAGTGAGTAGTAGGTGAGTGAGTAGTAGGTGAGTGTGAGTGAGTGAGTAGTGTGTGTAAGTGTGTGTGAGTGAGTGTGAGTGTGTTTGAGTGAGTGTGTGAGTAGTAGGTGTGTGTGAGTAGTGAGTAGTGTGTGAGTGAGTAGTAGTGTGAGTGAGTGTGTGAGTGAGTAGTGTGAGTGAGTGTGTATGTGTGTGTGAGTGTGTGTGAGTAAGTAGTGAGTGAGTGTGTGAGTGAGTGAGTAGTAGGTGAGTGTGTTAGTGAGTAGTGTGTGTGAGTGAGTAGTAGGTGTGTGAGTGAGTAGTAGTGTGAGTGAGTGAGTGAGTGTGAGTGATTGTGTGAGTGAGTAGTGATTGCGTGTGTGAGTAGTAGCGTGAGTGTGTGAGTGAGTGTGTGAGTAGTGAGTGAGTGTGTGAGTGAGTGAGTAGGTGAGTGTGTGAGTAGGTGAGTGAATGCGTGAGTAGGTGAGTGAGTGTGAGTGAGTGAGTAGTTGAGTGAGTGTGTGTGTGAGTGAGTGAGTGTGTGAGTAGTGAGTAGGTGAGTATGTGAGTGAGTAGGTGAGTGAGTGTGAGTGAGTAGTGAGTGAGTGTGTGATTGTGTGAGTGAGTGTGTGAGTGAGTGTGTGTGTGAGTGTGTGAGTGAGTGAGTATGTGAGTGAGTAGGTGAGTATGTGAGTGAGTAGGTGAGTGAGTGTGAGTGAGTAGTGAGTGAGTGTGTGAGTGAGTGTGTAGGTGAGTATGTGTGTGTGTGAGTGAGTGTGTGTGTGAGTGAGTAGTGAGTGAGTAGTGTGTGAGTAGTGTGAGTGATCCGCCTTGACTCGCATCTCGTCGCATGTGACGTCACTATGCATGGTCCTGGGCCTGCGCGGCCACGCGGGCGACACGAAACAGCAGCAGCCACAACAACAACAACAACCACCACCACCACGAGACCTCCACAACCTCCACAACAACCACCACGAGACCTCCACAACAACCACCACGAGACCTCCACAACAACCACCACGAGACCTCCACAACCTCCACAACAACCACCACGAGACCTCCACAACAACCACCACGAGACCACAACCTCCACAACAACCACCACGAGACCACAACCTCCACAACAATCACCACGAGACCACAACAACAACCACCACGAGACCACAACCTCCACAACAACCACCACGAGACCTCCACAACAACCACCACGAGACCTCCACAACCTCCACCACGAGACCACAACCTCCACACAACCACGAGACGACCACGTGAGACAACAGCAATAAGCACCACAAAGCAGCAACAACAATAAGCGCGAGACGGCGACACAACAACAACAACAACAGCAGCAGCAGCAGCAGCGACTTGGGGCACCAGGAGGAGAGAGGCGCGGAGTCGCGATCGGCTCCGCACGGGGTGAGGACTAAGGGGTGAGGAGCGAAGTGGTGGTGGTGAGCTCCGTGTGTGGGTGGGGAGACACGGCTCGACTCGGCCGTGAGTTGACTCTACCATATGTTCACTCACGCACAAGTTGACTCACCCATGAGTCAATTATGAGTTGACTCACCCATGAGTTGACTCACTCGGCCATGAGTTGACTCGGCCAGGAACTCACCTATGAGTCAATCAGGAGTTGACTCATCCATGAGTTGACTCACACATGAGTCAATCATGAGTTGACTCACCCATGAGTCAATCATGACTCGACTCACTCATGAGTCAATCATGAGTTGACTCATACATGACTCGACTCACCCATGAGTCAATCATGACTCGACTCACCCATGACTCACTCATGAGTTGACTCACCCATGAGTCAATCATGAGTTGACTCACACACGAGTTGACTCACACACGAGTTGACTCACCCATGAGTTGACTCACTCGGCCATGAGTTGACTCGGCCAGGAGTTGACTCACCTATGAGTCAATCATGAGTTGACTCATCCATGAGTTGACTCACACATGAGTCAATCATGAGTTGACTCACCCATGAGTCAATCATGACTCGACTCACCCATGAGTCAATCATGAGTTGACTCATACATGACTCGACTCACCCATGAGTCAATCATGACTCGACTCACCCATGACTCACTCATGAGTTGACTCACCCATGAGTCAATCATGAGTTGACTCACACACGAGTTGACTCACACACGAGTTGACTCACCCATGAGTTGACTCACTCGGCCATGAGTTGACTCGGCCAGGAGTTGACTCACCTATGAGTCAATCATGAGTTGACTCATCCATGAGTTGACTCACACATGAGTCAATCATGAGTTGACTCACCCATGAGTCAATCATGACTCGACTCACCCATGAGTCAATCATGAGTTGACTCATACATGACTCGACTCACCCATGAGTCAATCATGACTCGACTCACCCATGACTCACTCATGAGTTGACTCACCCATGAGTCAATCATGAGTTGACTCACACACGAGTTGACTCACACACGAGTTGACTCACACACGAGTTGACTCACACACGAGTTGACTCACCCACGAGTTGACTCACACACGAGTTGACTCACACACGAGTTGACTCACACACGAGTTGACTCACACACGAGTTGACTCACACACGAGTTGACTCACACACAAGTTGACTCACACACAAGTTGACTGGGCCGTGAGTTGACCCTGCCACGAGTTGAATCAAACCCCCATGAGTTCACTCTCGGCCTGCGGCGTTTAACTCTGTCGCGATGTGTTCCACGCGTTAGTCCAACATCCACAGGAAGCGTTGTAAAATCGCGTGCTTTTTAATGTAAAGATTAAGCTTGTTCTTCCTGGTTCTTTCGGTAAATTCTAGATTTGAAGCTTTCGTGACTGCAAGGATTCATACTCTTAGGTTTTTTCGGTAAAGTCACGTAGGTAAAAATAATAATAAAATATAATAATAAGTGAAAATAACTAAATTAATTTAGTTATTTGAAATTGAATAATAATAAAATAGAATAATAAATGAAAATAACTAAATTACTTTAGTTATTTTCATTTATTATTATTCCATTTTATCTTTCGGTAAAGTCAGGTAGAAGGGAAATAATAAAATAATAATAAAATATAATAAAATAAAATTCTCACGACGTTTCGGCCACAACACAAGCAGCCGTCCTCAGGTGAAGAAACAGAGCTGTCTGACAGACAGCGCTCAAACCAATTGAGCGCTGAAAACGGCTGCTTGTGTTGTGGCCGAAACGTCGTGAGAATTTTAAATTATTTTTTTTGTTATTTCCCTTCTACGTGACTTTACCGAAAGAACCAAGAAGATGAATCCCTGCAGTCACGAAAGCTTTAAATCGAAAATTAAGCTTGTTGCCAGAGATGTTTACACAGGACTCGCTCCTGTCAGCTGCTGCTGATTTGGTCTGAGATATTGTTTTCATGGGGGGGGGGGCTAGAGTCTGGTGTTCACCCCCCCTCTTCCTGCCAAGTGGGGGGCTCTTCCCTACCCCTACCTACTTTGTGCCACTTGCTCTGCATAGCGCCCACCCACAGCTCTAGCTGCTGCTCGGTCTCTACCCCCGGGGTCCCTGCCCCGAGCCCCTTGCCCTGGGTCCCAGTCAGCCCTGTCGCTCTGCTTCCCGTGGGCAGCCTCTCCCACATCACCCGAGGCCACGGTCGCCACCCGTCCCGGCCGGGGGATTGGCGTGACCCGTGCCGGGAATTGATTCGTGCCGAGACCCGGTGCCGGCATCGCGCCGAGCCCCGTCGCTGTGCCCCGCGTTCACAGCTCCAGGCTGACCGAGAGACGCCGCGTGCCTCTCGTTTGCAGAGAAGGTGGCCTGCGGCCTCGCGCGCACGAGGGCCGGAGGAGCCGCGGACGCCGGTCGGTTCGGGACCTCCTCCGCTACCTCTCCGCCGAGGGATGTCGGCTCCCCTCGCGGCTCGGGAAGCCAGGCCGCCCGGCGGCACGCAAGCGAGGCCCGGCGCGGCGGCGACGGCGGCGGCGACGCGGGCCCCCGATGAGGGACCGGCTCGCGGCGCGGAGAACGCGACGTGCGGGGGCGGAGGCAGTCTGCCGCCGGGCAGCAGCAGCTCGGGCACGGAGGGCAGCAGCAGCTCGGGGGGCACCCAGAGCACGCAGGACACGCTGCCCAGCCAGGATCTGCCCTCTCTGGGCGAGGGGGAGGGCGACGCCGCCGGGCCCAAGCCCTGGGGCCGCCTCTACTCGACGCACCGCGCGTTCCCCACGCTGGGTGCGGGGCCCCGTGCCGCGCTCGCGGTCTCGCTGCGCACACTTAAAGTCGCACGGCTACGATCACGGGACTGCAATCACGGGATTACAATCACGGGATTGCAATCACGGGATTACAATCACAGGATTACAATCACAGGATTACAATCACGGGATTGCAATCACAGGATTACAATCACATGATTGCAAATACGGGATTACAATCACGGGATTGCAATCACATGATCACATGATTGCAATCACAGGATTACAATCACGGGATTGCAATCACAGGATTACAATCACGGGATTGCGATCACAGGATTACAATCACGGGATTGCAATCACAGGATTACAATCACGGGATTGCGATCACAGGATTACAATCACAGGATTGCAATTACGGGATTGCAATCACAGGATTGCAATCACGGGATTACAATCACGGGATTGCAATCACAGGATTACAATCACAGGATTACAATCACAGGATTACAATCACGGGATTGCTTGCAATCACAGGATTACAATCACAGGATTGCAATCACGGGATTACAATCACGAGATTGCAATCACAGGATTACAATCACAGGATTACAATCACGGGATTGCAATCACAGGATTACAATCACATGATTGCAATTACGGGATTGCAATCACGGGATTGCAATCACGGCATTGCAATCACGGGATTGCAATCACGGGATTCCAATCACAGGATTACAATCACAGGATTGCAATCACAGGATTACAATCACACGATTACAATCACAGGATTACAATCACGGGATTACAATCACGGGATTGCAATCACGGGATTACAATCACAGGATTACAATCACAGGATTGCAATCACAGGATTGCAATCACACGATTACAATCACAGGATTGCAATCACATGATTACAATCACGATTACAATCACAGGATTACAATAACAGGATTACAATCACAGGATTACACTCACAGGATTACAATCACAGGATTACAATCACAGGATTGCAATCACACGATTACAATCACATGATTGCAATCACACGATTACAATCACACGATTACAATCACACGATTACAATCACAGGATTACAATCACACGATTACAATCACATGATTACAATCACACGATTACAATCACAGGATTACAATCACATGATTACAATCACACGATTACAATCACAGGATTACAATCACACGATTACAATCACACGATTACAATCACACGATTGCAATCACACGATTACAATCACACGATTACAATCACACGATTACAATCACACGATTACAATCACACGATTGCAATCACACGATTACAATCACACGATTACAATCACGGGATTGCAATCACAGGATTACAATCACAGGATTGCAATCACAGGATTACAATCACAGGATTACAATCACACGATTACAATCACACGATTGCAATCACACGATTACAATCACGATTACAATCACAGGATTGCAATCACAGGATTGCAATCACACGCTTACAATCACAGGATTACAATCAGGATTGCAATCACATGATTACATTCACGGGATTACAATCACGGGATTGCAATCACAGGATTACAATCACATGATTACAATCACAGGATTACAATCACAGGATTACAATCACAGGATTACAATCACGGGATTACAATCACATGATTACAATCACATGATTACAATCACGGGATTACAATCACGGGATTGCAATCACGGGATTACAATCACAGGATTACAATCACAGGATTACAATCACAGGATTACAATCACAGGATTACAATCACGCGATTACAATCACAGGATTACAATCACAGGATTACAATCACACGATTACAATCACACGATTACAATAACAGGATTACAATGACATGCTTACAGTCACGCAATTACAATCACATGACCATCACGTTGGTAAATCAGAATCTGAATATTTAGATTGCAGGAGGAGGAGGAATCCGATGAGCTATGTTGTGTGTTATGTGCATTGCTTGTGTTGTGTGTTATGTGCATTGTGTGTGTTGTGTGTTATGTGCATTGCGTGTGTGTGTTGTGTGTGTTATGTGCATTGTGTGTGTTGTGTGTTATGTGCATTGCGTGTGTGTGTGTTGTGTGTTATGTGCATTGCGTGTGTTGTGTGTGTTATGTGCATTGTGTGTGTGTTGTGTGTTATGTGCATTGTGTGTGTTGTGTGTTATGTGCATTGCGTGTGTGTGTTGTGTGTTATGTTCATTGCGTGTGTGTGTGTTACGTGCATTGCGCGTGTGTGTGTGCTATGTGCACTGCGTGTGTGTGTGTTGTGTGTTACGTGATGTGAACGAGCTCCGTGTTTGTCGCCTAGACTTGGTGTGTGAGGAATACCTGTTTGGACGGGCCCCCTCGTGCTCCGTCTGCTTTAACGATCCGCACATCCGCGCCTGCCTGGGAGACCTCTACTCTGCCTACAGCTCCAAGCACTTCCGCATATACAGGGTGCACACACGATCACGCACGCACGTACAGAGTGCACACACACTCACACACAAAACATACAGGGTGCACACACACTCACACACACACATACAGGGTGCACACACACTCACACACACACACATACAGGGTGCACACACACACACACATACAGGGTGCACACACACTCACACACACACATACAGGGTGCACACACACTCACACACACACATACAGGGTGCACACACACTCACGCACGCTTAGGTTGCAAGGGGAGCGGTCGGTACGTGATCGGAGAGTTGAGGGACGGCAGTTTCTAACGTCAGATGCGATCGATCACGTGGGTAGTGATATTGAGCAGCGGCTAGATCGTGGCCGGGGATATTATAAGACGTGGAATTATCTCGTGGCCGTGAGATTCGCCCGGTTCTGGTTACCGGGGTGGGTGGGGGGGGTTGATTCCTCGCAGGCTCCATTCAGCAGCTTTTGTCGCTCGGAATTTTTTTCTCCCAATTCTTTTTGCCGGAGGGGAAGTTCTCGCAGACAGCCCGGGGGGGGGGGGCGGCGGGCACGCTGTGTGCGCAGGGCGTTTCACGTCGGCCTGCACGTAGAAAAGCGCCGTAGCCTGGCGACCTGCGCTTCGGGGAGCCACGGCCAATATTTGTTGATTTGCATTTCCACGTGCGTTGGGTTTAATTCGGGGTGAATTGTCAATGTTGCCTCTGCCAGGGCCAAGAGGTTTTCCTGGAGGACTACAGTTCCAACGGCACGTACATCAACGGCGAGAAGGTCGGAAAGAACAAGCGGCACGTGCTCACGAACAACGCGGAGATCTCTATCGCCTTGGCCACGCACAGAGGTAATGCGCCACGAAGTGAGCGCATATCCCCAGCGAGGCCGCTCACCCGCACGTCACCGCGCGTCGGAGATCGCAATCGGGTACCCGATACCCGTACCCTACCCGATACCCGGCTACCCGTTTGCGACCCTGGTGCGGCCGGGTACGGGTAGACCGTGAGTCACTGGTGAGTAACCGTTTGTCACTCATTTCCCAACGTCTTGTCTCTTCTCACAATTCAAGTTCCTAGAATCAACCCACCCGCGCCTGCAACATGGCTTCATCCCAGAGGTCGCAATCGAGTACCCGTACCCGTATCCTACCCGATACCCAGCCGGGTACGGGTAGCCGGGTATCGGGTAGGGTACGGGTACCCGATTGCGACCCTGGTGCGGCCGGGCACGGGTAAGGAATCAAAACCCGTTTGCGACCTCTGCCGCGTGACAGAGTTCATTGACTCGCGTCGTCATTAACAGTGGCACTCCAGTGCCATGAAAACCAAGCAGACGCTGCCTTCTTCTTCCCATGCCTGTCACTGCCCGGATAAAATTTTTTTTATATTTTTTACGCATCAGTTCACACGGCCTTTCCGGGAGTGCGTGATCTCAGCAGCGCTGATGAGAGACTGAATGTTAAAACCGGTCCAGCCATTCACCTGTGATCCTGCTGAAATGACGCACTCCCAGAAGGCTGTGTGGCTGATTGGATGTGTAAAAGAAAATTTATGAGTTAATGATGACGTCATATTCTCAGGTTTTTTCGGTAAAGTCACGTAGGTAAAAACATTAAAATTAATTAAAGTAAAATAAAACAAAACAAAAATAAAAAAACAAAAATAAAAAAATGAAATATGTTATTAACCACGCAAAAAAGACTTAATTACACTTTTTGGACCATCTTATCTGACAGGCACTATTTTAATTTACTTCACCGAGTGTTAACATCCACAGTGTTTAACAGTAATCTCTTCATTGTTCTTTGATCACCGCTCGCCACGTTTCCATTCATTGTGTTGAGCACTACGTGATGTCTTTGATCACCGCTCGCCCTCCGTCCCGGCGCGTCTCCATTCATTGTGTTGAGCACTGCGTGCAGTCTTTGATCGCCGCTCGCCCTCCGTCCCGACACGTCTCCATTCATTGTGTTGAGCACTGCGTGCAGTCTTTGATCACCGCTCCTCCTCCCTCCCGATACGTTTCCATTCATTGGCTACCACAGCCTGATAAGCTCTCCCCTCCCCCTCTCCACCTCCCTTCAACTTGCTTATAAGGGATTACATCTTGAATCATTGCTTCACTTGATGCAGCTAATTCGGCTGTGACGGTCCCACCTGATGACGGAGACTTGTGTTGCCTCCGAAACGTCGTGAATTTTATTTTTGTTTTGTTTTATTTTACTTTAATTAATTTTAATGTTTTTACCTACGTGACTTTACCGAAAAAACCTGAGAATATGAATCATTGCAGTCACGAAAGCTTCAAATCTAGAAATGATGACGTCACCCTGCTGCTGCTCTATATAAGAACGGGAGACACAGCAGAGCCTCACCATTCTGACGAATTGCCCGATGATGCTGGATGCAATTACCAGCGAAACGTCGTACTCAAAAATTGTAAATGTTGTGGTTTCACGCTTAAACACACCGGTGGGCTAAAGCAGTGAACTATTTGTCTTTTGTCAACGTGACACTTTTTTACTGATTGGCCGTGTCAGGTGGTGGAGGGTTACGACACATTTATAAATAATGCGATCTAACCCAAAAACGTTGATTATGAATAATATTGGTCGCGAAAGCCTGCTACGTGTTCAACTGCCTCGCCTGGTATACAGGAAGGATGTGGGTGCGATCCTGACCTTGACCCCTGTATGTTTGGAGTTTGTCTCTCTCCGTGGTCGTGTGGAAAAACGTTGATTATGAAAAAAATATATATTTTTATATGGGAAGGGGGCAGATTGTCTGCTCATTTATCTCGTCACTTGATCTCCACTCTCCCTCTGCCTCCTGCCTCCTTCACCAACCGCCCACACCACCTTTCTCACCGTCGCAGCGTTCGTCTTCAGCAACCTGGAAAGATACGAAGAGTCCCATTGGCCGGAGGAAATCAAGAAGAAATACATTATCACGCATACCCTCGGGAGGTATGTGCGCACGCACGCACGCACGCACGGTCATCCCGGGCGTGGCGGGTTCAGCGTCGCCACCCCTGTTCACGCTGGCAGAGGGTGAGGAATCCGTACACGATGCCGATACGGTTTGCTCCGCATGGGGCGCCCGCGGTGGTTAACTCCGTCGCCCGGTGTGCAGGAGGTCGTGGGTTTGATCCCGACCCTGACGCTTGTTGTGTACAGGGTGGTTCAAAAAAAATGTTAACACTTACATGGGACTATCGTTTTTAATTGGAAAAAGAACGGGCAATACACTGTAACATGATAACAAATTTCGATTTAAAGCTTCTTTCGTGACTGCAGGGATTCATCTTCTTGGTTCTTTCGGTAAAGTCACGTAGAATGGAAATAATAAAATAATACAAATAAAACATAATAAAATAATTCTCACGACAGACCTGTTCTCCACCTGAGGACGGCTGCTTGCATTGTTCTCAACCAAGAAGATGATAACAAATGTTTGTTTATCGCTTCAAAAAGTCAAAGAGTCTCCACTTGTTCGCAATCATTGTCAACGCGTGCCTGGAATCTTCTCCAGGTGGTCTCCAGAGCCCGGAAGCACATTCATCGTGGTGTGGTTGCAAGAAGTGTTAGCATTTTTTTGAAGCCCCCTGTATATTGGAGTATGCTTGTCTCCCTCATCGTGGTCGCGTGGATGTTTCTCCGGGTCCTCCGGTTTTCCCGACACATTTAGAATCAACGTGCGCTTCGAGCATTTAGCTTCTGCTATCGTTTGTGGCCAGGCCACTTGTGACAAGGAGCTGCATAGCTCAGTGGGCCTTTCCTGGTAATATAAAAAAAACTAGTTTAGTTTGAGTACGCCTTCTGGTGTCATCTGGTCCAACACCAATGGAGACTAGGCTCTAAGGAAAGCCGTCTCGGGTGTGGACCAATCAACTTCAAGGACAGTGCATATTATTATCATCATCAGAGTTGTTTCTTTTTGTTTGCATTTTTACTACTTGTGTTGTGGTTATTGCAAACATGATGCCTTGTATAAAGGTGTCAGTTTTGTACCAGTTTAAAGGGTAAAAACCTACTACTATAGTTTAGTTTGAGTTGACTATTGTTACTGAGCAAGCAAATTCTGCGGGGATTTCCCCGTGCGAAAACGCATGAGGCTCGGGTGGTGCAGCACCGTCGCCGCGGTCCCCTCGCTGACTCGGTTTCTCCGTGACAGCGGCGTGTTCGGAGAAGTGAAGCTGGCTTTCCACAAGGGCAGCGAAAAGAAGGTGGCCATCAAAGTCGTTCCAAAGAGAGGCCTGCCCATCCCACAAGTAAGGGGGGGGGGGGGGGGGCACGGTCTTTGTGACGCGACCCCAGCCTGTGCCACGCGCTCTGCGTGTGCCCGCATTGTTCTCTCGCTGTCGGCGCGCGTCCTCTGCTTCCGTGCAGCGCTCGGTTTTCTCGGCGTGCCGCACGCTCACGGCCACTCTCCCACGTGGGCCCCCCTCCCCCATCGCGTGTCGCCGGGAGTGCCGCTCGCAAGGAGCACCTGCGGCCGTCCTGTGACCCGCGGCGGCGGTGCTGTGCCACGCGAAAGCTTTTCCCGCTCGGTCGCGATGTCTCTCGCAGCCTCGCTCGGTGATCTCATCGCTCCGTCTCCGAGGGGGCGGTCCTCTCCCGTGCCCTCCTGTGGCTGCCATTGTCCCCTTGTCTTGACCGTCGGCCATCTTGTTGCCCTTGCCCCGCTTGGCGAGGTTGGCGGTGAGAAAGAAGTTTACCATACGGACATCGTCTCTTCCGGCAACACGCCCAGCCCAGCGCCTCTCGCTCCGTCGATATCGCGTCTTGCACCGCATCTCTCAGTGCGACTTAAGTGATTGCGCTAGATATAAAGACAAAGATCCCCCGTGTAGCCTCGACAGACTGTCGGGGCAAGTGCTGTTAGCGAGCACCTATGAAGGCTGGAACGGCACACGAGGTGGTGGGCGGCCAGCACCACGCCCGGCCGCCTTTGTCTCCCCACTGCACCAGGTACTCATTTTTGAGGCTGAGTCGACCTAGAGGAGGCGCAGGATCGGTTCAGGTAATCGTCCCTGGTTTGTTCGGTGAGCGGGAATCGAACTCGGGTCGCCGGGTTCGTAGCTCAGCGCGCTAACCACTTCACTTCCGCTCCTCCCCTAGACACAAAGATCCCCCGTATAGCCTTAACAGACTGTAGGGGCAAGTGCTGTTAGCGAGCACCTATGAAGGCCGGAACTGTACACGAGGGGGTGGGTGGCCAGCATCACGCCCGACCGCCTTTGTCTCCCCAGTGGCGATGTTTACACACCGCACCAGGTACTCATTTCAGGCTGAGTCGACCTAGGGGAGGCCCAGGACCGGTTCAGATAATCGTCACTGGTGTTGGCTGTGAGCAGGAATCGAACTTGGGTCGCCAGGTTCATAGAGCAGCGCGCTAACCGCTACACCACCGCTCCCCCCCTAGACACACACACAGACACACAGACACACACACAGACACACACACAGACACACATACACAGACACACACACACAGACACACACACACAGACACACACACACAGGCACACACACATACACAGACAAACACACACACACACAGACACACACACACAGACACACACACACAGACACACACACACAGACACAAAGACACAGACACACAGACACACACACACACAGACACACACAGACACACACACACAGACACACACACACAGACACACACACAGACACACACACACAGGCACAACAACAGCAAAGCCCCCCGCTAAGCCACTCTGCTCGGTAGTCTTCCTGCAGGGATGTGAAGACAGAAGCGGACATTCTCAAGAAGCTCAAGCACGTGAGTGCGGCGGCGCTGCGTGGGGTAGCTTTCAACTGAAACTGGTTTATTCTACCAGGAAAGGCCACCACTGAGCTACCACGTATCTCTTTTTAAAATCCTTTATATTAAGTTCACTTGCTTGCTTGCGCGCTTACGACCGTGCAAATCTTTCGGTCGTTTTTTAACCCGCTTCCCGTGATCCAATCGAGCTGACATTTTGCACACAGACTCGTTGTGCGTGACAATTTATTTTCCAAAACTTTACACTTTTTAGGAAAAAAATTATATTTAATTACCAATTGCTTAATGGTGGCAGGCAAATAATCTGACCCATAGGTGGCAGCCATCTCAAGCCAGAGGACGAGAGGACTCTAGCCGCCACGCATATAAAGGATTTATAGTGAAAAACTTTGTTTTTACGGGTTAATTTTTTCGAACGTGACTGTCACAAATGATAGCTCAAGGGAAGTGGCTTATCACGTAAACATTTATAGCGGCCAAATCCTCTAAACGCGTGTACATTCTAGCTGTGGAGGGGACAAACTGGAGGGCCCGGATAAAAATTCACACAATCACGTGGAAAACATGCAAACTCCAAAATATACAGGCATCAGGGTCGGGATTGAACCCACGACCTGTATACCAGGCGGGGTCGTTAGCACCTCGCCACCGTGGCGAGATGTCTCTTGGGTTCCCGTATCTTAAAGTGCAAAAAAAAACATGTTTTCGGCGCATTTTGACGCTGCCTGACGGTTGTGACTCACGCGTGTGCTGCAGCCGTGCATCATCACGCTGGAAGATGCGATCGATTCTGCAGACGCGCTCTACCTGGTGCTGGAGCTGTAAGTATTTTGTTTGTTGCGTGGCCCTCTGTTTTCCATGGTGCAGGTTGCTACATTGGTTGTAGTCTTCCCGATAAGGTTTTGCCCATTCATGTCTGTGTGGAATTCCACAAAATGTTTTAGATTTGCTTTTTAAACACCATTATTATTACTACTACTCTGCTTAAATTTCGATTTAAAGCTTTCGTGACTGCAGGGATTCATCTTCTTGGTTCTTTCGGTAAAGTCACGTAGAAGGGAAATAATAATTATGTTTTATTTTTATTATTTTATTATTTCCCTTCTACGTGACTTTACAGAAAGAACCAAGAAGACTACTCTGCTTGTTTACCCAGGAAAGCCTTCATTGAGTCTCGTAACGCTTTGTCAGGAGGGGCCTGCCAGGTTTTCACAGCTGTCGGGTGCGATGTTTGTCGTGTGTTTCCAAGTCGAATCATTGGCAAGCATTTTTCAAATTTCGAACCGTCATGCCAGTACACAATGGCCTAACCCTTCTTGAACTGGAGTGACGGGATCTTTAGCTTGCACTGCGAAGCCAACGGGCTTGTGGAGGCCTTCGTCCGGCAGTGGATCGATTGTGGCTGATGACGATGATGTTGATCATCGCATGGTTTTATTTCACTGGTCGTTGCCTTCTGTCAGGAGTGGATGCCCGTGTGGAACGAAACGCGGCCCTAGCCGGGACACGCGCGGTCGATGTTTCCGTCTTCGTTTCAGAATGGAGGGAGGTGAACTTTACAACAGGGTGAAGAAGGGTGCTCTTCCTGAACACAATGCGAAGTTGATCTTCTATCAGCTGGTCTTGGCTGTGCAAGTAAGTGCTCCCTTGCAGTGGTGGGGCCTGCTGCACTGGGGCGCTGCGGCGTTTTTAGAAATGTGGACAAAATGGTGGTTTGGCAGTTGCACAAAAAACAAAGGTCCACTTTGGGATGTAAATATAAATGAACCCGTCTGCTGGCGTCAACTTCGTGCCACTTAGCCTTTTGATTCTTCAGCTTTAGTTTTTTTTTTATAACTTTGCATTGCATATGTTTGTGCCACTCGCGTGAAAATTAAAAACACCGTGGAATGAAGCTGCCATCAACGGTTGGAGAAAAGTGCCGTTTTGCGAGAAAATGTACGGGCGAGGTGAATTTCCTCTGAAATGTTCAGAAAATATCAGTCGGGTCTCGTTCGCCTTGAGTACGGAGCACGCGTGCTTCCTCGTGTAGCGTAGCAGTCCGTGCGTGGGTTCCCCGCAGAGGTCGCAACCGGGTACCCGATACCCGTACCCTACCCGATACCCGGCTACCCGTACCCGGCTGGGTACGGGTAGCCGTTTGCGACCCTGGTGCGGCCGGGTACGGGTAGGCCGTGAGTCACTGGTGAGTAACCGTTTGTCACTCATTTCCCAACGTCTTGTCTCTTCTCACAATTCAAGTTCCTAGAATCAACCCAGCCGCGCCTGCAACATGGCTTCATCCCAGAGGTCGCAATCAGGTACCCGATACCCGTACCCTACCCGTACCCGGCCGGGTACGGGTAGGGTACGGGTACGGCCGGGTACGGGTACCCGTTTGCGACCCTGGTGCGGCCGGGTACGGGTACGGGTAAGGAATCAAAACCCGTTTGCGACCTCTGGTTCCCCGTTCAGCACGACGGGCGCCCAGGGGTGGCGACGCGGCGCTGAAGCCTCGCCCTCTTGCAACGCGCGGCAAGCGCGGCAGATTCGCAGAGCTCGCAGGCCCACGATTGGCTGGAACGTCGCTCGCGTGCTTCTGTGTGGTGGTCGCTCACCCGCGCTAATTTGTGTGCCGGGCTCGTTGTAGTACCTCCACGGCCAGGGGGTGACGCACCGCGACCTCAAGCCAGAGAACGTGCTGCTGTCTTCCAACAGCGCGGAGTGCCTCGTCAAGGTAAGGACTTGTCGCCTGCGGGCGATCGGCAATCGGTGTAGTCGAGGTGCAGCTATCCGAGCCGCGCCGCGCACGGCTTGGGCGCGTCGGCCGCGGTTAACGAACCTCCGAGGACTCTCCTCTCGTAAGACAAAATGTCCGGATGAGGATCGTTGTATAACACCCCCACTACCATCATGTGACGTTGTGCGTATGAACACAAAGTGTGTTTAACACGTAGGCTTTCGCGACCAATAAAATTTTTGTCGGTTTACTTTCCAACACACCGGTGTGCTGTACTAGTAACGAATTGGCATGTTTTGTCTACTTGACAAACCTCACTCATTGGCTGTCAGATGGTGGCGCTGGGTTTAACGACACATTTATATTGACGCGATCTCACCCAAAAACCTCGATTATGAGCACAAAGTACGCTTACGGGTTCTAAAATATGCGCACACGTGTTTAACGGTATTCTCTCGTTATCCGCGCAAGGGATACGTTCTGGAGATGCTAGTGAGTAGCACATTTTGTGTATAATGTCCTGCGATATTTTTAATTAATTACCTGAAATAAAAACATAAATGAACTACTAAATACGTCAAAATTATCACAACACAAAAATGTTTCTAAAGCTTGTAGAAGTTCTTATCTTTCTTTCTCTCTCATCTCTTTATCTCATCGCTTTTTCTCCCATCACTTTCCCATCACTTTACGTCATTACTTTATCACATTCTCTCTCATCACATCTCATGATTTTCTCTCGCAATGCTCTCATGTCGGCTTCCAGATGCGATTCGCGGCGAGCCAAATTCGCAGATAGCAAGTTCGTGGATAATGAGGGGATACTGTACAGTACATACAGTAGGTGTCACTTGCCAGCTGACCGTCTTTGCGAAGGGGATGTTTTATCTCAAGGAACTTTTCAGTTGAAATGTTTTGATGAATAAAAAAATGAAGTGAAAGCCTAACTGAAATTCCACTTCTAACTCAGGATGACTTCATCAGAGGTCCAAGAATGTAAACTATGAACTGAAACTATTTTTTGAATTTTGATTTAAAGCTTTCGTGACTGCAGGGATTCATATTCTTGGTTCTTTCGGTAAAGTCACGTAGAAAGGGAAATAATAAAATCATCATCAGGTGTGACATCCACACCTGATGAGGATTGTTTGTGTTGCAGTCGAAACGTCGTGAGAATTTTATTGTTTAATATTTTTATTATTTGATATTTTTATTATTTTATATATATTTTTTATTTTATTATTTCCGTTCTTTGAGGATGTTTAATTTCTACAAATAAACTCTCCGGAGCTACAGAGCGATGCCCTTCTGCCGCTTAGGGGTCAGCGCCCCTCGTGCCGTGCGTCTCTTCCTCGCCAGGTGTCGGACTTCGGGCTGTCGCGCTTCGTGGGGGAGCAGTACCTCATGCGCTCGCTGTGCGGAACCCCCGCGTACCAGGCCCCGGAGGTGTTGGCCTCCTGTGGCCTGGGCGGCTACACCCGCGCCGTGGACTACTGGAGCCTGGGTGTCCTCCTCTTCATATGGTGACCGCTCGAGTCCCTCCCTCCTTTCCCCTTTCCTTCCTCCTTCCCTTCCCTCCCTCCCTCCCTCCCTTCCCCTCCCTCAGCGAGCCTTTGCCAACTAGCTCAGTTCAATCCTTGGTGTAACTCCGCGTCGCCCTCGCGAAAGGGGTGACGGCGCCGCTTCGTGCGTCTCCGCGGATTCGTTTCGTCTCCTGGTTGGCTCGCCGGCGCTCGCCGCTTCACCGAGCGTCGCGACTGCCGACTTAGCGGGGGAGGCTCCTGCTGGTGGTAGCGCCGCCCTGCTGCCAGTGTCCTGCACTTGACTTCGCCCCCTGTGAGACGATGTGTCTGCGACGTGTTTAATTGGTCAGTCCAATTTTTGTGCATGAAGAATAAGACAAAAATCCAGCGTTTAGCCTGGATAGACTGTTGGGGCAAAGTGCCGTTAGCGAGCGCCTATCAAGGCCGGCACGGCACACGAGGGGGTGGGCGGCCAGCACCATGCCCGGACGCCTTTATCTCTCTCGTGCCAAACTCGTGTTGGGTGTGAGCGGGAATCGAACTCTGGCCGCCGGGTTCATAGCACAACGCGTTAGCCGCTGCGCTACCATGAAACGCACAGTATGATGCAATACGCCACGGCTGCAGGGTGGCGCAGAAGGACCTGGGTTCTGTGTGGTGTTTGTATTCTCTCCCCCTGTTCTGTGTTGGGTTTCCTCCACATTAATTCTAGATTGGAAGCTTTCGTGACTGCAAGGATTCATATTGTTAGGTTTTTTTCGGTGAAGTCACGTAGGTAGAATATTTTCCTCCCGTTGTTAAAATGAACATACGATGGCCAAACATTCCAATGCCTCTATTTTTTTTTTTAGTCAAGACGCGTGTTGTGGTTGTGGAGCGAGGGTGAGCGCCGTTCTCCCGCGCCGTGCCGCCAGACGTATCGACGTGTCGACGTGTGGTCCGTGTCCCAACAGCCTGAGTGGTTACCCCCCGTTCAGCGAGGAGTTTGGGGAGATGAGTGTGCACGACCAGATCTGCACTGGGACGTTTGACTTCCCTGAGGATCTATGGAAAAATGTCTCGGAAGAAGGTAAGATGCATACGTACATACGTACACTACAGTATCCTGTGTAGCAGTCGATAATCATGCAGATCCCACGCAATAACAGAATCCTTAAATTATTTCACCGGGAAAATCACCTGAGATGGAGCATCTCATGTGCAAGGGTGTCCAGGTGTGGGTTGACACGCATAACACACGCGTGCACACGTACACACTCACGTACACATAAAACACACACGTACACGCGTAACAGACGCGTACACACGTACACACTCATGTAGAGAGCATGCGCGTTGGCGGTTCTTACTCTCTCTTAGAGATGCGACCAGTTAATTGCATCTGAAGGCACTTTTTTTTTGTCAACGCGTCCGTCCTCTTGCTAAAGTCCCAACTCGTGTAATGTTCGTGTCAGCCGAAGACCTCGTGAGGAAGTTGATGGTGGTTGAAGTGAAGCGGCGTTACACGACCGAGCAGGCGCTGGGGCACGGCTGGTTACAGGTGAGAGGAGTTCGGGGTTACGGCCATCCTTGGGCCGCCCCCGGTGAACGGGGCGCGCGGGGGGCTCATGCGGGTTCACGCCGGATTGCGTCCGGATGAGGGATTGACTTCGCCGAAAATCCGCGCCTGTTTCCTCAAAGGATCAAGAAATGATCCACAAAGCGCGGTCGCTGATGGCAGCCGGGAGTGGAGCGATGCCGCCACCCCTGGTGGCCAACTTCTTGGTGAGTCGCAGGAAGCGGAGGAGGCGCTGGTGCGGCAGCCTTTGCAAAACCACCTAAAACTAAACTGTTTGTTATTTCACCAGGTAAGGCCCACTGAGCTGTGTAGCTTCTTTTCAGAAGCGACCTGGCTATGCAAATTCCTTTGTCAAGGCGCTCTTCCCCCTCCAACCCAACTTAAACATACACTGCCAAGCCTGGTGGTGTTTCATTCAGACGCTGTCTTTCCGACAGACCTGTTCTTCACCTGAGGACGGCTGCTTGCGTTGTGGCCGAAACGTCGTGAGAATTATTTTATGATGTTTTATTTTTATTATTTTATTATTTCCCTTCTACGTGACTTTACCGAAAGAACCAAGAATATGAATCCCTGCAGTCACGAAAGCTTTGAAATCGAAATTTTATTATGTTTTATTTTTATTATTTTATTATTTCCCTTCTACGTGACTTTACCGAAAGAACCAAGAAGATGAATCCCTGCAGTCACGAAAGCTTTAAATCGAAATATAAATGGTAGCTCAACGAAGTGGCTTGTCGTGGGAATTTATAGCAGCCAAATACTCCAAACGCGTGACGTTGATTCTAAATGCGGAGGGAGAAACCGGAGGACCCGGAGAAAAATCCACGCGACCACGGGGAGAGAGACGCGCAAAAGAGGTGTATGCGCGTGTGTGCGTGCGCAAATGGAAACATCTGCTAAGTGTACTGGTTAGCGCTACGCTGCGCTACGAACCTGGCGACCCGGGTTCGATTCCCGCTCACGGCCTACACCGGTGACGATTATCTGAACCGGTCCTGGGCCTCCCCTAGGTCGACTCAGCCTCAAATGGGTACCGGGTGCGGTGTGTGAGCATCGTCACTATGGAGACAAAGGCGGCCGGGCGTGGTGCTGGCCACCCACCCCCTCGTGTGCCGTGCCAGCCTTCATAGGTGCTCGCTAACAGCACTTGCCCCAACAGTCTATTAAGGCTACACGGGGGATCTTTGTCTTTGCAAACGGTAACGTCGGCTAACTTGGTGTCACTTTAACTCCATCTAGCCGGGCGCAGGCCGCAAGAGACCGGCAGAAGAGGGAGCAGGTGGCGGTGGCAAGCTGTGCCTCGAGATGCCGCCCATGAAGAGATGAGCCGTCGGCGGTGACGCTCCCCCGGTGCTCCGATGTCGTGCCACCTGGGGGAGATCGGGACGTGTGCCGCTGTTTAACCATCCCCAGTGGAAAGCCACTGCCAGCGGAACGTGGCGGCTGGGTTCACACACAAATCACTCTGGGGATGTTCTCTTGAAGAGATGACGGTGGTCGGACGCTGTATTCCAGTGTAAACGTGCGGGGCGATCGATGATGCGTGGACGCGTCAAAGCTTTTGAATGTCAATTTACTGTACTTGAATTTTAAACGATTGTCGGTGTGATTTCTTGTCACAGCTTAATGCAGAAAGTGAGCCGGCCTAATGACGTTGCACACATGTAAACTAACCCACAGTAACAACCAACAGTGCCAAACATGCATATTAAACACGTGCGCGCTGCTTGCAGATGTTATGATTTTTGATACAATTCCACACAGAGGAACTTCACCACTTGACGACTGTGGCAGCGACACTACTTTGCAATCGGAGATCAGGCATGAGGGGGGGGGGGACGCTGTCATAGATGGGATGGAGTTGGAGGCCGTCTGTGAAAGTTTTTTTGTTGGGCTGGGCGAGGTACAAGAGAAGCGAATCTTGTCCGGATTCATTTTTCTTTGTGAAGATAATGCTCACCGTAATTGTCAATTTTCTAATATTTTATTACTTTCACCTCATTTCCATAGCCTTTTATTATTATTCGTAGACCAAGCCTTTGCCTCGGTGCCCTGCTGCTGCTGCTGCTGCTTCTTCGCACGTGCGTGCAGTGCTTTCATTTGTATCGGGCTGATTTGATGCCCGGGAGCCTGGGTGATGATGGCATTAGGCTGTGCTGGTGCGCGTAACGGGTGGAAACTCTCCGGTTGAGGCTTCCTGGACTAGGAGGCCTTGGCAAAAGCGGAGTGCGGGACCTCTCCGCATGTATTTACGTCAAAACGTTGGCTGTGATCGATTACAATCGGCCCATTTACCAGGGTAGCCACCTTGTCCTGCTTTGACCCACAAATCACAGCGAATTGCTGTGATTTGTGTTCGATCGTCAAGGATGGATTGGCGCCGAGGTGTGCTGGCATCATGCTGAGCGTTGTGATTGCAGGATGCCCCACGGCGTTGATAGACCCAAGGACGAGGAGCAGGTTGGCGTTTTTTTTTGTCTGTCTGACGAGCGTGGCGACCAAACTTGTGCGTCGCAAAACGAGAAACAGATGCAGTTTTTTTTTTGTTTTTACACATTAGTTGTGCAGCATTTTAAGAATGTAAGGATGTTTCGGAAAGCAAGAAAGTTAAGTTTTAACTACCACTTGATACGGAATCGAATAATGCCCTCTTAACCCGACCCGCTTGCCTGCGGCGTCCCCTTCGTTAAGCGATGGCATGATAAACTTAAAAAAAACCCTTGTACTGTACTATTAGTAGAATTTTAAGAGTTAAATGTACGTGTTGGTAATAAACACTTTTTTTACAGTTTAAATATCTCGCAGTGGTTTTTTTATGGGGGTGAGGGTAATGTCTGCTAATGTGGCTAAAAAGCTACAAAACATTCCGCTTTCACAAAGTCAGTCCCCGTTTCCCCGACATGTATTTTGGCGTATTGGCAGTCCGCTGGTGCAACATAATACACCGGTCATAAATTTCATTCGGTAAATCTATCGGTCTTTAATTCACTCCTAACGCCAAGTTTGACGAGATTCGAAGGTTTACTCGGTCTACTGACACTTGCAAAAAAAAAGTTTAACGTTGACCGTTGATTTGGGCCCCTACGAATCGAGGAACCGTCCCACCAAGTCTCGGACACGAGAGTCAAATCTGCCTTTGGAACACGGAGCAGCCAATCGTTATGAGGCTGGGTGCTTACTATACGGCAACAGACTGTGAAGCTTCGTGTTCCGACTGCTTCGACATCACGAGGACTGATTTTGACGCACCACCCCACAAGATTTTCTGACCGGCGGTTGCGAATTACTGGAAAAGAAAAAATGATTGCGAAAAACATTTTTTTATACTGCGCCCCACCGGTGTACCGCCAATATGCTCATTTTATAAAAATGTCGATTTTTCCCACAATTATCCTGGCTTATGTATCCGTGACTCGTGTTACGGACAAAGGGTGGGGTGGGGCCCAGCTGGGTAGTGGGTAGGGCCAACATCGAGGAGAGGCCAATGGCTGAGTGGGCCAGCGGCTGAGTAGGTGTGGCTATGTACAAGTGGGCGGGGGCATGCTGCGGGCGGCCTGCCAGCTCAACACGTGGCCTGCTTTCCACAAACGACCTACGAACACCTCGCTGATCTCGTCAAGGAACATAAAACCACCACCGGGCAAACTCCGCTCATCCTCGCAGCTAGGCCTCGGCAAGGTAAGGTAATTGTACCCTTTTTACTGGGTGAAAGGGTAATGGTAAAGGGTAAAGGTGTCGACATGCCAACGGGTAAGGGTAAAGGGGAGGGTAAAAGGTAGGCTCGTTTTTTACCTTACCTGCTAAAGGGTAAAAGGTAGGGTAGAGTGATTGTATTGTGGTAAGGTAAAGGTAGGCTCGTTGTTTTTAGACTCTTACCTTGCCGAGGCCTACGCGCAGCGGCAGATTTTGGCTGGCCATCGAACAAAGATGGTCACCGCATCGCGCGCTTTCGGATATGCTTCTGCGACCGTCTGGAACGCTCTTCCTTCCAATGTTAGAATGCAACTGGAGCCTTGCACTTTTAAATCTCAATTGAAAACTCATTTCTTTAAAACTGCGCTTTGTGTTTAGTTTGTTGTTCTTCCCCCGCACTTTTCCAATTAGCACGGTTGGCTGCGAAACAAGTTCAACATAAACACATTCTTGCGGAGGGAGCTGGTAGGAACGTTGGGTGGCCAGGGTCAACGGCGGCGTGGTGTATTCCGCAAATATGCCCGACTGTGAGGGCGGGCACAAGCCGGCGTGAGTAGGTTAAACGTTGAGTTTTATAAGGGCACCACAGGGTGACCAGCCCCTCCCCACCCAGCCCCACCCCTCCCTCCCACCCCCCACCCAGCCCCACCCTCCCCACTCAGCCCCTCCCCACCCAGCCCCACCCCCCACCCAGCCCCACCCTCCCCACCCAGCCCACCCAGCCCCTCCCCATCCAGCCCCTCCCCTCCCACCCCCCACCCAGCCCCACCCTCCCCACTCAGCCCCTCCCCACCCAGCCCCACCCCCCACCCAGCCCCACCCTCCCCACCCAGCTCCTCCCCACCCTCCCCTCTCCACCCAGCCCCACCCCTCCCATTTTTGGATGCACGACGGACGGACACAATAATCCCCTGTGGGCTGGTGTAACCAGGAGGTTCCTACCATAAATACACACGATAGGGCCTCCCAGATGCACCACATCTTTAACCGTGGCGCTGCCTGTGCTCGAGATTGTGAAAGTGTGGCGAGATATGTTTCGTTATGGCTCTTGACAGTTCCCTACCAACATGTGTCATGCCGCCGCCACGAAGCCGTTCAGCAGGCGCCCCATCTCCGACCTCGCCACCACCAAGCGACGGAGCCGACCCCGCGTCCCCCTCACCTCACCTCACATGAACACACCCGCACGCATTTCCCCCCCCCCCATAGAGCTCCTAGGGGAGGTCACCTGGCCGACCGGTTTTTATCCGAGAAGCCCTTACCGGGATTAAACTTTCACGGTTTCCGGCGACCAGGGAATTGGACGACCTCCCCCGACGCTACCTTGCACCGCGGCGCTGCGACCGGCCTTAAGATTGCAAGGTCGCAGCGAGGGGCCACTCGGCCACCGCGGGTGAAACGCATCCCACACACCCCACACACGCAAGTATCGACGGGGCAGGCAGAGGGAATAAGCATTGTGATGGAGGAGCATTATTAGAAGACACGCAGCGCATCTGAATTGCATAATCAGGCACCCCCCGCACAGGGAGCGGAGGGACGGCATAATTACGCTCGGGCACGCAGGCACCATTGTTAGGGGAGTTAAAGGATAAGGCTGTTAGTATGAGTAATCGGGAGAGCGGGGTCACGCGGGGAGCCGTGCACAAATTCCCACGGCGCACCTTTGTGACGGACGCCGCCGCATAAAGTGCGATAATGGGGGGGCCTGCGTGAGAAAGGGATTGATTGGAATTTGCGCCGCGCAGGTTGAGCATTAATTAGCATATCACAGGCGCCCGGAACCGCGGTGCGCGTGCCAGAGGGGCGCGAGCCCATTGTTCAGAGCCACATCCCTTTGAGGTAGGGAGGATAAATAGTGGGCGCAAAGGGGAAATCGGGCTCTCTCTTGACTCCAGCACCAGGCGACACCACGAGCTCCAGCCCAGCGACCCGGACGTCCGTGAGACGCACCGAGGTACGCTGCGAGCAGGGGATCAACGGACCGCCGTGAGCACCTAACAGTGAGTAAGGAGGTGAATTATAATCATAGCAGATAAATAGAGAATAGATTCAGAGGTATCAGCGTAGGCCAGCCTCGTCGACTCACTGATTTAACATCTAGTTCCAGGTAGCGGATAATAAATCATTAATAGCTGATCGTGGCCTCGTGTGATCTCGTGTTATAAGTGCGAACGCGTGTGGTACTGTGTATGCGTAAGCTCGCGGCGTGCGTAATCGGCGTACCCCAGGTGCGCGATCCTAACGTGAGTGGTCAGTGTTGAGTGAGTGCCGCGCAGAGCTGTGTGTGGGTGTGCGCGTACGTAATTGACCATGCCTACTACGCGGACCCGCGGGGGAGGGGAATCCTCGGGCGACGGCTCCCACACCATGGGTGAGGAACTCAGCAGCGGTTCGCCTAGCAGCGGGGGGGGCGAGTGACGATGTTAGCCCGGCCGTTGGCATTATCGAGGGAGGGATCTCGGGGGCGAGCGACCCTCACACATGTCTGTGAACTGGCAGTGCAAGGTTTTTATGTAAACATGCTACATCGGTCGTAGCCATCGATATCCTTGTTCTAATTCCGTGTGTAACAAACCAAAAAGAAGGCATATGACATGAAGTGCGAAAACAAAATGCCTTTTTTCCCAAGTTCTTCCATAAACTCACCGTGAATTATTGAGTAAGCATCTGTTGGTTGTCGGAATATTTATTCAAACGCAGTTGCCGATCAAAGGCACCAAATGACGAGCGGCTGGCAACAAACGTCCACCCTACACTTATTAAATCCTTTATATTAAGTTCACTTTCTTGCGCGCTTACGACCGTGCAAATCTTTCGGTCGTTTTTTAACCCACTTCCCGTGATCCAATCGAGCTGACATTTTGCACAGACTCGTTGTGCGTGACAATGAATGGTAGTGAAATTTTTTTTCCTAAATTTTACACTTTTTAGGACAAAAATATTATATTTAATTTCCAATTGCTTAATGCTGCCATGCAATCATCTGACCCATAGGTGGCAGCCATCTCAAGCCAGAGGACGAGAGGACTCTAGCCGCCACGCAAATAAAGGATTTATAGTGAAAAACTTTGTTTTTAGGGGTTATACTTGTTTTACTCGAAATAAATGGTGTGTGTGAGCCAAAAGCTCGGCTTCTTCTGTGCGAAGGCTTGCGGTAAGAGGCGACGATGATGGGAACGAATTTGCAAGTGGAGCAACGGCGTGAGAAGTGACAGCAGCAGCAGCAAGAGAAGTATTACTACGGTAACACATCAAATCAAAATTCGATTTAAAGCTTTCGTGACTGCAGGGATTCATCTTCTTGGTTCTTTGGGTAAAGTCACGTAGATGCTTGGTGGTGTTTCATTCAGACGCTGTCTTTCCGACATACCTGTTCTTCACCTGAGGACGGCTGCTTGCGTTGTGGCCGAAACGTTGTGAGAATTGTATTTTATTATGTTTTATTTTTATTATTTTATTATTTCCCTTCTGCGTGACTTTACCGAAAGAACTAAGAAGACTTAAAATCAAGTTGGTTACTACGGTGTTGATTGAGCGGGTGAGGAGCAGAATGGACAAAGTGGATGCGTCTTCTTGGTTCTTTCGGTAAAGTCACGTAGAAGGAAAGTAATAAAATAATAAAAATAAAACATAATAATTATTTTATTTTATTACGTAGAAGGGAAGTAATAAAATAATAAAATTTAAACATAATAAAATAAAATAATTATTATGTTTTCTTTTTATTATTTTATTACTTCCCTTCTACGTAATAAAATAAAATAATTGTTATGTTTTAGTTTCATTATTTTATTACTTCCCTTCTACGTGACTTTACCGAAATAACCAAATAAAGAACTTGAACTTGACCTCCAGCTACGACCCCGCTTACGTCACGGGGTCCCCCCCCCCTTTATACTCGAGCAGCTGTGTCGTCATGTAACCCCACGTCCCGTGACGCCATCGCACCGGACCGCGCACATGACGTCACTACCCTCTTCTCTTAATCTACAAATGCAGATAATCGATTGCCGCTTTGTGCGCCCTGAGGCTATTTGTGTGGCTTAGCTGTCTTCCTCCTCGCCGTGTCTGGCGTGTGGTGGTGAATGGCTGCGCGCTGCTGCTGTTGTCTCTCCGTGCCTCCGAATCCATTCCCGTGTCTCTCTGGCCCTGTCCCTGTCTGTACTGTTCAGTGTACACTGCGCTCTCCTTGAGCTGGATGAGGAGGGGGGAGGGAAACGTCGGGGATTTGGGGTCACCTGCCCGTCAGTCCGCTCGGAAGGGGGTGAAATCCGTGTCGGTTTTAGGAAATCCGATCCGGGATTTGGAGCTGTTGGCAGGACGCTCCGGAGTACGAGGGAGGGACTCCGCTCTGGAGTTTGGAGCTGGAGGAGGTAATCCTCTCCGGGATGTGTGGTTGGTCGCTTTGAGGGAGAACGCTCCGGAGTTTGAGGGAGTGCAATCCTCTCCGGAGTTTGGAGCTGGAGGAGGTAATCCTCTCCGGGATTTGTGGTTGGTCGCTTTGAGGGAGAACGCTCCGGGATTTGGAGCCGGAGGAGGGAATCCTCTCCGGGATTTGGGGCTTTTGGCCGCTTTGAGGGAGAACGCTCCGGAGTTTGAGGGAGTGCAATCCTCTCCGGAGTTTGGAGCTGGAGGAGGTAATCCTCTCCGGGATTTGTGGTTGGTCGCTTTGAGGGAGAACGCTCCGGGATTTGGAGCCGGAGGAGGGAATCCTCTCCGGGATTTGGGGCTTTTGGCCGCTTTGAGGGAGAACGCTCCGGAGTTTGAGGGAGTGCAATCCTCTCCGGAGTTTGGAGCTGGAGGAGGTAATCCTCTCCGGGATTTGTGGTTGGTCGCTTTGAGGGAGAACGCTCCGGGATTTGGAGCCGGAGGAGGGAATCCTCTCCGGGATTTGGGGCTTTTGGCCGCTTTGAGGGAGAACGCTCCGGAGTTTGAGGGAGTGCAATCCTCTCCGGAGTTTGGAGCTGGAGGAGGTAATCCTCTCCGGGATTTGTGGTTGGTCGCTTTGAGGGAGAACGCTCCGGGATTTGGAGCCGGAGGAGGGAATCCTCTCCGGGATTTGGGGCTTTTGGCCGCTTTGAGGGAGAACGCTCCGGAGTTTGAGGGAGTGCAATCCTCTCCGGAGTTTGGAGCTGGAGGAGGTAATCCTTTCCGGGATTTGAGAGATTCCGCTCCGGATCTCAGCTCCGGGTTTCGCGCCGCCCCAGGCCTAGGCCCTTTTGCTGCTGCTGCTGTCGCCGCCGCCGCTCGGAGACGGCGACGCGGAGAATATCGCGACGATCGAGGCCCCGACCCTCGGGCAGGACCGCGCCAAGGTAACCCGCGGGAGTTGAGGCGCGAGGGCGCGAGGGCGCCAGAGGGCGAGGGGGCGCGAGGCACCGCGAGGGGCGGAGCGATCGGCGCGGCCTGCAAGGCGCCGCCTCGCCTGGCTCGGGAGGGGGCCTGCAGCGAGGGGGTCGCGGTCTGGGGGGGGTGAGGGGGTGGCGGTGAGGGGGGTGAGGGGTGAGGGGGTGGCGGTCTGGGGGGGGCGAGGGGGTCGCGGTCTGGGGGGGGTGAGGGGGTGGCGGTGAGGGGGGTGAGGGGTGAGGGGGTGACGATCTGGGGGGGGGGGCGAGGGGTGAGGGGGTGGCGGTGAGGGGGGTGAGGGGTGAGGGGGTGACGATCTGGGGGGGGGGGCGAGGGGTGAGGGGGTGGCGGTGAGGGGGGTGAGGGGTGAGGGGGTGACGATCTGGGGGGGGGGGTGAGGGGTAAGGGGGTGGCGGTCTGGGGGGGGGGGGTGGCGGTGAGGGGGGTGAGGGGTGAGGGGGTGACGGTCTGGGGGGGGGGCGAGGGGTGAGGGGGTGGCGGTGAGGGGTGAGGGGGTGACGGTCTGGGGGGGGGGCGAGGGGTGAGGGGGTGGCGGTGAGGGGTGAGGGGGTGACGGTCTGGGGGGGGGGCGAGGGGTGAGGGGGTGGCGGTGAGGGGTGAGGGGTAAGGGGGTGGCGGTCTGGGGGGGGGGTGGCGGTGAGGGGGGTGAGGGGTGAGGGGGTGACGGTCTGGGGGGGGGCGAGGGGTGAGGGGGTGGCGGTGAGGGGTGAGGGGGTGACGGTCTGGGGGGGGGGCGAGGGGTGAGGGGGTGGCGGTGAGGGGGGTGAGGGGTAAGGGGGGTGGCGGTCTGGGGGGGGGGTGGCGGTGAGGGGGGTGAGGGGTGAGGGGGTGACGGTCTGGGGGGGGGCGAGGGGTGAGGGGGTGGCGGTGAGGGGGGGGGTGAGGGGGTGACGGTCTGGGGGGGTGAGCTGGGTGAGGGGGTCTGGGGGGGGGCACAAAGTTGGGGATCCTCTTTCTGCAGGGGAGGGCCTCTGATGTTTCGCGGCCCGTGGCTTGGGACACTGAAGAAATGATCAGTGGTGGTGATGATCTAATGTGGTCACGATGTCCAGTGGCAATGTCAGTAGATCTCGGTGATAACCAGTGATCATCATTTGTGATTAACGGTGGTCGTGATCATGATCATCATTCGTAAATATTAGTTATGATAACCATAATGATGATCCGTCATGGTGGTGATGGAAGATTAACGCTAAACAGTGAACATGAATTGGTTTCCAATATAATTATGATTTACAGCATCGAAATGCATCTGCATGTAAGGAGACCGGTGCATGTCTCGTGTTTTTTTTTTACAATTTTCCAAGTGTCTTAAGAATGATGTAACGTTTTAAAGCCAGGCGTGAGCTCTCTTCAGAATCAGAACGGGTTTTATTCGCCATGAAAGTTCGCACAGATAAGGCATTTACTTTGGCAGGAAGGTGCTTACATTCAACATATAGGAATCTTATATCAGTTACAATGCCTTGTGGTAAAACAACTTTCACCACAGCCAAACGTGTTGCTCTTTCGCTATTCCATTCATCTCTTGCTCATACATTTTAGTTATCTGATCAGCTTAGCTCGGCAGTGATGTCAGTACTTGCACATGCCTTTTCATAGCATCGCGAAAGCCAGGCATATTTGTAAAGTATTTGATATGAATTTGTCACTCTTCATGTTTTGTTTTCTTTCTAGAATCTGGTTGAGTAGAAAAAATGAATCCTTTATATGCGTGGCGGCTAGAGTCCTCTCGTCCTCTGGCTTGAAATGGCTGCCACCTATGGGTCAGATGATTGTCTGCCAGCATTAAGCAATTGGAAATTACATATTTAAAAAAATTTCCCTAAACAGTGTAAAATTTTGGAAAAAAATTTTCACGAAAATTAATTGTCACGCACAACGAGTCTGTGTGGAAAATGTCAGCTCGATTGGATCACGGGAAGTGGGTTAAAAAACGACCGAAAGATTTGCACGGTCGTAAGCAAGCAAGCAAGCACGCAAGCGAACTTAATATAAAGGATTTAAAAATAGATATTTTCTACAACAGCCTGCCGTGCATCTGTAATGCTGCAGTTTCATTTCCCCTTTTTGCATTTAAGAATGGAGACATCATTCGACGATTTCGGTGTTCTGTGTAAACGGTGGACAGGTCTGCTAAAAAAAAATTCAACAGCTGAGCCCGCTGCTGTCATTGTTTGCAGTGAAACCATCTGCTCCAGGAACTTTCCCATTGTCATTCTGTCAGAGGTCATTTACGTTTTCCAAGAGTGATGTCACGACTGCTTTTTTTCCTCCGCTTAGAATTACTCCACGAGTTTTATGATTGTCTTGATCCAGGAGTCGTGGCCGAACCGTGTTAAGGCGCTCTTCCACCTCCAACCCAGCTTATATATAAGCTCCTAGCTTGGTAGTGTATCATTCTTCACCTGAAGACGGCTGCTTGCGTTGTAGCCGAAACGTCGTGAGAAATATTTTATTATGTTTTATTTTTATTATTTTATTACTTCCCTTCTACGTGACTTTACCGAAAGAACCAAGAAGACATTTGCAACTTGTTTAGCTGTCGTCATGCTCCCATTACTTGTTGCATAGCTGTCAACCCACATGGTGTACCCGTATTCTTGTACAGGAAAATAGAGTTTTCAGGTACATACGGCATACAGCCGTTTCGATACGGGCACATTTTTAAAAATATTTGTTTGTGTTTATCCCTTGTGATGGGAATTTGTCGGGTGAATGTTGAGATTTATAACGGCATGAGGTTACCAATAAGGTCTGAATTGGTCTGTAATATGGTAGGCACTGATAAGGGGTTGACAGGTATTTTGTTCTGTAATTGTGTTCCTCGCGGTGTTACTGGTGGTACGTGTCTTTAAATACATCCCAGGAAGGTACCGTCACCTCATGATGTAGGTATCCTGAAGGGGCTCCACCCTCTTTGGATACCTGTCATGTGTTTACGTCATCTAACTTAACTTATCATCAGGGATCTGTTAATAATATGTGAAGACGTGCAGATTCCTTGATGTGAGATAGAAAACATTTACAGAGGGTGACAATAAGATGAATTTCACTGTAAAAGTATAACGTTTTTTCTATGTTAAAGCCATTTTTATTCAAGACATTTTCATTATGTTGAACCATCGATAGCATGAATTGCTCACAATGCGGCGTTTGTGTAATGTTATTTTGCAGATTCTCTCTTGTCGTGTGACTGGATGAAGAGATGGAAAAGACCAGCAGTACGAGCTGCTACCTTGGAGAGGGCGTTTGTCGCGAGTGGCACCTGAACGCACACTCCGCCGTGGTCCTGACATGTGAAGGAAGTATTGGAGAAAAGGGTTTCCGGAAGAAGCTGGAAGGGATGGTGTCTGCAATGTGTCGCATGCTGAAAATAGGTACATGTTCTGAAGCTTGTTGAAAACAACGCATGCCTGAAAGGGATGTAAATATCAATTTATAAACATGCCTTGAGATTAATCTTCTTGGTTTTTCGGTAAAGTCACGTAGAAGGGAAATAATAAAATAATAAAAATTCAACATAATAATAATAATAATAATACTTCCCTTCTACGTGACTTTACCGAAAGAACCAAGAAGATGAATCCCTGCAGCCACGAAAGCTTTAAATCGAAATTTATGCCTTGAGATTATTCGGCTGCTATAAATTGTCCACATGATAAGCCACTTCTTTGAGCTATCATTTATAGCCAGGTCACTTGTGAAAAAGAGCTATATAGCTCAGTAGGTCTTACCTGGTGAAATAAAATCTATTTTAGTTTAATTTGCGACATTTTGTCTCGTATAACCCAATGTGATTTTTTACATACACATTCTGTGCTGTTCAATTGCTCAATGGGTTTGAAATATTTTTCGTGACAAGTGCGACCGTGTGCGCGCTTGTGTAGGTGGCGATGATGTGTCGTTGAAGATGGTTGAGCCGTGGAACAGCGTGCGGGTGACCTTCACCATTCCGCGGGACGCCGCTCAGCGTCTGCGGCAGCTGGCGCAGGGAAATCCTCAACAGCTCCGCGAGCTGGGCATTCTCTCGGTGCAGATAGAAGGTGAGGAATCTGCCTTCCTGAGTTTAACATGTAGCAGGCTGTCGCGACCAAAATCCATTAAAAAAAAATGTTTTTTGGGTTAGATCGTGTAAATATAAATGTCTCGTTAAAGCCGCTACCACCCGACACGGCCGATTAGTAAGGTTTGTCACGTAAACGAAACATGGCAACTAGTTACTAGTTCAGCACATTTACAATTCGATTACAACCGGCGAAACATCACGGTACTCTAATGGTAAATGTGGATTATACTCTCCAACACACAAGCGGTGCGCTGAAGCAGTAACTGATTGGCACGTCTTGTTTATGTGACAAACCTCACTCACTGGCTGTGTCGGGTGGCATTGAGAGGCCTTCATCTGGCAGTGGATTGACAAGTCACGTAGATTGAAAAATAATAAAAAATCACGACGTTTCTATCGCAACACAAGCAATCGACTTTACCGGAAGACCCAAAGAGAATGAATCCCTGCACTCACGAAAGCTTTAAGTTCTATATTACTGTTTGCAATCAAGAAGTATGCAAACAAATGCTGTAGAAGGAATAAAACATGTTAGAATTGTGTGTATAACATGAGTGTATATCACGAGCATTGTGTCGACTTGTGCACACGACTGATGGGGCGTCTCGTTTACTCAGGAGAGGGAGTCGTTCGTCTCGCGCCAGTGCAGACGCAGCACTTGGACAACAGAAGCAGTGCAGCCGCGGCCTCTGCAGCTACCGCCTCGTCTCTGCCGAACCCCGCGGCCCCCGCAGGGCGCGGCATGCAGAGTGTGCCAGGTAACCAGCGACCGGCACCATCCATCCTGCACCGCCGGTGCTCTCCCCAGCTCGAGGGCGGTGCTCGAGACGCACGCTCACGGAGGCCACTTTTACTCCTGCACTCTCGGCCAAAAAGCTGGCCCAAGTCTGACCAACGTGTTACTGTGTTGCAAAACGAAGTCGTTTCAGAAATTCTAGATTTGGAAGTTTTCGTGACTGCAAGGATCCATACTCTGTGGTTCTTTCGGTAAAGTCACGTAGGTGAAAATAAGAATAA
Organism: Lampetra fluviatilis; assembly: GCF_964198595.1. NCBI lineage: Eukaryota > Metazoa > Chordata > Hyperoartia > Petromyzontiformes > Petromyzontidae > Lampetra > Lampetra fluviatilis. Next base: position 10,284,316 of record NC_136288.1, read on the forward strand.
GATAAAAGAGTGAAAACAACTCAATTAAATCACGACGTTTCGGGCACAACACAAGCGTCCTTCATCAGGTGGGGACCACCACAGCGAAAACAGTTGCTGAGGTTTAATTTAGTTTTCGCTTTTTTATTTTATTTTATTATTATTTTCACCTACGTGACTTTCCCCGAAAGAACTAAAGAGTTTGTTTCAGAAACTTCTACTTTTTAAAATCCTTTATATTAAGTTCACTTGCTTGCTTGCGCGCTTATGACCGTGCAAATCTTTCGGTCGTTTTTTAACCCACTTCCCGTGATCCAATCGAGCTGACATTTTGCACACAGACTCGTTGTGCGTGACAATTTATTTTCGTGAAAATTTTTTCCCAAACTTTTACACTTTTTAGGAAAAAATAAATTATATTTAATTACAAATTGCTTAATGGTGGCAGGCAATCATCTGACCCATAGGTGGCAGCCATCTCAAGCCAGAGGAGGAGAGGACTCTAGCCGCCACGCATATAAAGGATTTATAGTGAAAAACTTTGTTTTTACGGGTTAATTTTTTGTGTGTTTCAAGGATAAGTGACTGGGTTTGGGAGTGCCGTGTCAGCGGTGGTTGAGTCTCGTGTTGCCAACTACGAAATATCGATCAATGATAGTGAATAATTAACGATAGATTAACGATCATGATTAGTTACTGATAGCTTAAGTTCTCACTTCCTTTCGCAGAAATGTAATCGGTGCAGTTGCACGTGAAAATTAATTGAGAGTTATTTTTAGATGAATTTGTTTGGTCTGAAGTCACCTTTGGATAACTTCACATTTTGTGAGAAATTTGTGGGTGATGGAGTTTTGAAGCCACTCCGGTGCTTGATTCACCGAGCATCACGGTACATTGTGAATGTCGCTAACAGAGCAAAAACGTTCATTTTTGGATATGCAGGACACGAGGCACGTTTGGTTCCTGCTAAATACCGGCTGTTTTTTTCACCAACTTAGCTCTAAGCACATGAATTGCAATCAATTGGAAATGAATATGACCACGCTTCAGCTTCAGTATAGTTTACAGAACCCTCATTGAATTGTTATGTTCATGTTGATATACAATTTCTACACTATGGGAACCTCATTTGCCAGTAAAAATATGATAATTGTTTTTTTACCCTTCTATCTGGCAACAAAACTGACACCTTTTTACAAGGAGGCATGTTTGCACAGACCGCAATACCTGCAGTCATAATGCAAACAAAAAACATAACTCTGATAATGTGCACTGTCCTGGCAAATGAGGTTCCCATAGTGTAGATGCTTGCCCCGAGCTCTCATACTCTGATGGTGCATTGTCTTTGAGTTGTGTGCCTTTTGGCGTCATCTGGTCCAACCCATGTGAGACTAGGCTCTAAGGAAAGCTGTCTCGGGTGTGGACCAATCAACTTCAAGGACAGTGCACATTATCAGAGTTATGTTTTTTGTTTGTATTATGACTGCAGGTATTGCGGTCTGTGCAAACATGACTCCTTGTAAAAAGGTGTCAGTTTTGTTGCCAGATAGAAGGGTAAAAAACCAATTATCATACAATTTCTACTTCAGTGATTTAACCATAAAAAATTTTAAGTGTTTGGCAATGTTACCTATTAATTTTATTTCTTAATTTTGTTCCCAGCTGCACCGGACCCGAGTAGAGCTCGAATGCTTGGGATCATTAATCAGTCGGAGACATCACAGAGTGTGAATTTGTCATCAACAGGATCCCGTCCACCAGGGCATCAACCTGCTCCTGTGATGTGGAGCCGAATGCCGGGACAATCATACAGTCACATGCAGCAGGGCAGCATGCAGCAGGGCAGCATGCAGCAGGGCAGCATGCAGCAGGGCAGCATGCAGCAGGGCAGCATGCAGCAAGGAAGCATGCAGCAAGGAAGCATGCAGCAGAGCAGCATGCAACAAGGAAGCATGCAGCAGAGCAGCATGCAACAAGGAAGCATGCAGCAGGGCAGCATGCAACAGAGCAGCATGCAACAAGGAAGCATGCAGCAAGGAAGCATGCAACAGGGCAGCATGCAACAAGGGAGCATGCAACAGGGCAACATGCAACAGAGCAGCATGCAGCAGGGCAGCATGCAGCAAGGAAGCATGCAGCAGGGCAGCATGCAGCAGGGCAGCATGCAACAGAGCAGCATGCAGCAGGGCAGCATGCAACAGGGCAGCATGCAACAGAGCAGCATGCAGCAGGGAAGCATGCAGCAGGGCAGCATGCAACAGAGCAGCATGCAGCAAGGAAGCATGCAACAGGGCAGCATGCAGCAGGGAAGCATGCAGCAGGGCAGCATGCAACAGGGCAGCATGCAGCAGGGCAGCATGCAGCAGGGCAGCATGCAGCAAGGGAGCATGGGAATGTCCATGCAAACGTTTCAAAACAATGCACAGGTGCCAAGCCAATTTCACAGACCCATGATGACCCCTAGCACAGCCCCTCCTCATCCGCCCCCACCCTATCCTTTTGGCAGTCAGCAGGTTTCAGCCGGAGTACAGTCACATTTTATGATGGCTCATTCATCTTCTGCTCCTAAGATGTCTCCTATGCTTCAAAATAAACCCAGCGGTAATGCATTGCCTCCTACTTCCCAAGCATCTCTGCAGCAAGGACCGCCCCCAGGTCACATGACGCATTACCCGCCAGTCATGTCATCTCCCATACAGCCACAGCGTCGCCTTGAGCAACCCGGGGTGAGGAATCGATTGCCCTTCGGGATGTCTGCGGTCCAGTCCAATCCGGGAGGGCCCGCTCCAAATCATGAGATCATGGCCCCTGTACCGACAACCAGTCAAATGGAAAACCGTGGTCACATGCAGAGCACCCACTACCACATGGCACAAAACGCCGTAAAGTTTGAGGCGCATCACGCGGCTCAAGGAGCGATGCAGGCAAGCGGCGGGGAGGCGGCCGGTGCGGCTCCTGCCGCCCTCGGCCATGCACAGCAGGAGAGTCAAGCTGCTTCCCGCGGGAACAAGCCCGTGCCATTCCATGGTAAGGAAACTACGTAGCGGCTTACGAGGGGTGATTTCCAGTTGTGTCATCGGCATTTTTCGTCCCTAAAATATATATATTTTTTTAAACACGCTTTAATTAAATGTACCGTACTCGTAATGGCATACCTATACCAAGTTTGCAGTCGATACGACATTGGGAAGTGGGTTAAATTTGAGTTACAAGATTTTTTAAAAATACAAGACGGAGTGAGTTAAATAAAAGCATGTAAAAAGGAAAATATAATACAGTATTAATACTTTTGAGTTAGACGGTGCTCTTGGCTTCATCATTGGTTTAGTTCGGAATCGGTACGCACAGGATATTTACCATAAGTGGATCGACGCGTCAAAACAGTTTCCGGTTATCGTTGACCAACCCTAGTTTTGCATAATTCAATAATTGTTTGCATTATTTGTGGAGAATATAAATAAAGTAGATCAGCAACACCTTCAAATGCAGAATTCATGAATACAGAAACTTTGTTCCAATGGGAAAAATTGGGTTACGTTCCTGGTACGAGTGAACATAGGGGGGAAATGGTAAACGTTTAATAACAATGATTACAATAAATAATACAGAACAATGTCTTTTTATTTTTTTAACTATCTTTGATGATTTGACGACGGAGGTGATGATGAGGAATTCAGGAGGATGACTGCTTGGGAAATGCAGGTGTTTGAGAACAATGCCGCACAGTGGTTATCATTTTAGCACTGGGGGTAGCGCTGGCAGCAACACTTTCCCCGATTGTATTTGCGTTCTTTTTAATGGACCTCGGTCGCCTCGTTTATGCCAAAATGTATAAACGAGTCAACTGTAAGTACGTATGAAGTAAAAATACACAACCGCGAGTTCAGAGCGGGATTACTGCGAGAATGAGGACTGTGCGTGCAGCCAAGAGGGTGTGCCAAATCTTCACAGCAGACACTTTAAAATGTAAACACATTCTGCGCACACCTCCCCGGTGTCAGTCTGGTGCTACGTACACTCGCGAACACGGTAGTACGGCGAGTCGCAAATAGGGAATTGCTATACATTTAGTAACTCGCGAATATGTGAAACTCGCGAATGGCGAGGGTTTACCGCGTGTATTGCCACGTAAAAAAAGAAAGTGAAAATATATGTATTTTTAAAATATATTTTTACGATGAATCTATTCACGTTTGCGTACTAAAATGCCCAGAGCGTGAGCCCCGGTGCTTGTGAGTCTGTCGAGGCGGTGTTGTTCAGCAGCGGTCGGTGTGCACTCGTGTTTCTGCAGGGTCTCCCGCCGTTTCTACTATAAAGGATCAGAGATCAATGAATGCAGCTGAAATGAGGGAAGCGGCTAAAGAGTCGATGAAGCAGAATGCGGCAATGCCCAGAGTTGCCCACGTGGTGCCCACAAAGCCCGAAGGCGAAGGCAGAGGCCCAACGGGCAGTCAGCAGGCGCTGGGCAACGTGGGTAACGCTCCCCGGGGAGCGATGGGAGCCCAGCAGGACAAGGGCCCCCCCACTCCTCGAGTGCAGGCCAAGGCTGCGGTGACCCAGCTGGAGATGGGTAGCTTCCAGCCGGGTCAGGTGGCGTCTGCCGGGAGTCAGCGCGAGGTGGGAACCTACGTTCGGAGAGCAGCTGCATCTGGTGGGGGGCAGCAGGACGGACGAAACGCATCTTGGGGACCTTTAGGAAACCAGTCGTCGTCGGAGATGAACGCTGCTGGATCCGGCCAAGTTGTTGCGTCGGGAAACCAGCAGGACGCGGGCAACGCTCTTCACAGACAGAGCGACGCGCAGTTCGATGGCGCGAGTCAAAGCCAGGTGGCCGTGTCTTGTAATCCGGTCGGTGCGCAGCGAGAAGAACACCCTCCTAACACGATGGCGAAAACCGAAGTGCAGTTGGTAACAACGACAAAGAGTCAAATGGTTGCGTTGCAAAATCAGGTGCCCGGTGCACAAGGACAAGTGATGAATGTTACTTCCCATATAAGAGCCGTGACGAGCGCTTCTGAAAGTGTGCCCGAGCCGTCGGCAGACACGGTGGAGAAGTCGTCTACCACGGGCCACGGCAACGTGCGCAAGTCGCCTTGCGCCGCCCTAACGCAGCAACTGATTACGGGCGTCGGCCACGGAAACCAAACCGCGGAATTTCAGGGCAGGGGCCAAGGAGCGTCGGCCGGATCCGCGTCGGAACAGGCCGAGGGCCAGGAGCAGGGCGGCCGCGGTCCCAGAGTCCGTAGCGCCGGGACGCCGGGGAGTGACGCCTGCCCTCCTGGCGCTCCGTTGGAGCCGGCCCTCGTCGGTGAGCGCGCGTCGCCCACGTCCGGCGGCGTGGTTGTCGGCAGGTTTCCGACCCCCGCTCTACCCTACGGTTTCTCGGCGGGCGCCATGAACCCCACGTCGGCGGCGGCGGCGGCAGCCGCGGCGGCCACGCGGGCGCAGGCGGCGGCGTCGCTCGCGAACAAGGACGTCACCCTGACGAGCCCACTGCTCGTCAATCTGCTCCAGAGCGACATCACCTCGTCGCAGTTTGCGCACGGGAACAAGCAAGGGGCCAACGGAGCAAACCGGAAGAAACCAGTGAGGAATCAAAAGAAGAAAAACCCTCCTGGTCGCCAGGACAAAGTACAGTCCAGGTGAGTGGTGATGATCATTTTAATGAAACTAAGAGTTGCTGAATGGTCAGAGTGAGTTCTTGTTGCTCAAATGAGTGTTAAGATGGTGCTTATCTCCTGTTTATTGCCCGGAGTCAGACGTGGAAATTCCACGTTCCAATGATGGAAGTCGAGTGGACAACCATCGTTGACTTCCCCACCAAAGTGGTCAATATTTTATCCACCCCAAAGGGGATAATGGGCTGAGTCGACCTCCAACCAAGATTTGAACTCGTAATCTTATAACTGAGAGCCACTCGTTCTGCCACTGAGCCACCTGGCAGGATTTACATGCATCGTCTCTTATGTTCGGTTGAAGAGTTTCATGACACGAAGTATTACAGATTTTTATATTTAAAATTGCCTCATTAAAAAAATGGCCTTCCCATTGTTGAACTTGAAGGACATGTGTCAACATATAAACGATTACACTTCTGTAGCACATACGAGGGATAAATACAGCAAATGTTTACCTCCTATCCTGCTATGAAAATGATTCCTTGAATAAAAGATCCCCGCATCGTAAAGAGTTGAAGATTGCACATTGCAAGCAAATCACTTCTCTTGACTCTGTAATGAAAAAGCGAAAACCACTGGTCACAAGGAAATTGCGCTGTCCTATTTCCCCATGTTGATTGTAGCACGAATGCTCAAGAAGCAACAGCGCATCGGCCTGGTAGCCGTGTCGCTCGCTCCGCGATCTTCCGCAAGTCGAATGTTCACTGCGACGATCTCTCTCCCTTGTCCCTGCAGCTCCGATGGGGACGCTTTGCACGACGTGCAGCTGCAAGAAAAAACGAAAGTGGAGCCCAGCGAGGAGCATGAGAACGCAACTCAGCATGGCGTGAGCATGCAAGGTAAGTCCTCTTCAATTTCAGCCTGATGATGAGGGCCTTATGGCAGAGGTCGCAAACGGGTTTTGATTCCTTACCCGTACCCGGCCGCACCAGGGTCGCAAACGGGTACCCGTACCTGGCCGTACCCGTACCCTACCCGTACCCGGTCGGGTACGGGTAGGGTACGGGTATCGGGTACCTGATTGCGACCTCTGGGATGAAGCCATGTTGCAGGCGCGGGTGGGTTGATTCTAGGAACTTGAATTGTGAGAAGAGACAAGACGTTGGGAAATGAGTGACAAACAGTTACTCACCAGTGACTCACGGTCTACCCATACCCGGCCGCACCAGGGTCGCAAACGGGTACCCGTACCCGGCCGGGTACGGGTAGCCGGGTATCGGGTAGGGTACGGGTATCGGGTACCCGGTTGTGACCTTTGCCTTATGGTCTGTAGCAAACGCTAAAGCCCATAGCTTTATGGGGGGAGCCACCCTAGGAACTAATGCGTTATTGTGGCTTCACATTTTTGGTTAATTAGTCCAGTGTTTGACAATGTTTACCAGATCTTGACTTAAAGCTTTCGTGACTGCAGGAATTCATCTTCTTTGGGTCTTTCGGTAAAGTCACGTAGATAGGTTCAAAGAAAATAACAAAAAAACTACGACGTTTCGATGGCAACACAAACGTTCCCTCTTCCGCTTGTGTTGCGATCGAAACGGGAGGGAGCTGGGAGATGAGATGATGATGCACGGAGAGAACGCCGATTGCGGGGTGATTTGAAATCGCAAGCGCAAAACTTCATACCCACGCGGTGAGCAAATTGGCACGCCGAAGGAAAACCGTCGATACATAAATACCGCAGATGCGGAAAAACGCGGTTGGTGAGGGATTGCTGCCCATCTCAAAAAGTCGAGTCGTTGGAGAGACCTTGCTCGTGGTGTCAGTGCGTCTGATGTTGGCTGCTATTGCATAGCAAACGAGTCTGCAGTCGGATTTATAAACAACAACGAGAAGGCACTCGGTGAGAGTGTGGCAGCAAGTGCACCGGTGATCGCCAAAGTGGCATCACCATCACACCTTCATCATCACACCTTCACCTCCATCACACCTTCACCATCACACCTTCACCATCACACCTTCACCATCATCACACCTCCATCATCATCATCACACTCTCATCATCACACCTGCATCATTATCCAAGGTAAATAAAACTGCCACATTTACAGTATAGATGTTTTATTTATTTATTCGTGTAATCTATTTGCTTTATTATACAACGTAATTAAATAGATGGATGTTATGTGTACCGTACACAATGTTACGAAACATTTTCACGATCTTCTGAATATTAAGACAGATTTTCGCAAACCTATACATTTAAAAATTAAGTCATTGATGGTATAAACTCAATACATTTATGGTATCAATGAGAGTGCGGATACATTGTTTTGCTGATACAATGGCACGATTTTGTCTGTTGTAATTTCCAGGAGCCAGCAGTAAGATGAACGAGCAGCATCAGTCGGATGTCCAGACATCGTTTCAGTTGAACGTGCAGCGGGACGTTGCCGACCCAACACGGGAAGTCTCAGAAATGACGGAGCATCATTTGCCACAGAAGCAGAATGTGTTCGACAGCTATGACCCCAGCAGCGCCACACTAGAGTTGGCTACGTCTGGCCCTCCTGCTACATCGGCACATGACCTACAGCCACTGAAGCCTCAAGTTGCACCAACTATATTGAACTCTGTGGAAATCCCACGGTCCCTTCCACTTTATGGACCATCCGCTATGTACCCTGCCGGGCAAAATGCACCGATTGGACCAAATAATGCAGCCGTTTGTGAAAAGGGGCCTCAGCCTTTGGGTGCCGATGTTGCCGGCTCTAGCAGTTTCTCTCAAGAAAAATCTGAAACGATTATGCCTTCCATCAAGGAGGAAAGTTGTGCGATGGTAGAAAATAAACCGAATAATCACTTTGGTCGAGACGATCACTCCAAAGCGAGACACCTTCAGACATCCCCGACTGCTTGCGCTGGTTCTGCAGCTTCACCCTTTTCCCAGGGGCAGTCTCTGCCAGCGGCAAATATCAAATTTGGTGGAAGTACCAGAGATTTGTCTCAACTGGCATCACCTGGTCAGATCGGGCAGCAGGGGAACACATCTGTTCAAATTTTACACGGAGGAACTCGAATCGCGTTTTCTTCTAACACCGTGCCTTCCCAAACACCAGTGTCTGGCTCTCAGCACCAAGCACTCAGTGCACCATTAGGTACTCTGCAAACGTCCGTCTCTCGGCCCAAGACTCCGAACCGCGCGAGCCCTCGCCCTTATAACGCAATACCGCCGTCTTTCTGCCCACCCAGCACAGAGCCATCTGAGATCAGTCTCTCTCCAGAAAGACTTAATGCATCGATAGCCGGCCTCTTTCCACCACAAATTAACGTCCCGTTGCCACCCAAACAACCCTGTCTCAACGCACGGACTTTGGAGCAGCAAGGGCTTAATCCCACGACACTGAAAGCCATAGGGCAGGTTCCCGGCAACCAGTCTGCATTTCCGCAGATGCCGGGAGGCGTGAGCGTCAAGTCGGAGGAGCCCTACCAAGAGAGGCAGACCAGTATCGGCGTCAAACGCAGCAGCCCGAGTTCAAGGAAGGGTACGCAGTGCACCGTTAAGAAAAGCATCCCCAGTCCGAATAGAAAACTGAGTGTGACGGGTACGCGGAGAGCAGGAGACAGTCCTGGAGCACAGATCAATAAACACTCCCTGCAGCATAGCATCCTGACAAGTGCACCCGACAAAAACGCCTCTTTCATGAATGAGCCACTGGTTAGAAATATCTATTTGCCGACATTGCCCAACTTCAAGTCCAGCGCCCCAGCTGCTGAGCCGTCCGTGACCGAAGTAACACCAGCGAGCATTCCACCAATGGCACAAATGAAGAGCCCTTCATCTCTCCTGCAGCCGGGTGTTGGAGAAAATATCCTTAAACACAATCTGTCGTACGCTCCCTTGCCCTTCACTGCTAGCACGGCACCTTCCCCGTCGCTGTCCAGTGAATTGGAGAATCCCGCTGTTGCTTCTGCACACAAGCCGCCTCTGTGGCCAACAACGCCTTCTAATTACGAAGAGTGCTTTGCTGGGAATACGGCGCAGCCGGCGATGGGTTTTGGTACACTCGAGTCTAAGAGTGTCGACTCTGCAGTGCCCGATGACAAAAACACAACCGTAATTCTTCCTGTTTCCGGCAATGCGTCGCTTCAAATACACACTAAAAGTCCCGAAAGAAACAACGGAAATGGGGATGCTCTGCAGCTGTTGAACAGTGAGGCAACTAATAAACACGATGCCAAGATTTCATTGCAAGAAGCAAATGAACCGATCGCAACGACCTTAATGGTGAACCCAACAGAGAGATCAGAGGAGCAGAGTTTCTCCGCACCAGCTGATGGCGGTGCTGTGGATACCCACGCAAAGCCTCTCCACGTGATTCCACCAGAGAAGCGTGGTGCCGCAGATACGTCATCGGTGAAAAATGACAGTGGTTTGTCTTCACCTCCAAGCTGTGCACAAGATCAGATGGTCTCTGAGAAGGTGGACAATGTTGACATTGTATGTAGCAGTGATACTACCAACCCCGTAAGTAGTGAACCTCCAACAAGCAAATCGAGTTCTATTCCCGTAATTGAACCATCTAACGCCGGCGAAAGAGAAAACGAATTGAACTCGACGAATGTGAAAGAAGCTGTTGTTCATTCTGCGGTTTCTAAAACCGAGCAGCCGGAGCAGAGTACTGCTCCCCAAGATGTCGCCGTCAAACATGAGTCTGATTCGAATATAACATCGTGTGACATCACATCCTCGATTTCATCAGAGTCTGCTAAATCAAGCGCGCCTGTAGAGTCGCCTACAGCTAAATCGTCTATGGACGTGTCGCCAGAAAGGAAAAGCGCAGAATTACCGGAACCTGACGATAAATCTTACTTGGAATCCCAGTCATGCCATACGTCGGCAAATGACCAACAAGCTACTTCCGACGCTTCTAAAGTCGCAAGTTCTTCAGTTGTCTCAGAATGTAGCTCTTCTGCTGAGTCTGCAATCGGCTCTGGAATCATTCATGATGCTGGTGCTGTTCCCTGTTGTAAAAAGTCACACCATGCCAAAACGCCATTTGAAAGTGGAGTTGGAGAGCAGTTGGAGTCGAGTGAGAAGGATGAGCCGAGTGCCATTGCTCCCGCTGAGAGCCAGGCTCAACTCGTAGGGCCAACGGACAACACACCGGTGTCGACTGATGCGGTGACACTTGAAGATCATTCTTCAACTTCTACATCAGATGACGCTGCTACACAAAGCCAATCCACAGGTAGGGTAAATGCAGTTAATTCAAGATTTGAAGCTTTCGTGACTGCAAGGATTCATATTCTTAGGTTTTTTAGGTAAAGTCACGTAGGTTGTGACGGTCCCACCTGATGACGGAGACTTGTGTTGCCTCTGAAACGTCGTGATTTTTATTTTATTTTAATTAATTTTAATGTTTTACCTACGTGACTTTACCGAAAAAACCTAAGAATATTAATAGGGTAAATGCACTTTGCCGTGGCGTAATTTGTTATCCTTGCATACTTGTTTATCAAGATAACTTATATGTTTACAGTATCGTTGTTCAAGAGATAATTACGCGGGGATGCATTTTAAGCTGCTTATTCATTATTTTTCCCAAAACAGATGTGGGGAGCAGTTCCATTCAAGAGGCAGCAGCTGGAGAGAGTGCAGTCGACACGGCGGGTGACAAGGGCGGTACGTCTGCCTTGCTCGGCCTCCTCCACGTTGTGATTTGCATTGTGCAGTGCAACTCCGTTCGTTTGCGCCAATGGCGGAGCTATAATCTACGAGGATCCATACATTTTTGTCCATCTAGATTAAGCGTAGATAATGTCGGGAATGTTATTGTTGCCCGTGCTTAGCTAGAGAAGCCTCGCACTGTGTCAAGACTCTCTTTAGCAGGGTCCTTCTGAGTCTTCCATTGCTGTGTGATTTCCAATACAGATGTTTGCAGGCGACTTTTAAAAAATATGGCAAATTTGGACCACGACGCCAGCACACGGTGGCCTACGCTTGTTCAGACGACGTCACGCGATCTCTAAATGTCCACCGTGAAAGCGAATTGTGCGTCGTGGTGTTTGGTCAATACACGCGCACCGCAGCCTTAACCTGCAGGCCCAATGAAAGAAATCAATTTCAGTAAAAGCCCCAGCTAGTCGGATTTCACACTGAGTCCAGACTATGTCGGCTAATACAAAAAAAACATCTAAAATGCAAATGCAGTGAAACAAAAATGGTACACCTATAATAATTTACATATAGTTTGACACGTGGTAGACTTTCGCGACCAATTGTGTCCATGGTAAAGGCATTTTGGCTTAGATCGTGTAAATATAAATTTGTCGTTAAACCCACCACCGCCAAACAGTCGATTAGTAAAGGTTTGTCACGTACTCATTGTTTTTTTCGATAAAGTCACGTAGGTAAAAAATTTAAATAAATAAACTCACGACGTTTCGGGCGCAACACTTGTGTCCTTCTTCAGGTGGGGACAACTTGGCGAAAGCACAACCGCTTAAGTGTGTCACACTCAAGCGGTTGTGCTTTAATTTATTTTAATTTATTTACCTACGTGACTTTACCGAAAAAACGAAAGAGTGAATCCTTGCAGTCACGAAAACTTCAAATCAAGAATTAGTTTGTCACATAAACAAAACATGCCAATTAGTTACTATTTGGATTTAAAGCTTTCGTGACTGCAGGGATTCATATTCTTGGTTCTTTCGGTAAAGTCACGTAGAAGGGAAATAATAAAAATAATATAAATATAAAACAATAAAAAAACGTGAGAATTTTTATTGTTTTATATTTTTATTATTTCCCTTCTACGTGACTTTACCGAAAGAACCAAGAATAATTAGTGACTACTTCAGCACACCAATGTGTTGGAGAGTTGGAGGATTTGCCAATTGGCTGTCGGGTGGTGGCGGGTTTAACAACACATATTTACGCGATCTAACCCAATAAACCTTTCTTATACATCTACATAGATACTTGATTTATGCTATGTAATATATAATGCATATAAAAATGCACTACAACATGTGACAGGATGTACAATGTGAAAAATATATGCCATAGTCAAAGCATATTAAATTTACTTGTGACACATTCATGGTGAGGGGGAGGGGTAGTGGGGGATGGTTGGGAGGGGTTATTGGGGAAAAAGCAAATTATAATATTGGATTGATAAAACAATTATTCCATTCTGTCGTGTAATTGTAGTGTAGTTCAAGCTCGCTGTGTGTGGAGGCATGTTATTGGTACAATATCCAGTGCATTGGCCCAGTTTTTGTCTTATATGCAGTGTGTTATGTTAGGTTGTTGGATAACCATTTTTAATGCATTTTTTTTCTCCTTTAGGTGCACCTATGGAGAGTGAATTAAGGTAATGCGACCTTTTATCATTTGATGAATTAATTTGATTAAATGCTAGATCTTTGATGTAAACTTAACGTGAATTGCACGCCAAACTCAAGTCTCCCAGGGCTCGTATTCAAATGAGGTCTATATATATGCCTGCTATCCCCATGACGTGTGAATATGTATGCCTGCTATTCCGCATGTATGCCTGATATTTTCCACCATGTAGATGTTGCCACTGTTTTTGCGCAGCATCTTTAGGTGAGCTTGCACGTGGCTATTTTTGACAATTCGTGTCTTAGTTTGGCTTTATCTCACTCCGAGGGTACAGGCACTTGCATGCAAGCCAGGAGTAGATGTGCACTCGGGGTAGCAGTCTGCCGAGGGCAGGGACGACGGTTCACAGCTTCCAAGCAGTTCCTTTCACCCCCGTGTTCTTTTCAGTTGCTGAGAAAGCAGAGTGGGAAATCAAATACGCACCCGTGAATGCAAATTATCTGACGAGCCATTGCAGACGTTCGCTTTGCATATGCACGCGCGTTTTCTCCTGCTCTTAGTGCGAAAACTACTGTGGAGGTGGATAAAACGTCGAGGAATAAACAGAAGGAAAAAGATTCGGAAGACCCCGGAGTGCAGCAGGAGATGGACGTCTTGCAACGAAAGAGATCAACGCGATCCGCGTCGTACTGCGTAGCGAGAGGTGCGGATGTTAACATCGGCACAAGGCGTCATGCTGTCCCCATCGCGCAATGATAACCTCCCTCCTTGAAGCCAAATTATAATTGAAAAAAGCCACCAACACTACGCCCTTTGCGGTTTAACACATCGGAGGCTTTTGTGACCGATATTATCGATAACAGATTTTTTGGGTTAAATCGCGTAATTATGAATGCGTCGTTAAACCCGCCGCCACCACTCGACCACAGCCAAATGGTAAGGTTTGTCACGTAAACAGAACGTGCTAATTCGTTACTAGTTCAACACACCGGTGTGTTGCAGAGGTAAACCCACAACATTTATATTCCGAGTACCGTGACGTTTCGCCGGTAACAATTGCTTCAGCGTGAGCGTTAAACATCCCTTGACATTTCTAAAGCGTAGGCCCATCGTGTGCTGTCGTTTAAATTTCGGTTCAAATTTGAAAAATGTGAAAAATTTCCCGTAAATTACACCGTATGGGATTATACATAACAATCAATGTTCCCCACTATGAAAAAGTTTGGCAGGACCCTTTCGATAGCTGTGAGACTCGGTGGGATTTTTCCTGGGTAAACAACCATCATACAAATATAACTTTTAAAAAAATTACCGGGGTAAAGCACCCAGTTTCTCTCCCTCACTGTACCTGATAAAGTTCATGGTAAAGCAGTCCCGTTAATGGATGATCCAGAAAGCGCTTAATCAATCCGATCACTCGCTTATTTACCGGCAGTCTGTTTCCTCCTTATCACTTTTCATATCGCTGCGACAGTGCTTACCGTTCCTGTGAATGACTCGTTGATTCCTCCACTCATATTGAGGACTTGGTCTACCAGACAGGCAGTTTTGTCTCATCCTCACTTCAACCGTCACACTCCAGGTCATAATAATAGACATACACACCCCAACCAACCCAACTCGCTCACCTACTCAATCACTAACCTTGCTCAATTCAACGAATTGATTCACTCTCATCGATTGCACTTTTTAAGAGTGCTGATTTTGCTAAATGTATAGAGAACTTTTTTCGCACCATACGTAGCCAACCGTGCTCTGCCCTCGATATTATTGATTTATAAAAGGTGCACGATAATAATATATACAGACATATTCGTAGGTTTTTTCGGTAAAGCCCCGCCCCCCTCCCCCTCCCGATGCGTTGTACGTTGGCACTCCGTGCCGTTTTTGAGCCCCGCCCCCCTCCCGATACGTTCCATTCATTGGCTACCACATTCTGATGAGCTCCCCCCCCCCTCTCCTCCCCCCCTCAACTTGCTTTTAAGGGATTACATCTTGAATCATTGCCTCACTTGATGCAGCTAATCCGGCTGTGACGGTCCCACCTGATGACGGAGACTTGTGTTGCCTCCGAAACGTCGTGATTTTTTTTATTAATTTTGATGTTTTACCTACGTGACTTTACCGAAAAAACCTAAGAATATGAATCCTTGCAGTCACGAAAGCTTCAAATCTAGAATATATACAGACAGTAAAGATTAATCCAGGTGTGTTACCCGTGTCCTGTTGCAGCGTGTAGACCTGTGTGCTTGTAGTGGCGATTAAGCCTCTAGGAGTCTTCTATTCTAGATTAGAAGTTTTCGTGACTGCAAGGGTCCTTACTCTTTGGTTTTTTCGGTAAAGTCACGTAGGTAAAAAAAATAAATTAAACATAAATAAAATCACGACGTTTCGGAGGCAACACAAGCTTCCGTCTTCAGGTGGCACCGTCACAGCAAAATTGCTGTATCAGTCTGTTACACCGTTTTTACATCACGTTTTAGTGGTGATGTTGATGGTCGTGTGAGAAGCCTTACATGTGGCTGAGCTGTAACAAATGCTTGTTTTTCTCCCTTTTTTCAGATGTAACTGCGACTGGAAGTCATGCACCGTCAAAAAGGAAAAAGAAATGATTTTTTGTTGAAGGAAGGCGTTAGTATTGAGTCGTCGTGTAACTAGTATATTTTAGTTACATTTTTATGTGAGCATTAAATGTCCGTTTTGTACAAAATCTCACCTCACGTTAGCATTTTAGGTATTTTCAACGCTTTTGTACTTAGCAATCATTTTACGTGGTGATACACAAAATTACACTCTTTTTGCACTACCATCTGGAGAAATCTTATCTAGGAGATGAAGTGATGCGTATGGCCTGAGGGCAACACACACGGGTGTGTGGATTCACCGCTCTTGAGGATCACTCTTTCACATTGTGCTGATGATGCCACTGCCGACTGAAATGATCCTGGAAACACACAGATATATTCATGCACCATTCTCACTAACTTTGCTCTTGGTACAACAATATTTATTGCTAACGTTCAGGATTGATTACTGAAGTGTTTTTTTTTTAAGAATCGTGTAATGATTTCTCCAGGTCAACAAGTTCCAGATAGTGCCCTTAATTCAGATGTAGTCAACCACTGGAAACAGGGTCAAGTGATGAAATATTTAATAAATAAAAATAGGGAACTAAGGCTATAATAAAAAAATTATCGTGCCGTTTTAATGTTTTTTGCTTGTTAAAGTTTTTGACTACGCAGCGTGCATTTCACAGATGACGTGAATATGTAATGAGAGATGCATGCGTATATACAGTCGTGCGTTACCTGTGTTTGCAAGGCTTTTAAGACGTAAACATATTTCACTCGTTGTGAGCTACAATGCTGGCATTCTGTGACGAACTCCTTATGTAAACACGTGGGGGGAGCTTACACGCGCTTCGTGTGTTGGGTGTCAGGGTCTTCATGGCTCGGCAGGTCTTTATGCAAAAACAACTGGAAATAAAGGAACATTCCTTTAGAGATTTAACTGGTCAATGGTCCACCCACCTCCAATTCAGTGGGTTTTTTTTTACAGCCTTTTGAGCATTGCAG
Organism: Lampetra fluviatilis; assembly: GCF_964198595.1. NCBI lineage: Eukaryota > Metazoa > Chordata > Hyperoartia > Petromyzontiformes > Petromyzontidae > Lampetra > Lampetra fluviatilis. The sequence continues at coordinate 10,300,836 of NC_136288.1, forward strand.
ATATACCAATCGCTGAATTAACACGTGTGCATGATATGGATTGGTCACACTGCGTCATACATGACAGTATTTGGTCACACTGCGTTGGCAGTGGTGCAGAATTACATCACGTTCATGAAAGACACTGGCCTTCAAATAAAAATATATAGCTTAGATTTATCGGCCAGTCGCCCTTGATGCAACAGTTATGTTTGGCCTCAGCCAAAAAACCAAAGGGCCATTGATGGATACGTCCATTATCTTTCCCAATTATGGCTGTGGAGATAAGAAGGGTATAACTTGTTAAATGCAGAGATAATATCCACATTAAGCTTCTAAACTAAATTTTTTATTTTACCAGGTCAGGCCCACTGAGCTGTACGGCATAGCTCTTCAGAAGCGAAGTGGGTTATTTGTAAAAAAAAATGACAGCAGCAGCCAAATACTGTAAACGCGTGATGTTGATTCTAAATGTGGAGGGGATTACCAGAGGACCCGGAGAAAAATCCACATGACACAGGGAGAGAGAGAGACGCAAACTCCAAATATACAACAGGCATCAGGGTCTGGATCGAACCAGTGGTTACGTGGATTTTTCTCCGGGTCCTCCGTTTTTTCCCCCTCCACATTTAGAAACATGCATGGAGATTATTTAGATTATTTTGCTGCTATAAATTTCCACGACGATCAGCCACTTGTCGACCTATCATTTGTGAGCGCCAGGTAGCTTCAGCAAAAGAGCTATATTACTTTTCTATTTAAAGCGCCTTTCGTGACTGCAGGGATTCATCTTCTTGGTTTTTTCGGTAAAGTCACGTAGAAGGGAAGTAATAAAATAATTAAAATAAAACATAATAAAATAATTCTCACGACGTTTCGGCTACAACGCAAGCTTGGCAGTGTCTCATTCTTCACCTGAAGACGGCTGCTTGCGTTGTAGCCGAAACGTGAGAATTATTTTATTATGTTTTATTTTTATTATTTTATTACTTCCCTTCTACGTGACTTTACCGAAAGAACCAAGAAGATGAATCCCTGCATTCACGAAAGCTTTAAATCCAAAGCTATATTACTCTTTTATAATAAAAAAATACTTTCTAGATGTTTTTTTTTATATATATAACGGGGAAGAAAGAGCAGAGAGGAGAAGAAACTCTCCCGTAAAGCCCTCTCGTCGTGGGACCAGCAGCCAGACATCGGCACCCAACTCCTGAACTCGGCGCTGCTGCTCATACACGCAACACAATGACAGCACACGGATGGACGCCGAAGTTTAGCAATAAACAGCGAGCGGAGACGGAGCGGGTCCACGGGGAGAAAAGCCTCCAGCAGCTGGCGAATGTCAAAGCTGCCACGGGTCAAAGGTTACATTCATAAACATTGCTTCTGCGAGCCATGTCACCGATGTTTGTTGAACTTCTTTCGCACCGTACGTAGCCAATCGTACTAATTGGCGGTGCGTGGGAAGGACAGCAAACTTAACAGAAAGCGTGAGTTTTTAAATTATATTTGAAAATGCATAGCCCCAGTTACTTCTTCATAGCAGAAGGGACTCGTAGAGACCCACAGAGATCCATAAGGGGTTGCCAGGTAGGGCACTGATAAGGGGTTGACAGGTAGGGGGCCGTCCATACATGACGTCACGTATCTGGGGGGGTCAGACATTTGTGACGATGTGTGACGACGTTGGAGGGTTGATAAATGTGACGTCACATTAAAATTCTCAACTTTAAATAAATATAGAATTTAGATTTAAAGCTTTCGTGACTGCAGGGATTCATATTCTTGGTTCTTTCGGTTAAGTCACGTAGAAGGGAAATAATAAAAATAAAACAATTAAATTCTCACGACGTTTCGATTGCAACACAAGCAATCATTCGATGATGATCATCTGATGATTATTGCTTGTGTTGCAATCGAAACGTTGTGAGAATTGTATTGTTTTATTTTTATTATTTTATTACTTCCCTTCTACGTGACTTTACCGAAAGAACCAAGAATATTAACATAGAATTGTTATAACAACACTAATTGTTATAACAACACTCCTACAACATCATAGTGCAGCGCCACATTAAATACGCACTACAATGACAATAGTTTAAAGCGATTTGAAGCATGTTTTATTTTCAAAATGGAAATGTGGTTTTGGGGGGGGGCAGAGCTTTGTGACGTCATATTTAAGGGGGGTCTCATTTTTTGAGACGAGGGGGGGGTCAAAAATTGTCAAAAATCGCGTGACGTCATTTATGGACGGCCCCTTATCTCTATTTTGTACTCCTATCGTTATTGTTGTTGTCTGCTGCTGTAACTCGCTGACCACGTGCCCATACTGGACATCCGTGAAAATGAAAAGCGCTTCATAGCTCTTCGGATTGCTCCTCCTGCTGCTACTGCAGTCGACATAAAGATGCCGATTCTCGATACAGCCCAAGTCCCTCCTGTGTCGAGTACATAAAACAAGTAAACCCGTAAAAACAAAGTTTTTCACTCTAAATCCTTTATATGCGTGGCATCGGGGCGGCTAGAGTCCTCTCGTCCTCTGGCTTGAGATGGCTGCCACCTATGGGTCAGATGATTGTCTGGCAGCATTAACCAATTGGTAATTAAATATTTTTAAAAAAAATCCCTAAACTGTAAAATTTTGGAATTTTTTTTTCACGAAAATGCATTGTCACACACAACGAGTGTGTGTGCAAAATGTCAGCTCGATTGGATCACGGGAAGTGGGTTAAAAAACTACCGAAAGATTTGCACGGTCCTAAGCAAGCAAGCGAACTTAATATAAAGGATTTAAAAACAATAATCCATCAATTCTAGCTTTGAAGCTTTCGTGACTGCAAGGATTCACACTCTTTGGTTTTTTTCGGTAAAGTCACGTCGGTAAAAAAAATTGAATAAAATAAATGAAAAAACAAAATTAAATTTAGTTATTTAAATTTTTACCGAGATGACTTTACCGAAAAAACCAAAGAGTGTGAATCCATCATCCATTCCCTGGGGCGTTCGGTGTCTGTGAGCGGGTGGCAAGGGCTGGGACACGCTCCTGCTCCTGCTGCTGATTTCCCACTCAAGTCGGTGGCGTCGTCGGAGTCATCTCAGCATCGCGCAGCTACATCGAGCCCCGCCCACACCCCCCCCCCATCGCGTCTCCTCAAACCCCCCTCAACCACCACGAGGGGGAGCCCGAGAGGTTGAAGGCGGCGGGGGGGGGGGGAACAAAATCCACCCGGAACCTTTTTGTTGTTCGTCGGTTTTTGTTGGTGCGCGGCGGAATTCCGCCCTGCGAGGAACCGGAAGTGGCTCCTGGGGCCTCGCCGCGCACGTGGGAACGGAGAGCAGACGACGAGAAGCAGCAGCAGCTACAACTACAGCAGCTACAGTAGCAGCTACAGAAGCTACAGCAGCAGCAACATGGGGAAGAAGGTGAGGCACAGAGACACAGACACACACAGAGATACAGAGAGAGAGACACACAGAGAGAGAGAGAAGCATGGGGAAAAAGGTGAGGCACAGATAGAGAGAGATACAGAGATACACGCAGAGATACAGAGAGAGAGACACGGAGATACAGAGAGATATAGAGAAGCATGGGGGAGAAGGTGAGGCACAGATAGAGAGAGATACAGATAGATAGACACAGATACAGAGAGATAGACGCATGGGGAGGAAGGTGAGGCACTCACTCACACAGAGACACAGATAGATAGACACAGAGATACACAGAGAGCTAGACACAGAGATACAGATACATAGATAGACACGGAGAGAGAAGCATGGGAAAGGTGAGGCACACTCACACAGAGACACAGAGATAGACAGACAGACACGGAGAGATAGATAGACAGAGACACAGATATAGAGAGACCGACATAGAGAGAGACAGAGATATAGATCGACAGATAGAGGGGACAGAGATAGACACAGAGGTAGAGACAGAGTGATAGACATAGAGGTAGAGACAGAGTGATAGACAGAGAGAGAGAGACAGAGAGATACAGAGCGAGAGATATAGAGAGGCAGAGATAGAGAGGTAGAGATACAGAGAGACAGAAAAGAAGGCGAGAGAGCTAGATACACATAGATACAAAGAAAATGAGAGAGATACAGAGACAGAGATACACAAAGAGATACACAGAGGTGAGAGGTAGACAGAGATTTACATAGAAACAGTACAGAGAGAGAGATACAGGGAGAACGTGAGATACATACAGAGTTATACACAAGACTATACAGATATAATCGGAGAGATTCACAGAGAAAGACACGAAGGTATATTCACTGGCACAGACAGTATAAAGTGAGATACACCCAGAGACGCAGCGAGATATACAGAGAGCTGTATACAGACACGTGCTGAAATACAAGAGATCGAGAGACGGAGACGTACTCGCTTAGATACACGTGTTGCCCCGGGACAGACACACACGTGTACGTACAGGGATTCACGCAGATACCCACGCATACATATGCGCACAGTGATACAGAGAGGTACACACATGCACGGAGAAATACAGAAGCACGCGGACATACGCCGGCGTGCATACAGAGACGTATATATGTAGAGACACGCGCAGCGAGATGCCGGCTTCCTTTCCAGCCACGTGTCGTGTCTTGAGGCCTCTCTCCACAGAACGCAGCAAGCAGCAGCAGCAGCAGCAACTCGCCGGTCCCTTCTCAAAGCCACGCGTCCCTCTCGGCGTCTCTCTTATCTCTCTCTGAAGTGATCACAGGGTTTTGGGGAGGTTTTCTTTGTGCCTATGCTTCTTTGCGCAGCGTTGCATTCTGACTGTCGCCTGATGATGCTGGTCGTAATCGCTTTGCGAAACGTCGTAACTCGAATTGTGTGTATGCTGTGCGCGTACTGTCCAACACATACCGGTCTAACGACTGGGCACGTGTTTGTTTTACTGGTAGGAACCCACTGGTTCCACCAGCCCACAGGGGATTATTGTGTCCGTCCGTCGTGCAGGGAGGGGCTGGGTGGGGAGGGAGGGGCTGGGTGGAGGGTGGGGGGTGGGGAGGGGCTGGTCACCCCGTGGTGCCCTTATAAAACTCAACGTTTAACCTACTCACGCCGGCTTGTGCCCGCCCTCACAGTCGGGCATATTTGCGGAATACACCACGCCGCCGTTGACCCTGGCCATTGACCGAGCAACCCAACGTTCCTACCAGCTCCCTCCGCAGGACTGTGTGTTCCAGCAAAGCGGAACACTTTGGTACCAGTGTTAGGCTTGACAATGGGTGGAACGGCCGCGTGATTAGTATCGGCACTCCGCACCTCCGATTAGCACGGTTGGCTACGTACGGTGCTAAAGAAGTTCAACATACACATATCATACATACAACTTTGGAAAGGGGCAATGGTTGTAGCAGTCGAGCCAGGGCTTGGTGATTTGGGTGCACGTGTTTGTTTTTGGCTCGGCTCTTTGCTCGAATTGATGTTTTAGGGTCAAAGACAGAATCACCCGCATAGAGTTTTATCCTTTGCATTCGTTTGAGGATGAATAGGGGGGAAACATTTCATTTATCAGGTGCGGGCCGATGGGTTTGTGGAGATGTGGCCACTGCATTGCACAGCGGTAGACGTGGCTGTGCAATGTTGAAGGTCGGCAGAGAGCGCCGCCGTGTCGATATCGTTCAACCAGGAGACAAAATAAACCCATTGAGACACGTGGCACGTCGCCTCGACTGCAAGTGCGACCCCAACCGCACGAGACAGTTGAAGTTGCCTATTTGGTACGAGGTTAACCCCAGTCTTTTTTTCACGGTAGTGCAAGTACCTTACGCTTGAATTATACATCCAGGTTTAAGCCTGTGAGCCATGCAGTAGCGCGACTAACTCTGTCCAGTCCGCCGGTGTCGAAATCCAGCCGTTGGTGATATGGTACGGCGCGTGGCTTGGTTCAGGTGGCCGCAGTCACACTGCGGGGTCGGCTGTAACGACCCCACGTGTGCACGGCGAGCCGTCGCTGGTCTCTCGCGGCTCCACGGAGCCGCCACAGTTTTCTTGACAGATCCAAGTCGTGCGGAGCAGTGGATGGGGGGCAGAGGTCGCAACCGGGTACCCGATACCCGTACCCTACCCGATACCCGGCTATCCGTACCCGGCCGGGTACGGGTACCCGTTTGCGACCCTGGTGCGGCCGGGTACGGGTAAGGAATGAAAACCCGTTTGCGACCTCTGATGGGGGGCGGGGGGGGGGTGATGCTCGACGAGGTTTTTACGAGGAACCCGGCAGAGCTCCACAGCGGTCACCAAAGCGGTGTTCATTGAACCCGGTGACCCCGCACGTGCGGCGCAACTGCAGTTGTCCGCGTGCGAGCGATCACGTGGGGGGGGCTGTCGTTTCTCTGGGGCTGCAGACGCGCAACCAGCGCAAGGCGGCGTCGCTGGCGGAGCAGGCGGCGCAGGACGCCTTCTCGGGGGTCCCGCACACCCTGGTGTTCTCGCGCGGTACCCCGTCGCGCACGCTCACGCAGCTCGTGACCGACACGCGGCGCGTCATGCAGCCCTACACCGCCAGCAGCCTCAAGGTTCGCACGCAGCACGGCCGCCACGACTCGCTACACACACACACACACTTGCTCCACACACACACTCGCTACACACACACACACCTGCTCCACACACACACACACTCGCTCCACACACACACACTCGCTACACACACACACTCGCTACACACACACACTCGCTACACACACACTCTACACACATACTCTGAACACACTCTTTGTACACACACACTCTCCACACACACTCTCTGCACCCACTCTCGACACACACACTTGCTGCACACACTTTCTACACACACTCTACACACACTACACAAACACATACTCTGAACACTCTGTACACACACACTCTACACACACACTTTCTACACACACTCTACACACACTCGCTACACACACTCTCGACACACACCAATCATCAACAATTACAGTATCTGTAATTTAATTAATTGTGATTACATGTACTAATGTCACGCTCGACTGAGAACTCTTGGTAGGACCCTCTTCATTAAGCACTGAGGCCCGGGTAGGCTTTGCTAGTAAGGTTCATAATCTTCTTGGTTCTTTCGGTAAAGTCACGTAGAAGGGAAATAATAAAATAATAAAAATAAAACATAATAAAATAATTCTCACGACGTTTCGGCCACAACGCTAGCAGCCGTCCTCAGGTGAAGACCAGGTCTGTCGGGGAGACAGCGTCTGACTGAAACACCACCACGCTGTCTCCCCGACAGACCTGGTCTTCACCTTAGGATGGCTGCTTGCGTTGTGGCCGAAACGTCGTGAGAATTATTGTATTATGTTTTATTTTTATTATTTTATTATTTCCCTTCTGCGTGACTTTACCGAAAGAACCAAGAAGATGAATCCCTGCAGTCACGAAAGCTTTAAGTCGAAATTTAAGGTTCATAATCACAAAATCAAATCTCTTCTGCAGCTCAAAGCCCGATCGTGATTGTGCATGGCAGATCATCGCTTGTGGAACTGCGTCGCCTCGTGCGGTTCTCCATCCCTCTGGGTGTGCAGGTTGGCCGCAAGAACGTCCTCAAAGATTTTGTGACCGTGTCCGGACCCTTGGGCATCACGCATTTCATGATTTTCTCCAAAACTTTGGACGGCATCAACCTGGTGAGTGGATGACTTACTGCTCCCGTGCTGTTTCTGTTCTGGAAAGGGGCGTTCAACCGGTGTGTTCACTATTGCCCTATTTTGGTAAATTCTCAAATATGAATTCCTTTCGAGAAGATATCATGAGAACACGAATTCACCCATCTCTCTCCCCCATCCCTTCTCCCTCACTCCTCTCGAATCTTCTGCTCACAACCTCGGTGCCACCTTCAACTACTCCCTCTGACACTACCCAGACTCTCTGATCTCACCTGTTCAGCAATCATAACATCCCTCCCCTCCTCTCACTCTCTCCACCGACACGACATTGCTCTGCCGGATTTAAAACCTCCCCCCCCCCCCCCACACTGCTGCTTTACTTTCCCAACTCCACTGGCTCGCTGTCCACTATCTCTGTCCTTTTAAATATCTCACTCTTGTCTACAAATCCCTCCATTGTCTTGTCCCACCGTATCTTGCTTCTCTCGTATCTTCTCGCCACGTGTTGATGGTTACCCGTCGTGTGTTGCGCACCCTCATTAAGTGAGCGACGACCATGATGCATGGAGTGCGTGGTTCTTTTCTATCCCACAGAAACTCGCGCGCATTCCCAACGGACCGACAATAACCTTCAAAGTGAATGAGGTGAGCAGTCGTTTTATATTTTACCGCAAAATGGTAATCGATATTTAAAAAAATGTACAACACCCACAACAGGGTCAAGCAAAAATGTAATCCTATCTTGTGCAACACTGCCAGGTGGCTACACCCGTAGCAGTACTAAAACCAACACATTTTTATTTTACCAGTTAAAGCTCATTGAGCTATGTAGCTCTTTTTCAGAGGTGACCCGGCCACAAATGATAGCTCGACAAAGTGGTTTCTCGTCACGTGGAGAGTTATAGCAGCAGTCAAATACTCTAAACGTGTTTAGCGGTGATTCTAAATGTGGAGGGAACAACCGGAGGACCCGGAGAAAAATCCGCGCCAGCAACCAGGACGGCCACTTGGAATCGAACCATGAACCTGTGCAGCGTGCGGTGAATGTGCTACCCAGAGGCCACGTCTCGTCCGTGGTGACGGGATGACCGCACCATGCCACCGGTGTCTCCTCGGTCAGTCGCTATCGTCTGTGTCCGTGTCTGTGACCGGGCTGTTTACGACGTAGTTGAGATGAACATCGTGGTTCAATTGCTTGGCTCTCTGTATGCTCCCATGAGTCATCGTTAACACTCGTACAGTATTCACTCACTTGAAGGCAATGTTGCGTTTATCCCGAAAATTACAATTTCCTCGCACAGTGTAAACATTTGAAATATTTCACCTCGAATATCTCTTGATGGAACGTTTCGTTTCCCAGGGTGTCTGTTGAGGCACGCGTAACAAACACACACAATGACACACAGCCAGGGCATGTGAACCCAGCCGTGCTGTCCACTGCCCCGCAAGGACTTGGTCACCACACGAGGATTGCAGTGGCCATTATTTATTTTCCTGCCTGTGAACCCCCTCCACACGCCGATCGATTGTCGTTGCCCTCAACAACCACGTCCAGTGCCCACCACCAGCCACCAGCGGTCCCGTGCCTTCCCTCACCCCGAGCGCCACTCCCCTTTTATCCTTTTCCCCCCTCTCACGTCTCCGCCCCATTCCCTTCCTTCAAACCAATCCCTCTGCTTCCCTTCTAACCGCCTCCACGGGACCCCTTGCCTCGTTCAAATCTCCCCGCCTTCTCCCGCATTCAAAAACCTTCCGACCAATCGCCACCGAGCAGGCCGCATCACGGTTCTCCGTGTGCAGCGAGCGCCCCGCGTCGTGTCGGCTACGGTGAATGTGGTGAATGTGGTGAATGCCGTGAATGTGGTGAATGTGGTGTCCGTCTCGCAGAGGTCGCAAACGGGTTTTGATTGCTTACCCGTACCCAGCCGCACCAGGGTCGCAAATGGGTACCCGTACCCGTACCCGGCCGGGTACGGGTACCCGTTCCCTACCCGTACCCTACCCGAAATGAGTGACAAACGGTTACTCACCAGTGACTCACGGCCTACCCGTACCCGGCCGCACCAGGGTCGCAAATGGGTACCCGTACCCGTACCCGGCCGGGTTCGGGTAGCCGGGTATCGGGTAGGGTACGGGTATCGGGTACCCGGTTGCGACCTCTGCCGTCTCGACCCCTCCCCCATCGCGGCGTCCTACAGAGATGCTTGTCGCGAAGATACCCGACGTCTTAGCGGTAGTAACGGTGTGTGTGTGTGTGACGGTGTGTGTGTGGCGGTGTGTGTGTGTGTGGCGGTGTGTGTGTGTGTGCGCAGTACTGCCTGCACAGGGACGTGGTGTCGTCCATCAAGAGGCACCGCATGCACGAGGAGCAGTTCACGACGCCGCCGCTGCTCGTGTGCAACAACCTGTCGCGCGAGCACACGCACCTCAAGCTCACCGGCGCCATGCTGCAGAACATGTTCCCCAGCATCAACGTGCACAAGGTGCGTCAGCCGCCGCCACGCGCTGACGCCGCGGTGGCGAGATGTTAACTACCTCGCCTGGTATGCAGGAGGTCGTGGGTTCGATCCGGACCTTGACGCCTGCTGTATATGTGGAGTTTGCACGTCTCTCTCTCTGTGGCCATGTGGATTTTTTTCCGGGTCCTCCGGTTTTTGCCTTCACATTTAGAAACGTGCGTTTAGAATATTTGGCTGTTATCAAATTCAACTTGATGAACCACTTCGTGGCCAGGTCAGTGGCCCTTACCTGCTAAGATAAAAATGGATTAGTCTTTTGTTTTTCTCTGCACCTCTGATTAGTGTGTTTGGCTACGTACAGCGCAAAAGAAACTCAACACACACACGCATAAGAGTATGGGTCTCGATAGGTCTCTATGCCTCTATACGAGTCTCTTGATCTCCATGGGTGTCTGGGTCTCTTCCTTCTGATATTAGGAAGTCACCGGAGCGATGCATTTAAAAAATCTCAATTAAACACTCGTGCTTTTTTGTTAAAGCGTGTTGTCCTTCCCCCGCACCTCCGATTGGCACGGCTGGCTGTGGAAGAAGTTAACATACACACACATAAATACAAATATACAACACAACAACAACCGCCATTCGCCACTAAGTGGCGGTGACGTCACCACGACGCTTGTGCCAGGCCATGTGCACCTTGAGGCCACGTGAAGTGTCGAACGCCCGCTGGCAGGAGGTCACGGGGCAGACCCAGGTGCCACGGGTCGACTGACCGAGATGACCGAGATGACTGGCTGATGCACCACCTGTGCCCCCTACTGTACCAACTTGCTGTGCTTTAGCCACCCGGCGCTCGTTGTTGTGAGCGTCGCTCCTCCGCCCTCCGTTGTTGTTGGAGGGCGACTGCCTCCAACTGCCCAGTAGCGTCCTTCACGAGCCTCCTCCACTGAGGCCGATCTTGACACCGCTGGTACCAGTCATCGGCAAGTCCACTCAGCTCCACATCCTCCTGTACCACATCACTCCATCTCTTCTCTAGCCCGTGCCGTGCCCGTTTAGCCCCCTCGATCCGGCCGAACAAAAGCTGTTTAGGCATGCGGTGGCTGGGCATGCGGGCTACATGACCCAGCCAACGCAGCCTTGCCTGCCGGAGGAGCTCACTGATGGGACTTTGCCCAGATCTTTCAAGGACTTGTGAGCTCCTCACACAATCCAGCCTGGTTAAACCCAGGATGGATCGTAGGCAGGCCAGCCTAAATGTTTCCAACCGGCGAAGATGCTCCACTAGGGGGGTCCACGTTTCGCAAGCGTAGAGAAGGGAGGGAATGACCGTGGCCGAGAAGACCTGAAGCTTCGTGCGGAGCGACAGACCAGGTAGCTTCCACACAGCGTTACGCAATCGATGAAAAGATATTGCCGCTCGACTGATTCGGAGTGAGACCTCTGCTGATAAACTGGAGCCGGTCATAAGCACACTGCCCAGGTATGGGAAACTCTCCACTCTCTCCACAACTGCCCCATCACCAATTGGGAGTTGTGGGGGTGGAGTGCCCGATGGTACAAAATACCCAGGCAGGTGCTTAGATTTGGTGGGGCTGATGGTAAGGCCCCACCTCTTAGTGGCACGCTCCAGTCTCAGCAGCAGCGTCTCCAACTCCTCGTCTGAATGAGCAGCTATTACCAAATCATCGGCATACATAACGTGGTTGACCAATAGGGAGCCATCCCTTGATCGCACCCGGGCGTCGATCAGCCTCCCATTATATCTGTACAAATGGAAATTCCCCCGGTACAGCTATTGAAGGCTTCACGAACTACGCAGTCGAAATAGATGTTAAATAATGTGGGAGCCAGAGGACATCCCTGTCGCACCCCAAGGTGTACAGGGAAAGGCTCCGACTCCCGGCCACGTAGTTTTACCCGGGCCCGCTCACCATCATGAAGGTCCTTAATGATCGTGAGCAGAGGGTCAGGGACTCCGAAAGCACGAAGAACAACCCAGAGCCCAGTCCTACTGATGGTATCATAGGCCTTGACCAGGTCAATAAAGCAGAGATGTAGGTCTTTTTGGAATTCCCTACACCTCTGCTGTAGCAGACGGACAGAAAATATGGCATCTGTGCAGGACCGCCCTTTCCTGAAACCGCATTGGGGCTCCGCAAGCCTCTCCTCAGCGTGCCTAGCAAGGCGATTTTGAATAATCCTTGCCAGGACCTTACCCGGCACACTGAGGAGTGAGATGCCCCTGTAGTTGTTACAGTCGGTACGGTCCCCCTTCTTAAAGAGGGGGACCACCAGGGCATCCTTCCAGTCCTGCGGAACCCTTCCAGTGGTCCAGACTGTTGTTATGATGTCATGTAGGGCAGTCTGTGCACAAACACACACATAAATACACACATACATAAATACAAAGATACACACACACACATAAATACACACATATAAATACATAAATACACACACACACACATAAATACATATACACACATATACACACACACTGTGAGGGCACCACTTCCTGGCTTGCCAGGGACTTGCGTTGCAGCAAGTGGGGCTCCGTCTGGGTTCCTTCTATTTGGGGATTGGGTGTGGGCCTCTCTTGGTACGCGTGGGGTTTCCTCCGAGGGGTTCCCCCCGTGTTGGCCCGCACGTGATAGACGGTCGTTCGTGGAGTCGACCAAAATCTCGCAATGTCGGACCACAGAGCTCGGGCCGTGGTTAGCGCCGGTTCTGTCCGCCTTCCCGTCCTCCTTGTGGACGAGCAGAGAGACTGGGATTCTGTGCTGCGAGATGGTGGGAGTCGTGGCACGCCGTTCCGTGCTGCTGCTCACGAGGATGAGCAGATCCCGTGGGGTCCGATCGCTCGTGCCGATTGGTCACTCGTTCTCGGTGCTTTGGCAGGTCCGGCTGAACACGATCAAGCGCTGCGTCCTGTTTCACTACGACCCTGACACCAAGCTCATGGACTTCCGCCACTAGTAAGAGACTCCTGCACGCACGCACGCACGCACACGCGCATACACAACAAAGACTAAGATCCCCTGTATAGCCTTAACAGACTGTTGGGGCAAGTGCTATTCGCGAGCACCTATGAAGGCTCCTCCAATTAGCACGGTTGGCTACATAAGAAATGCGAAAGAAATTCAACATGAATACTTGCACACGAGCACCACGCCCGGTCGTCTTTGTCTCCCTAGTAGCAATGGTTACACATCGTCCTAGGGGAGGCCCAGGACCGGTTCAGATAATCGTCACTGGTTTTGGCCGTGAGCGGGAATCGAACTCGTGTCCTCGGGTTCGTAGCGCAGCGTAGCGCTGACCGTTACACTACCGCTCCCCATCGCAGACACACGGATGCGTACACACAGACACCCACACACAGACACACACACACAGACAGACACCCACACACAGACACCCACACACAGACACCCACACACAGACACACACACACAGACACACACACACAGACACCCAGACACCCACACACAGACACCCACACACAGACACCCACACACAGACACACACACACAGACACCCACACACAGACACCCACACACAGACACCCACACACAGACACCCACACACAGACACCCACACACAGACACCCACACACAGACACCCACACACAGACACCCACACACAGACACCCACACACAGACACCCACACACAGACACCCACACACAGACACACACACACAGACACACACACACAGACACACACACACAGACACACACACACAGACACACACACACAGACACACACACACAGACACACACACACAGACACACACACACAGACACACACAGACAACAACAACAACAACAACCGCCATTCGCCACTAAGTGGCGGTGACGTCACCACGACGCTTGTGCCAGGCCATGTGCACCTTGAGGCCACGTGAAGTGTCGAACGCCCGCTGGCAGGAGGTCACGGGGCAGACCCAGGTGCCACGGGTCGACTGACCGAGATGACCGAGATGACTGAGATGACTGGCTGATGCACCACCTGTGCCCCCTACTGTGCCAACTTGCTGTGCTTTAGCCACCCGGCGCTCCGCTCGTTGTTGTGAGCGTCGCTCCTCCGCCCTCCGTTGTTGTTGGAGGGCGACTGCCTCCAACTGCCCAGTAGCGTCCTTCACGAGCCTCCTCCACTGAGGCCGATCTTGACACCGCTGGTACCAGTCATCGGCAAGTCCACTCAGCTCCACGTCCTCCTGTACCACATCACTCCATCTCTTCTCTAGCCCGTGCCGCGCCCGTTTAGCCCCCTCGATCCGGCCGAACAGAAGCTGTTTAGGCATGCGGTGGCTGGGCATGCGGGCTACATGACCCAGCCAACGCAGCCTTGCCTGCCGGAGGAGCTCACTGATGGGACTTTGCCCAGATCTTTCAAGGACTTGTGAGCTCCTCACACAATCCAGCCTGGTTAAACCCAGGATGGATCGTAGGCAGGCCAGCCTAAATGTTTCCAACCGGCGAAGATGCTCCACTAGGGGGGTCCACGTTTCGCAAGCGTAGAGAAGGGAGGGAATGACCGTGGCCGAGAAGACCTGAAGCTTCGTGCGGAGCGACAGACCAGGTAGCTTCCACACAGCGTTACGCAACCGATGAAAAGATATTGCCGCTCGACTGATTCGGAGTGAGACCTCTGCTGATAAACTGGAGCCGGTCATGAGCACACTGCCCAGGTATGGGAAACTCTCTACTCTCTCCACAACTGCCCCATCACCGATTGGGAGTTGTGGGGGTGGAGTGCCCGATGGTACAAAATACCCAGGCAGGTGCTTAGTTTTGGTGGGGCTGATGGTAAGGCCCCACCTCTTAGTGGCACACTCCAGTCTCAGCAGCAGCGTCTCCAACTCCTCTTCTGAATGAGCAGCTATTACCAAATCATCGGCATACATAACGTGGTTGACCAATAGGGAGCCATCCCTTGATCGCACCCGGGCGTCGATCAGCCTCCCATTATATCTGTACCAAATGGTAATTCCCCCGGTACAGCTATTGAAGGCTTCACAAACTACGCAGTCGAAATAGATGTTAAATAATGTGGGAGCCAGAGGACATCCCTGTCGCACCCCAAGGTGTACAGGGAAAGGCTCCGACTCCCGGCCACGTAGTTTTACCCGGGCCCGCTCACCATCATGAAGGTCCTTAATGATCGTGAGCAGAGGGTCAGGGACTCCGAAAGCACGAAGAACAACCCAAAGCCCAGTCCTACTGATGGTATCATAGGCCTTGACCAGGTCAATAAAGCAGAGATGTAGGTCTTTTTGGAATTCCCTACACCTCTGCTGTAGCAGACGGACAGAAAATATGGCATCTGTGCAGGACCGCCCTTTCCTGAAACCGCATTGGGGCTCCGCAAGCCTCTCCTCAGCATGCCTAGCAAGGCGATGTTGAATAATCCTTGCCAGGACCTTACCCGGCACACTGAGGAGTGAGATGCCCCTGTAGTTGTTACAGTCGGTATGGTCCCCCTTCTTAAAGAGGGGGACCACCAGGGCATCCTTCCAGTCCTGCGGAACCCGTCCAGTGGTCCAGACTGTTGTTATGATGTCATATAGAGCAGTCTGTGCACAAACGCCACCCTCCCTCAGCATTTCGCCTGGGAGATCATCTCTGCCCGGTGCCTTCCCTGGTCTCAGACTCCGGATCGCCCTCAGTACTTCCTCAACAGCTGGAACCTCAGCCAGCCACTCACAGGGGGTGACCTCTTCCAATATTTGAGGCACCGCAGCCTTAGCAGGGTTATCCCCACTTTGTGCCATGATGTTTTCCTGGCTGAGAGATTTTCCCTCCCCCAGGACCTCACAGAAATGCTCAGCAAATCTGCAAACCTGTTCCTGGGGGTCGGAGATTGGATCACCGTTTTTTCCTCTAATGATGGTAATAGGTGTGGCGCTGCAGGTTACTTTTTTGATGGAGTTAAATAGTGATTTGTGATCGCGGGCTACTGAGGCAGACTCCATCTCCTCAGCAACCCGCGACCACCACCCATCCTTGCAGCGTCTCACGGCTCTCCGACACCCACACACAGACACCCACACACAGACACCCACACACAGACACCCACACACAGACACCCACACACAGACACCCACACACAGACACCCACACACAGACACCCACACACAGACACCCACACACAGACACCCACACACACACAGACACACACACACACAGACACCCACACACACACAGACACCCACACACAGACACACACACACACAACGCTGGGTTGCTATACCCCCCCCCACAGCCCGCTGTACAGTAGCAGTACCTACAAACTGTACAGTAATATCTACCCACTCTATAGTCGTATATACCGACTCTATAATAGTATATATTGACTCTATAGTCGTATATACCGACTCTATAATAGTATATATTGACTCTATAATAGTACTCACTTCACAGAGTGTAGTGGTGAGGCCTAGCCCCGTGCAGAGCCCCCGGCCTCGCCTAGATTGCCCAGCCGGCCGAGGTGTGCAACTTGGCAGGCTGGGGCTGGGCCGCTACCCCCCCACCATCCCCCCGCCCGCTCTACAGTAATAGTACGTAAGCTCTATAATATTAGTATTTACCGGCCCTATAGTAGTAATTGCACACAGTGTAAACATCGCCACTAGGGAGACAAAGGCGGCCGGGCGTGGTGCCGGCTACCCACCCCCTCGTGGGTCGTGCCGGCCTTCAGAGGTGCTGCTCGCTAACAGCACTTGCCCCAACAGTTTGTTAAAGCTATACGGGGGATCTTTGCCTTTGCGTGTGTGTGCGCAGCAACTTGAGGGTGGTCCCTGTTGGCATGAGCAAGGGAGTGAAGAAGCTGCTGCAGGAGCGATTCCCCAACATGTCGCGGTTTTCAGACATCAGCGACCTTTTGTTAAGGTTCGTGCTCGTTGCGATTGCCTCCGGCCTGGCAGTAGGGCACACCTCGAGGTCTGTGCCTGTGGGGTGAGCGTGCTTGCGCGTGTGTGGGTTGTGTGTGCGTGTGGGGAGTAGTGGCGTAGTGGTGAGCGCACTCCAGAGGTCGCAAATGGGTTTTGATTCCTTACCCGTACCCGTACCCGGCCACACCAGGGTCGCAAACGGGTACCCCTACCCGTACCCGGCCGGGTACGGGTAGGGTACGGGTATCGGGTACCTGATTGCGACCTCTGAGATGAAGCCATGTTGCTGGCGCAGGTGGGTTGATTCTAGGAACTTGAATTGTGAGAAGAGACGAGATGTTGGGAAATGAGTGACAAACGGTTACTCACCAGTGACTCACGGCCTACCCGTACCCGGCCGCACCAGGGTCGCAAACGGGTACCCGTACCCGTACCCGGCCGGGTACGGGTAGCCGGGTATCGGGTAGGGTACGGATATCGGGTACCCGGTTGCGACCTCTGGCGCACTCCCCGACGGCAACCCGAATTCAATTCTCACTCACGAGCTTAAACAGTGGCGAACATTTGAACTGGTCCTGGGCCTTCCAGAGGTCGACTCAGCCTTAAATGAGTATCTGGTGTGGTGTGTTAAGATCAGCACTGGGGTGACAAAGGCTGGCCGGGTGTGGTGCTGGCCACACCCCCTCCCTCGCGTGTCGTACCGGCCTTCGTAGGCGCTCGCTAACAGCACTTGCCCCAGCAGTCTGTTAAGGCTACACGGGGGATCTTTGTGTGTGTGTGTGTGCGTGCAGGGGAGGCAACCTCTCTGAGAGTGAGGCGGAGGTAGATGGAGACCACAACATCACCGAGCTGCCCCAGTCTCTGTCGGGCCGCGGAAACATGGCCGCCCAGCAGAGTGCCGTGCGGCTCACAGAGGTGGGGATGGATGCGGCCGCGTCCGCGCGCCAACACAACTACACGCGCATTCACGGTGGCGAGATGTTGACGATCTCGCCTGGTACACAGGAGGCCGTGGGTTCGATCCTGACCCTGACGTCTGCTGTATATGTGGAGTTTGCGTGCGTCTCTCTCCCCGTGGGCGCGTGGAATTTTCTCCGGGAACCCCGGTTTTTCCCCTCCACATTTAGAATCATGCCTTTAGAGTATTTGCCTGCTTTCAATTTCCATGCTATAAGACACTTGGTTGGGCTATCACCTGTGGCCAGGTCGCTTCTGAAAAAGAGCTTAATAGCTCAGTGGGCCCTTACCTGGTAAAATAAAAATAGTTTAGTTTCAAAGATTCCCCGTGCGGCCTTGACGGACTGTAGAATAACTCCGGTCCGTGCTGCCACGTCACTCCTGACTTCGCGCTGCCTGGCGGCATTCCCTCTAAACAAGGAAACCACTCGGGGCTGGGAGTGATTCCTTGTGAGACTCTGCGACAGCCACGCTCCGTGTACCGGGGGTCACTCTGTGTGTGTTGGGGGTCACTCTGTGTGTGTTGGGGGTTAGTTCGCGTTGGTTGCCGTTGTTGGCGACGACGTCGGTGAAACCGTTCTCGCCGCTCGTCACACTCAATCAAACTTTATCAAACTTTTTATTTGCGTCCCCGCCTACTGGTGGCGCTAACGCGCTACGTGCGTTGTTATCGGCTTGCTTCTGTGTTGAGAGTGTGGCGCTGTGTGCGTGCGTGTCTGTGTACGTGCTGATGGAGCCTGATCCACACTTTACCGGCGGGCTTTCGACTCTTCATGTGGCCTCAACGTGCGCCTAGCATGGCACGAGCGCCGTGGTGACGTCATCGCCACTTAGTGGTGAATGGCGGTTTTTGTCGTTGTGACCGTGTGTGTGTGTGTGTGCGTGCCTGCCCAGTTGGGGAGCGGTAGCGTCGCGGTTAGCAAGCCGCGCTATGAACCCGGCCACCAGAGTTCATTTCTCGCTCACGGCCAACACCAGCAGCAGTTATGTGAACCGGTCCTGGTTCAGACCAATCCCTCGTGTGCCGACCTTCATAGCTGCTGCTCACGAACAGCACTTTCCTCAACAGTGTGTTAAGGCCGCACGGGGGGATCTTTGTTTTTTTGTTCCTGCCTACAGATCGGTCCCCGAATGACTCTGCAGCTGATCAAGATCGAGGAGGGCCTGTGCGAGGGGAAGGTCCTGTTCCACGAGTTTGGTAAGCGCGACGCCATCGCGCCGTGCCGACATCCCACGGATTGGCGACGCGACTCGCCGCTACTCGCGCCCCCGTGCCTCCGCGTCCGAGGGAGCGCCGTGTTTCCGTCCGGGGGTCGTGCGGTGCATCGCGACAAGCTTGCGGCGAACACGCCGAGTTGGGAGAACAAGAAACAAATAAGCGACGCGTCCGCTCGTTCCTCGCTCTGTCGAGCTCCCAACGTGAACCCTTGAACCCGAATTTGTCTTAAAGCGGGAACTTCCAAGCCACGGTCCTGGATAACGATCTGTGTGCCCGCGCGCGCGCGCGTGTGTATTTGTCTCTGTGCAGAGCACAAGTCGGAGGATGAGCTCGCGAAGATGCTGCGTCGACGCGAGGCCAAGCTCCTGCTGAAGGACGAGCGACGGCGCCGGCAGGAGGACGACGTGATGCGCAAAGTGGACGAGCGGGAGAAAAACCGGTGAGCAAGCACAGAACCATACACCTCCAGCACAGGGAAACACAACC
The DNA here is from genome assembly GCF_964198595.1 of Lampetra fluviatilis. Lineage (NCBI taxonomy): Eukaryota > Metazoa > Chordata > Hyperoartia > Petromyzontiformes > Petromyzontidae > Lampetra > Lampetra fluviatilis. The sequence continues at coordinate 10,320,455 of NC_136288.1, forward strand.
ACGCACCCCTGTACACACCATGTCTACCACACACCCTGTACACATACCATGTCTACCACACACCCTGTACACACACCATGTCTACCACACACCCTGTACACACACCATGTCTACCACACACCCTGTATACACACCATGTCTACCACACACCCTGTACACACACCATGTCTACCACACACCCTGTATACACACCATGTCTACCACACACCCTGTACACACACCATGTCTACCACACACCCTGTACACACACCATGTCTACCACACACCCTGTATACACACCATGTCTACCACACACCCTGTACACACACCATATCTACCACACACCCTGTATACACACCATGTCTACCACACACCCTGTATACACACCATGTCTACCACACACCCTGTACACACACCATGTCTACCACACACCCTGTATACACACCATGTCTACCACACACCCTGTATACGCACCATGTCTACCACACACCCTGTACACACACCATGTCTACCACACACCCTGTATACGCACCATGTCTACCACACACCCTGTATACACACCATGTCTACCACACACCCTGTATACACACCATGTCTACCACACACCCTGTATACGCACCATGTCTACCACACACCCTGTATACGCACCATGTCTACCACACACCCTGTATACGCACCATGTCTACCACACACCCTGTATACACACCATGTCTACCACACACCCTGTATACACACCATGTCTACCACACACCCTGTATACACACCATGTCTACCACACACCCTGTATACACACCATGTCTACCACACACCGCTGTATACACACCATGTCTACCACACACTGCTGTATACAACAACAACAACAACCGCCATTCGCCACTAAGTGGCGGTGACGTCACCACGACGCTTGTGCCAGGCCATGTGCGCCTTGAGGCCACGTGAAGTGTCGAACGCCCGCTGGCAGGAGGTCACGGGGCAGACCCAGCAGGTGCCACGGGTCGACTGACCGAGATGACCGAGATGACTGGCTGATGCACCACCTGTGCCCCCTACTGTGCCAACTTGCTGTGCTTTAGCCACCCGGCGCTCCGCTCGTTGTTGTGAGCGTCGCTCCTCCACCCTCCGTTGTATACACACCATGCACCACACACCCTGTGCTGGTGCCGTGTTTCCATGTCTACCACACACCCTGTATACACACCATGCCTACCACACACCATCCACCCAGTGCCATTTTGAGCAAGGAGCCACTTTTAATGTTGCCCGGAGAGGGAATCACTCTGCTTGTGACATCCAAAATGCTAACGATGGTGCCGCTGCTGCTGCTGCTGCCACCGCTGCTGCTACTACTACTGCTGCTGCTGCCACCACTGCTGCTGCTGCTGCCACCGCTGCTGTTACTACTACTACTGCTGCTGCTGCCACCGCTGCTGCTGCTGCTGCCACCGCTGCTGCTGCTGCTACCACTGCTGCTGCTGCCACCGCTGCTGCTGCTGCTACTGCTGCCACCGCTGCTGCTGCTGCCACCACTGCTGCTGCTGCTACCGCTGCTGCTACTGCTACTGCTGCCACCGCTGCTGCTGCTGCTACCACTGCTGCTGCTGCCACCACTGCTGCTGCTGCTACCGCTGCTGCTGCTGCTGCTGCTGCCACTGCTGCTGTCACCACTGCTGCTGCTGCTACCGCTGCTGCTACTGCTACTGCTGCCACCGCTGCTGCTGCTGCTGCTACCACTGCTGCTGCTGCCACCACTGCTGCTGCTGCTGCTGCTGCTGCTACCGCTGCTGCTGCTGCTGCCACTGCTGCTGTCACCACTGCTGCTGCTGCCACTGCTGCTGCCACTGCTGCTGTCATCACTGCTGCTGCTACCACTGCTGCTGCCACCGCTGCTGCTGCTGCCACCGCTGCTGCAGGTTGCGCAGCCTGGCCGGCATGAAGCGCAAGCTGTCCCAGGTGCAGGAGGCGGACAGCGACGCCGAGGACCCGTGCTCGTCCGGGAAGCCGGGCGGCGGCGGCGGCGGCGGCGGCGACGTGGAGGAGGAGGAGGACGACGAGGCAGAGTTCTACCGGCAAGCGGTCGGGGAGGAACCCGACGCAGGTGGGTGGGGAAGACGCGCGCCGGGTGCACTCGCGGGACCGCGGGAGGTGGTCGCGCGTGGAGGCGCCCGTCCTCTGCGCGCTGCCCGGGATGTGAGGGGCTTCGCGCGCGTTGCTTGGTCACGCGCTGAGCCCGGGGCGCACAGACCGGCTCAGCCTGACTGGGGTCCCCCCCCCCCCGAGTGCCCAGGAGGCACTGTGCTTGGTGCCTACGAAAACTAAACGGCCTACCAAACAAACATTTAATAATTTTGTTGTTGTTTGTGTGATAAAAAATTTAACCAAGATATCTTCTTGAATAAATATATATTTATATAGCGAAGATAAAAAAAGGTGTATATACAAAGAGGCAGAGTCATGTCAATGTCATTCGTTTTTTTTTCACAAGGTGTGAGAAATAAAGACCGGAGATAAATACTATTTGGTTTTTTCGGTAAAGTCACGTAGGTAAAACAATCAATACAATAAAGTAAAGGAAAACAACTAAATTAAATCACGACGTTTTGGAGGTTTCCTCCAAAACGACGATGAATCTCTCGATTTTTTTCATTACAAAATTAGCAGTAACTTCTTCAAATGGTGTTTTTCGCACTCATTCATTCTTTATGCCACTCCATTTGTTGGCTGCTCGTTGCAATTACTTGGCAGTGCTAACGAGGCATCGATTTGCTTGACTGTAAAATAACACTCAAGCAAATCTTTAAGCTTAAACGAAAGTAAAGCAACTTGGCGCTCACCACGCGGCATCCTTTTAAAGCTGCGTCATGCGATATGATAATCGTAGGAAAAAATTGTTGAAGACATTTTTGCTTCTAACATTTTTAAGCTGACCTTGTGTTTTTTTCAATAATTTTAAATGACATCTGCTTATCTGTGGCACGCAGCACACTTTCCATCGAATGAGTGCACAGACTAAAGAATGAACGCGTCAACAGTAATGACATCTGTCCAGCCGCTGGACAAAGTGCCGCGTGAAACAAGCGGAGTGACAGCGGTGGTGGTCGTGATGTGGGGCATCTGCAGTAACAACTGTTGACAATTATCTCTGAAGGCCGACTTAACACAAGTGCCTAGGGCCTTACAAGAACATTAATCTGACCCTGCCTACCCGGCGACAGGTTTTATTGGACCACGCCGTTCACAGTCGGCGTTTAACTGTGTGTGGTCTATTGGCGTTCTTCCTGTTGAGGATTCAGACGCCAACGCTTTGGCTCTGCACTCTCACTTTGTTTGATTGTGAATCCCTCGTGCTGTTGGCCTGAGAAGTTTGTGTTTCTTCCCACGTGTGCGAATGTGTTCCAAAAATATCAGACGGCATCTTCACACGCAACTTCAAAGCTCGACACGGTTTCTGACGAGCGTGAGACACCGCAGGTCAACACGCACGTCCACAGTGGTGGGCACCCGATGCACGCCCTGCGTTTTCTAAAGTGTTCCTCTCTCTCTCTCGCTATCCCTCCGTGCTCCTCACAGATCTCTTCCCAGCCAAGAGACGAAAAACTTCGCACGAAAGAACTCCCAACCGCGGTTACGACAGAAGCGCGAGGGGCCGCGCCGGGGGGAGGGGTGGGACGGGTGGCGGCGGGAAGAGGGGTGGGAGCTTTGGGAGTGGACGCGGGGGCAGCGCCGACCGAGGGCTCGCTCGTAGGGGCAGGGGTGGCATGCAGGGCGAGAGAGGCAGAGGGCAGCGGCCCGCTGGTGGTCGTGGTGGTGGTCGTGGTGGTGGTCGTGGTAGTGATGGTGGTCGTGGTGGTCGTGGTGGTCGTGGTGGTCGTGGTGGACGTGGTGGTGGTCGTGGTAGTGGTCGTGGCAGTGATGGTGGTCGTGGTGGTGGGAGTCCAGGGAGGGGCTCTTCTCGGGACAGGGGAGGTGCGGGGGCGAGGTTCAGGACCCCGGAGGCGCGCAACGAGAGGTTGAGGAACAGCAGGCCCAAGGCTGCCAAGGGTTCGGGTGCGAGAGGTAGGAAGTTTAAGTGAAGAGGCATCACAGCGGAGCAATGGGAGACGCCAGCGCGGCACGCGACTGCTGCTGCAGCTGCTGCTGCAGCTGCTGCAGCTGCTGCAGCTGCTGCTGCAGCTGTTTGAGGGCGCTGTGCGGGCGACACAGGCAGCACATTCAGATCCGTCACCATTCGCCACGGCCAGGACTGACAGGCATTGTCACAGTTTGGTATCTTGATTCAAGTAAAGAATATAACTTTTTTGTTTCATTTGTACCATATCATTTGTATCGTCTACGTAGAATGTTATCGTATGTTCGCCGGGCCCAAGCGTAGCATTTACTTTTAAGAAAACCCACGATTTGTTTTTATACAATGCAACGATTCTCCCACCTTCCCGTGAAATTATTTATTGATATTCGGGGTCACGATTCAAGATTCGATTTTTTTTTATTGACATTGTGCTGAATGTAACGGCCTCTCGTTGCCGATTAAAATATCGATTCCCGCTTGGATGCAGAGGATGTATTGCGAGATGGTAGATCGACATTATCCCCTAAACAGCCGGTGCCATCTATTTTCGACGATGCTGCCGAGAAGGCCGTGTGGCTGATGGGATGTGCTGAACAACCTTTTCCGTGAAGGGACAGATGTGTAACTGAGTTGTACCGTCTGCTTGTTCCCCGTTATACGCTCCACAACGACGCATGATGATGATTTTCTTGGGGCACAGGGAGGTAAGTAGACTCGGTTATCCGTGTGCAATTTATCCGATTTGAGGATTAACTGCGCACCTGAGATTTTTTATAAATTAATAACTCATGGATTTTCCCTTAAGCCCCAATTAATAATCTAAACACTGTTACACATTTTCTTGGTTCTTTCGGTAAAGTCACGTAGAAGGGAAATAATAAAATAATGAAAATAAACCAATAAAATACAATATGTGACTTTACCGAAAGAACCAAGAAGATGAATCCCAGCAGTCACGAAAGCTTTAAATCGAAACTGTTACACATTGTTATTCTTGGAAAGGTTCATTACAAGTCACACGGTGCTCTAACCGAACACATATGTGCTCTGGTTAATCCGAAAGCCACGTGATCGCCTCTACAGTACAGTAGTTGCAGTTATTTACAACAGTGGGCGGAGTTTGATTGATGTTGGTTGGCATGGCTCTGCTGCTGTCCACTTGGTGGGCTGAGTCATCTGTGCGGGAGCAGGAAAATTCCGTCACTGAGCACGCGCGTCGATCAGTCGATAATTTACTTGAAATAATTATTTTGTTCATTAACAAACAACATTTTCTTTTTGATTTAAAGCTTTCGTGATTGCAGGGATTCATATTCTTGGTTCTTTCAGTAAAGTCACGTAGAAGGGAAATAATAAAATAATATAAATATAAAACAATAAAAATTATCACGACGTTTCGACTGCAACACAAGCAATCATAACATTTTCTTGCTGTGAATTTCACACCTGATGACGATTGCTTGTGTTGCAGTTGAAACGTCGTGAGAATTTTTATTTTTTATATTTATATTATTTTATTATTTCCCTTCTACGTGACTTTACCGAAAGAACCAAGAATAACATTTTCTTTACTTCAAAATAATGTTTTATCTTTAGTAGTGGGTTTTTTTGGCATAGAGATCCATGGAAAATTGATACTTTTTGGATTATCCGCGATTTTGAATTATATCCCCGGGGCGTCCTCCCCGTCATGAACGCGGATAACCGAGAGTCGGCTGTAGATGAGTGGCCAAGAGGAGTGGTGGAGATGGACGGAGATCGCTTGGCGTGAGGGCAGGGAGGAGGTGGTGGGAGTGAGTGCGTAACGTTGAAGCGTCTCACTCACGAGCTTGAGTGGAAAGTTGTTCGCACCACGTTGTTTTCAAGTTGAGATGAAATGTGGGAATAAATCTGCCCCTTTTTAAGTGAGAAACATGTTTGGCATCGGGGTCTCGATTGTGGTTTATTCACCTGGAAAGCTTTCTGCTGTAGCAGTCTTCGCCTTGGCATGTTGCGAGTGATTTTCAAGGAAAGTAACGAGGTCGATTTACACGATAAAATCATCGCTAAATTGTGCAAATACTTTGTGTGTCTCGACAATGGTTGTAAAACATGGTAAAGCAACAGACACCACCTCCTTATGTCTGTTCCCCAACCAAAATAGACATCCCATCAGCCACGGCCTCATTTTCACATTCGGATTCCACGCAAACAAAATACAGATTGTGAAATGTATTTGGACAGTAGGCACCCTGGAATTTCCAAACGCAAACGACGAATTTGTAAGGCAAAATATTTTTTTTCTCATTATGAACGCTCCATCAGCTATTTTATGCGTACAACCACTCGGTTAATAAATCGTTATTTGTAAAATGAAAAGATGTATTACTTTTCGATTTAAAGCTTTCGTGACTGCAGGGATTCATCTTCTTGTATTACTCTTAGATTTTTTTTCGGTAAAGTCACGTAGATAAAAAATATAAATTTATTTTATTTTTTACCTACGTGACTTTACCGAAAAAAACCTAAGAGTATGAATCCTTGCAGTCACGAAAGCTTCAAATCTAGAAAAGATTTCTTGTTACACAAACGTACAGGGGAGATGTTAATAAGTCCACAAAGTAGAGTTATCATTTGTTAGCATCAACGAGGGAGGCTTCGCCGTCAGTCCCCACGACCGGGGGGGGGGTGACCCTCGGTGGCCAACGAGTGTCCCAATGCCAGCATCGTGGTCATCTCGTGGTCACCATCAGCCTCGACCGCACCGCAGCAATCACAGCCTGAAAAAGGTGTCAGTTTTGTTGCCAGATAGAAGGGTAAAAAAACAATTATCAAATTTTTTACTGGCAAATGAGGTACCAATGGTGTAAATGCTTAACCCGAGCTCTCATACTCTTGTTTTTGAGTTGTGCGCCTTTTGGCGTCATCTGGTCCAACCTATGTGAGACTAGGCTCTAAGGAAAGCTGTCTCGGGTGTGGACCAATCAACTTCAAGGACAGTGCATATATTATCAGAGTTATGTTTTTTGTTTGCATTATGGCTGCAGGTATTGTGGTCTATGCAAACATGACTCCTTGTAAAAAAGGTGTCAGTTTTGTTGCCAGATAAAAGGGTAAAAAAACAATTATTTTTTTTACTGGCAAATGAGGTACCAATGGTGTAAATGCTTACCCCGAGCTCTCATACTCTGATGATGCATTGTCTTTGAGTTGTGCGCCTTTTGGCGTCTTCTGGTCCAACACTAGGCTCTAAGGAAAGCTGTCTCGGGTGAGGACCCATCAACTTCGAGGACAGTGCATACATTATCAGAGTTATGTTTTTTGTTTGCATTATGATTGCAGGTATTGTGGTCTATGCAAACATGACTCCTTGTAAAAAAAGGTGTCAGTTTTGTTGCCAGATAAAAGGGTAAAACAACAATTATCATATTTTTTACTGGCAAATGAGGTACCAATGGTGTAAATGCTCACCCCGAGCTCTCATACTTTGATGGTGCATTGTCTTGAGTTGTGCGCCTTTTGGCGTCTTCTGGTCCAACACCATGTGAGACTAGGCTCTAAGGAAAGCTGTCTCGGGTGTGGACCAATCAACTTCAAGGACAGTGCATACATCAGAGTTATGTTTTTTGTTTGCATTATGACTGCAGGTATTGTGGTCTATGCAAACATGACTCCTTGTAAAAAAAGGTGTCAGTTTTGTTGCCAGATAGAAGGGTACAAAACAATTATCAGCCGCCTCCTCGTCACAGCCCCGAGGTTTTCAATGAACATCTCCTACAGACGGGAGTCCCAGGGCGCTCAGCCCGGTCTGCGTCGTGAGCAGTGCGCGTTAGTGGAGATGGGGGGGGGGTGCTGGCTTGAGGTGCATTCTAGATTTGAAGCTTTCGTGACTGCAATGATTCATAGGTTTTTTTCGGTAAAGTCACGTAGGTAAAAAAATTAAAGTTAACAAAAGTAAAATAAAAAATAAAATAAAAATCACGACGTTTCGGAGGCAACACAAGCTTCCGTCTTCAGGTGGAACCGTCACAGAACGATTGCTGTATCAAGTAAGAGAAATTCCAAGAAAACAGTCCTTGTATATATACTGGTTGAGGTGTGGGAGGAGCCAAGGTAGGCCCTGGATTTTTATTTTATTATTATTCACAAAAATAATATCCAGGGCCTACCTTGGCTCCTCCCACCCTCAACCAGTATATATAGAAGGACTGTTTTCTTGGAATCTCACTCACTTGATACAGCTATCGTGCTGTGACTGTGCCACCTGAAGACGGAAGCTTGTGTTGCCTCCGAAACGTCGTGATTTTTATTTTACTTTTATTAATTTTTTACCAACGTGACTTTACCGAAAAAACCCAAGAATATTGAGGTGCATTGTCTCGCTGACTCTGCCGATCGATTTAACCAGCGTCAGTTTTTTTTTCTCTCCAAGTCACAACGCGAAGCACCGGTGACCGTCTGTGAGACGTCGCTTCTCAGAGGCCACTTGTTCCGTGGCAGACAATGGGTGTCTTGAGATTGTATTGCTGGAGAATCTTGGGCGTTCCCTTTGAGAGCTCTGCGATTCGGGCTCTGAACTAGAGTTGACGTTCATTTCATTTGTTACACGGATGATCCCGTTTAGCGCTCATAATCTTATATATAAAAGTCACACAGACAAAAAATTACTTTTATATATAAGATATAAGATGGGTGTCCGCTAACATTTTGGCACCCAATGAATACATTTTGTCATGAATTGAAATCGTCAGATTATCTGATGGTTATTCCCACACTCCTAATGACCTGTGATAAGTGTTTAATGCCTGCAGACCTTGTCACTACAAATGCATGAGTGAATTCATGAAGGAGTGAGTTAGTGAGAGTGTGAGTGGGTGAGTTACTCAGAAGCTTGGCTAATTCATGAATGAATTCATGATGGAGTGAGTTGGTGAGAGTGTGAGTGGGTGAGTTACCCAAAGGCTTGGCTAACTTATGAGTGAATTCATGAAGGAGTGAGTTGGTGAGAGTGTGAGTGGGTGAGTTACTCAGAAGCTTGGCTAATTCATGAATGAATTCATGATGGAGTGAGTTGGTGAGAGTGTGAGTGGGTGAGTTGCCCAGAGGCTTGGCTAATTCATGAATGAATTCATGAAGGAGTGAGTTGGTGAGAGTGTGAGTGGGTGAGTTACTCAGAAGCTTGGCTAATTCATGAATGAATTCATGATGGAGTGAGTTGGTGAGAGTGTGAGTGGGTGAGTTGCCCAGAGGCTTGGCTAATTCATGAATGAATTCATGAAGGAGTGAGTTGGTGAGAGTGTGAGTGGGTGAGTTACTCAGAAGCTTGGCTAATTCATGAATGAATTCATGATGGAGTGAGTTGGTGAGAGTGTGAGTGGGTGAGTTGCCCAGAGGCTTGGCTAATTCATGAATGAATTCATGAAGGAGTGAGTTGGTGGGAGTGTGAGTGGGTGTGTTACTCAGAAGCTTGGCTAATTCATGAATGAATTCATGATGGAGTGAGTTGGTGAGAGTGTGAGTGGGTGAGTTGCCCAGAGGCTTGGCTAATTCATGAGTGAATTCATAAAGGAGTGAGTTAGTGAGTGTGAGTGGGTGAATTACTCAGATGCTTGGCTAACTTATGAGTGAATTCATGAAGGAGTGAGTTAGTGAAAGTGTGAGTGGGTGAGTTACCCAGAAGCTTGGCTAATTCATGAGTGAATTCATGAAGGAGTGAGTTGGTGAGAGTGCGAATGGTTGAGTTGCCCAGAGGCTTGGCTAATTCATGAATGAATTCATGAAGGAGTGAGTTGGTGAGAGTGTGAGTGGGTGAGTTGCGGAGTGGCAGGGTTGCCACCTATTCCACAGTTAAAACCGGGACAAGTGTCGACTTAGAAGCCTCCTACGGTTGCCCTCGGACTATTAATAGCGAAATTAGGCAAGTCAATATCATGATTTTCAATAGTTTAATAAATGCGACACCTCAATCGTGTCGTTGCCATACACAGTCCCGCTTTCTAGATTAAAACGTGATGGAGCCGTGACGTGTTGACGCGTGTTTGGGCATGTTGATGCGCGTGTGTGTGATGTGTGTGTGTGTTGTATGTGTGTGTGTTGTGGGTGTGTGTGTGTGTCGTGTGTGTTGTGTGTCTTGTGTGTGTGGGGAGCGGTGGTGTAGCGGTTAGCGCACTGCGCTATCATCTTCGCGACCCGGGTTCGATTCCCGCTCACGGCTAACACCCAGTGACGATTATCTGAACCGGTACTAGGCCTCCCCTTGGTCGACTCAGCCTCAAATGAGTACCTGGTGCGATGTGTAAACATCGCCACTAAGGAGACAAAGGCGGCCGGGCGTGGTGTTGGCCACCCACCCCCTCGTGTGCTGTGCCGGCCTTTATAGGTGCTGCTCACTAACAGCACTTGCCCCAACAGTCTGTTAAGGCTACACGGGGGATCTTTGTAGATCAGCAATACCGGGGGCATGCGCTGCATTGCGTCTCGATGTATTGTCAGTGTAGTCCACGACCTGTTTTAAGCCCACACAGATTTGCATTTGATGTTGTAGTGTACTCTATGGTATTTCTATTGACTTGGAACGGATGAGACTCATGCATGTGTTTTAACGTTGTCATGTCAACAAGTACCGTGAGATGATGCGTGAATACGAGCTTGAGTGTGCGAGAGAATTTTACCGAAATGACCGTCAGTGTAATGTGATGTAGATATGCCCAGGCTCACAGTTGCGCTCTCTTGCGATGGTTGACAACGTTCTCATCATATTCTTGGTTCTTTCGGTAAAGTCACGTAGAAGGGAAACAATAAAATAAAATAAAAAAAATATAAAACAATAAAATTATCACTATGTTTCGATTGCAACACAAGCAATCATCATCAGGTGTGAAAACCACAGCAACAAAATTTGAAATTTTCTCCCTGTGATTTTATTGTTTTATATTTTTATTCTTTTATTGTTTCCCTTCTACGTGAATTTACCGAAAGAACCAAGAATATGAATCCCTGCAGTCACGAAAGCTTTAAATGAAAATTTAACGTTCTCATCGTTCGCAAAGCTTCATCGGAAGAAGTGAGCCTTGAAAAAATACAAAGATTTCCCCAATCTTTTGTGGACAGAGAACAATAAGAGAAGGTTTGAAACGCAACACCATTGTGTAAAAAATTAACCCGTAAAAACAAAGTTTTTCACTATAAATCCTTTATATGCGTGGCGGCTAGAGTCCTCTCGTCCTCTGGCTTGAGATGGCTGCCACCTATGGGTCAGATGATTGCTTGCCACCATTAAGCAATTGGTAATTAAATATAATTTATGTTTTCCTAAAAAGTGTAAAATTTTGGGAAAAATTTTTTTCACGAAAATAAATTGTCACGCACAACGAGTCTGTGTGCAAAATGTCAGCTCGATTGGATCACGGGAAGTGGGTAAAAAAACCGACTGAAAGATTTGCACGGTCGTAAGCGCGCAAGCAAGCAAGCAAGTGAACTTAATATAAAGGATTTAATAAAAATGACCTCAAGGCAATGGATGCACTGTGACAGCTTGCGAACTCGGTCATTGCCACGTGGGCCAGCGGTGTCGCGTACTCCGTTCTCCATTCTCGGGGGTTTGTGGTTGCAACGTGCAGGAGAATCAACCGTGAAACAGCCCGGGTCGTCTGTCCTTCCCCACTCGGCGACCCGAGTTCGATTCCCGATCACGGCCAACACCAGTGACGATTATCTGAACCGGTCCCGGGTCATCCTTTCCTAGGTCGACTCAGCCTCAAATTAGTGCCTGGTACGGTGTGTAGTAAACATCGCCACTGGGGAGACAAAGGCGGCCGGGCGTGGTGCTGGCCACCCACCCCCTCGTGTACCATGCCGGCCTTCATAGGTGCTGCTACTCGTTAACAGCACTTGCCCCAACAGTCTGTTAAGGCTACACGGGGGATCTTTGTCTTTGTGCGCGCGTGTGTGAGTTTGGTGAGAGGCTGTCTGTCAGCTGAGTATTAAAAGTGGAGTTTGTCCTCGTAGAGAGCCAAGAGCAGCATGCACGCCCAGCCCAGGAACAATCCCAGATTCTGCAACAGCAGCAGGAGCCAGGGCCGGTCCACGTGGGATCGCTTCATCTCGAAGATCTGCGAAGGGGGCAAAGTGCACCGTTAGAGGAAACGCATCCCTACGACTCGGCGACGTGGACACTGAAGAAAGTGGAGAGGCGAGAGAAGTGAGAAAAAGACAGGAGAGAGAGAGATACGAGGAGACGTGTGAGATGAGAGTGGGGATGGAGAGATGCGAGGGGAGAGTGTATAAACGCGGAGATGATCGTGGACACACGGGGTTTGAGTGGAGACGAGAGTGGAGTTGAGAAGAGAGACACGAGGTGGGAGTGGAGGAGAGGGGGACACGGGGTGAGAAAGACAGCCGAGAGTTACATCAGAGAGAGGTAGGCAGGATAGGCAGTTTTTGTTGCTGCTACTATTCACGGAGAAGTCCCAGTGACTGCGATCTGTCGGTGCCCTGCACAGACGAGAGAATGGCGCTCACCATGTTGTTGATGGACAGGTACAGGAACATGCCCGTTGCAAAGGCGATAATCCACTGCATGGCCATCTCGTTTTCCGACACGGAGGCCCCAATGTAGAAGCCGACGAGCGCGGTGAGGGCACTGAGCAGGTTCAGCCCCAGGGCAGCCCGGACAGACAGTCCCGTGTTGAGCAGGATGGCAAAGTCCCCTGCGAGGAGCATTCCACAAAGACAAAGATCCCCCTGGTATAGCCTTAACCAGACTGTTGGGGCAAGTGCTGTTAGCTAGTAGCAGCACCTATGAAGGACGGAACGGCACACGAGGGGGTGGGTGGCCAGCACCACGCTCGGGATCGAACCCACGCGCTTCTGTGTACCAGGCGAGATAGTTAACATCTCCTAGCCACCGTGGCGACACTGGGATGTTCCCTCTTAATTTTGGAGCTTTCGTGACTGCAGGAATTATTCTTTGGTTCTTTCGGTAAAGTCACGTATAAAGATAAAATAATAAATTAAATAATTGCATACTACGACGTTTCGATTGCAACACAAGCAATCATCATCAGGTATAAATGAAATAGAAACAAACATTCTAACCAGAAAACTATAGACAGACATATGAGCAGACAGATATTTAAGGCCACCCCACAGAGACGATCTCCCTCTCTGTACCTGTGTTACTCTCTCTATGTATCTTGGTGATATCTGTCTGCTTATATGTCTGGGATGTTCCCGTGTAGCCAGTTGCCAGGCTATTTCACAAGGGGGATCCTTGGTGCTTGAGGCACAGCAACAACAAAACCTAAAAGACAAATATTTGTAACGTTGTAGAAAACGAGCACACAAAGGTATTTAGCGGCCGTACACAAAACACACGAGAATAACAAACAAAAAACAGCGAAAATATAACATGAGACCAAGAGGCACCGGAGAAAGTCAGCGCTATATTTTAGAATGGATCACAGAAGCGTGGTAGATTTGGCATCACCGCCCTCGGCTATCAACCAAAAAACTAAGTTTCGTTTTGAGTTGATCAAATATCTCGAATGCCATCGCATTTGATGGCAGTGTCCCTCTCCTCTTACTCTGCCACACTTTGTCACTCCACACACGTGGCACGCACGTGCCCATGGCGATGTTGTCTGGCAAGGCTCTCGTTCGTCGCATTTAATTTATCTGGCTTGACCACCCGAATGTGGAATTGTCGCTGTTGCTCTGCATCTGCATCAGCCGCACGACAACAATAAGGATGAGAAGTTGCACGAATGTAATGACGGAGCTCGTGCGGCAAACGACGCGTCAGCGGCGTTAGCCACGAGAGCAGTGGATCTCAACCGGGGCTATGCGGCAATGTCCCAGCGGATACGTGGGGTGGTTTTTTATTCATAAAGGTGTGAAATTATATCAGACACGTGAGTCATTGCTGACTAATCATGTGTGAATCTGCCAATATAAAATAACTACGCTGTAATTTAAATGCATACGGTAACCGAGCACGATGTAAAAAAAAAACCTTTCTAAACTCACTGACCGTAAGCAATGCGGTCTACAAGAGTAACCAGCGAGTGCGAACAAATGACCTCACGCGTGCACAGCGTCCGTTGATTTTTTGTTGGTTATTCGTTTGCAGTGACTAGCTAGTTAGGACACCTCACAAAATGGACAATTGGTTAAAATATTCATTTCTCAGAACCATGATGGGTCAGGCAAGGGGGTTACTCAGTTGAAACAAAATTCAACAAGGGGATCAACAGTAGCCAAAAACAGGTTGAGAATAACCACTGGGCTAGAGAACTGCGTTCAACACACGCGGTGACCTCCAGTACGGTGACCTCCGGCACGGTGACCTCCGGTACGGTGACCTCCGGCACGGTGACCTCCGGCACGGTGACCTCCGGCACGGTGACCCCCGGGCACGGTGACCCCCGGGCACGGTGACTCCGGTACGGTGACCCCCGGGCATGGTGACCCCCGGGCACGGTGACCTCCGGTACGGTGACCTCTGGCACGGTGACCTCCGGTACGGTGACCCCCGGGCAAGGTGACCCCCGGGCACGGTGACCTCCGGTACGGTGACCTCTGGCACGGTGACCCCCGGCATGGTGACCCCCGGGCACGGTGACCTTCGGCATGGTGACCCCCGGGCACGGGGCCAGCGCGCCACTCACGGCGATGGTCTACTTCCTCATCTTCCTCTTCTCGTCGCCGCCCTGGCTGGGAGGGGTGTGGGGAGGGGTGTGGGGAGGGGTGGGGGGCTCACCGATCTCGTGCGGCAGCTCGTGCAGCGCCACCGCCAGCATGGTGGCCAGCCCGTCGCCGAGTGACAGCGAGAAGGCGGCGCCCAGGGCCAGCCCGTCGGCGAAGTTGTGGAGGCCGTCACCGATCAGCACCATGAGCATGATCGCGTTGAGACCTGAAATCACCCGCAGCAGAAACGGCGGCAGCAGCAGCAGCAACAGCAGCAGCAACAGCAGCAGCAGCAACAGCAGCAGCAGCAACAACAGCAGCAACAGCAGCAGCAACAGCAGCAGCGTCAATATAAATTTGTCGTTAAACCCGCCGCCACCCGACACAGCGAATGTTTGTCACGTAAATATTTACAAATTCGAGAACTGCGGCGTTTTCGCTGGCGAGTACAACCAGTGAAGCGTCACGCTACTCGTATTGTAAATGTTGTGGGTTTCCTCTCCAACACACCGGTTAGCGCTGAACTAGTAACCAATTGGCACGCTGCTAGTGTAGGATAATTATTTATGGTTGCAGACTACTACTGGTATATAGGATTCATATTCTTTGGGTCTTTCGGTAAAGTCATGTAGATAGGTTCAAAGAAAATAACAAAAAACTACGACGTTTCGATCGTAACACAAGCGGTCGTCATCAGGAAAAGGGGGTTAGCCTCTAAAGGCAAACTGTTTATAAAGGTTTAAAATGGGCGTAGCCCAAGTGTGTTAGCAGCATGGGCGGGCAGCTGATGCTAATGTAAGGCAAGTTGCTGCTAGTGGTGATGGTAGTAGTTGTCAGTGATGGTCCTGATGGTGGGCTTCTCATAAAAAGAACGCTCGTTAAGCGAGACACGCCCGTACTACTACAAGTCTTTCCGAACATTCTCTGACTGACGCACGCATACACTTGATTTGGCATCACAATACTTGAGCTCACGTGCCTTTTTTTCTGATGGAGATTGGCAGGTGAGACGCTTCGTGTTCTGCAATCTGCAATAATAAATGACGAAATGTGAAAATCACCGAGAACGAATACTTAACCGGCACTGCTCATGGCTGTCACGGAATGACAATGACACACACTCCTCACTGCACTGTTTCGTCAGGTTGACCTGTATGTTTGGCATGATGTCTGACATTTCGCTAAATGTGCTGGGAGCTTCTTCAAAAACTTAATGGAGCAGCTCACTTTCTCTTTAGATTATATAGGGTTGAAGGCTGCTCCTGGTGTAGGATTATATAGGGTTGCAGGCTGGTGTATGCTTATATAGGGTTGACAAAATAATTTGCATATCAAGGCACTCTTTCCCCCCTCCATCCCAGCTTAAATAGTCGCTCCAAGCCTGGGGCGTGTCATTCAGACGCTGTCTTCTCGACAGACCTGTTCTCCACCTGAGGACAGCTGCTTGCGTTGTGGCCGAAACGTCGTGAGAATTATTTTATAATGTTTTATTTTTATTATTTTATTATTTCCATTCTTCGGTCTTCGTTGTCTACGCTCGGCATCGTGGGTCAGGCACTGTGTTAGCTGACTGACCCTGTTATGTAGTTACCCCGTTGTGTTCTAGTTAACCATGTAGTTATCACCTAGATGTAGAACCGGTGTACGTTCATGTAGGAACCCTTGTTGGTGTGTTGTAATGAACGTGTTGCTTCCAAGAACAAGTATGTGTCTCCGTGTACAACACTACACATTGACACTATGAGACATCTCCTTTACCAGTGGCAAAATATAGTAGTAGGTTTTAACCTACTACTACTATATAGGTAAAAACCTACTACTATATTTTGCCACTGGTAAAGGAGATGTCTCAGTGTAAATGCTTACCCCGAGCTCTTAATACTCTGATAGTGCGCTGTCTTTGAGTTGTACGCCTTTTGGCGTCATCTGGTCCAACACCAATGGAGCCTAGGCTCTAAGGAAAGCTGTCTCGGGTGTGGACCAATCAACTTCAAGGACAGTGCATATCATTATCATCATCAGAGTTGTTTATTTTTGTTTTCATTTTGACTGCTTGTGTTGTGGTTATTGCAAACATGATGCCTTGTATAAAGGTGTCAGTTTTTTGTACCAGTTGAAAGGGTAAAAACCTACTACTACACATCGAATCAACGCTGCAGGAATGATGCAGTCCCAGAAGGCCGTGGGGCGCAATAGGTTGGGTTAAAAATACCTTTTACTTTTTTACGTGGAGACCGATATATGAAGATGCATTGTCTGTTGACCTCATCTGCAGAGAACCCTTATCTGCAATTTCACATCTCCACAATTCCATCCCCTACCAGCTGATCTACAAATCTTGCCACCGTCCGTCAAACACCCTCCCCCTCCAACCCGCACCTCCGATGCAGCAGGTCTGCCCAAGATGCAAACGAAGTTCAAATACAAACACTGCCACTGGGCATCTTAACAAAACAGATGACGACAAACGATATTTGCTATTCACCACAAAGTAGCACACAATAAACCAAAACGTACCAAATCAATCGTTGACAAGTTGATCTTTCCCGTTTGTTGGGTGTCCTTTTCATATGAAATGTCTTGTTTCTCTTTGTCGGAGAGGTCCTGTTCAAGAGAAGTTAAAGAGAAGTTTCAGCTAAACAGAATAGTTTTGCCATCTTCGTTATTACCAAATACAAATAAGTTTCAAAGACAATGCATAGACTACCAGAGCATGTGTTTTGTTTGACCACAAGTACGTGTGTGTCTAATGCAGACAGGATTCCTTGCTAAAAGGTTTATGTTTGGTGTATTAACATCTTAACACAACTGTTTTATTGCCAGAAAGGGTAAAAACATATTCTTAAAATACAAATGACTTAAATTTCGATTTAAAGCTTTCGTGACTGCAGGGATTCATCTTCTTGGTTCTTTCGGTAAAGTCACGTTGAAGGGAAATAATAAAATAATAAAAATAAAACATAATAAAATAAAATTCTCACGACGTTTAGGCCACAACGCAAGCAGCCGTCCTCAGGTGAAGAACAGGTCTGCCATTCAGACGCTGTCTTTCCGACAGACCTGGTCTTCACCTGAGGACGGCTGCTTGCGTTGTGGCCGAAACGTCGTGAGAATTGTATTTTAAAATGTTTTATTTTTATTATTTAATTATTTCCCCGTGCAAGACGACATTTGTAGGATGTCAATGACACGACTGTCGTGATTTCTATGTGTCCACGGATGCTATGGATGAGATGATTTCAGCACCCATCGCCTATGTTAGGAGTGGTGAATGACGGTTGGGAGAAGTGATGATTGTTCCAACCCTGCTAATATTAGGAGTCATGGGTAAGGGACTTGATTTATACATTTTCGTTGGATTGAATATCAACTTGTTGTTAGCAAGAGATTGATTTCATGCCTGTGTTTCATTTATTTCATTTAAATGATGAATGCTCTATGCAAAAGCTAAAAAGACACTCAAATTACACTGCTGTAGCTTTACATTGTCTCCCATAAATGCCTTTACCCTGTTGAAAGTCCAGGAATTTTAAACTTTTGAAGCCCATTTGACGCTCCGAGTTCTTGAGAGCGTCTCTGACCCTCTTGAAATTAGAATTGGGCTCAGGAATACGTCACAACGTGCATTGTGCGAATGATCGTTACATTGACCTCTCCGCAGCAGTTCTACCCAAGATGCAACATTTTATTTGGTTATTTCTAACATGAGCCCTGCCTTTATCCAGGGGGATGTTTACACACGTAGTTTTGGTTATCAAGCTGCTGTCGTTGTTGAGCTATGTACGTATGAGAACACGCGCGCATGCGTGTGTGGTTATTTGCACCGTCTTGCCGACGTCTGTACACGTCTCCATTTTGCATCCGTGAAGATCACGCTCATCGTTAACCTGCAATCACAAAACAGCGGCGTGGTTACAGCAGCCAGCTCACTGGCGCACACACACACACAGTCTCTACGTCGAGTGGACGTCCATCACACCCCCTCCCTGCGTGATGGGCTTTACAGAGCCCTCATTCTGCTGAACTTCCCATGGAGTTTCTTGAACTCTCTTTCCATGCAGTCTCCTGGGATCCCATTCTACCCCATGTCCACAGATCCAAAGGCCACACATTCTCCCCTACAGGTTCTAAGTATCCCATAGCCCCCCCCCCCCACCCCCCATTGGCCATTATAGAGCCCCAATCTCGACTTGAGACTTTATTCAGCTCGCAGTGGCGATACGAAACCCTAAAGCGTCTCCTCGAGTATAATTTGCACTTTGAACGGCGAATCGAATTTCACAAAAAACGGTTGTGCCCCACTGGTGGCTCCACTGGTGGCCTCCACTCGTGGCCCCACTGGTGGCCCCACTGGTGGCCCCACTGGTGGCCCCACTGGTGGCCACACTCGTGGCCCCACTGGTGGCCCCACTGGTGGCCCCACTGGTGGCCCCACTGGTGGCCTCCACTCGTGGCCCCACTGGTGGCCCCACTGGTGGCCCCACTGGTGGCCCCACTGGTGGCCACACTCGTGGCCCCACTGGTGGCCCCACTGGTGGCCCCACTGGTGGCCCCACTGGTGGCCACACTCGTGGCCCCACTGGTGGCCCCACTGGTGGCCCCACTGGTGGCCACACTCGTGGCCCCACTGGTGGCCCCACTGATGGCCCCACTCGTGGCCACACTAGTGGCCCTACTGGTGGCCCCACTGGTGGCCCCACTGGTGGCCACACTCGTGGCCCCACTGGTGGCCCCAAAGGTGGCCCCACTCGTGGCCTCCACTGGTGGCCCCACTGGTGGCCCCACTCGTGGCCTCACTGGTGGCCCCCACTAGTAGCCTCCACTGGTGGCCCCACTAGTGGCCCCACTCGTGGCCTCCACTGGTGGCCTCCACTGGTGGCCTCACTGGTGGCCTCACTGGTGGCCCCCCCACTGGTGGCCCCCCACTGGTGGCCTCACTGGTGGCCTCACTGGTGACCCCACTGGTGGCCTCACTGATGGCCAAAGCTACGAGTTGGGCCCCCTCCTTGGCAACCACCATGAGACGTGTTTTCAACAACAAGTGTCAGAGGACAACAACAACAAGTGTCAGAGAACAACAACAACAAGAACACTTATTGAAAACGGAGCGCCCCCACAGCGTTCAATGTTCGAGACCGTGAGCGTAACGATGCGATTAGGCAAGGCGAGCCCGTAATATCTCATGGCCTCTTAGGTGAGACCGTGCGAGACAATGGAGCCTCCATCTGACCCATTGCCGCACCCGCTGAGCTGATAAGCGGCCACTACGCTGCTTGCCCACACACAGATTCCATGTGTAGTGGGGTCATTCGAGAGATACACTCATTCAGGAGGCAACACGTTTATTATACGACCACAACGAGGTAAGGGGCCGTCCATAAATGACGTCACGCGATTATTGACGATTTTTGACCACCCCCCCTTCGTCACATGACGTCACAAAAAGTCAGACCCCCCCCCCTCAAATATGAGGTCACAAAACTCTGCCCACCCCCCCCCCCCCAAATAAAACATGCTTCAAATCGCTTTAAAATATTGTCATTGTAGAGCGTATTTAATGTGGCGCTGCACTCTGATGTTGTAGGAGAAAACATTTATTAAAAAGTCTAATTAATTAAGTAAAACGTCTATATTTATTTAAAGTTGCGCATTTTGATGTAACGTCACATTTATCAACCCCCCCCCCCCCCCCCATTGTCACAAATGTCCGCGTGACGTCATTTATGGACGGCCCCTAACTACATAACCAGTAACCACAACGGGGTACCAGAGCCTCATGAGGTGAGATTCTTAAAATCTATTTATAAAGCTGTGGACAGCCCTGCAACACTGCTAGCAATACAAAAAGAAGGGTTATATGAAAAGCTAAATACATGTATCATATTTTAACGAACATATTTACCACGGCTATAATCAGAGTTTTCCTCTGCTATTCATGCCCCACTTGGCATCATAGAAGAATGGAAATTAGGCTTCTTATGTGGTAAGATAACGGACTTCTGATCGGATACCTACGGTGTGAAAAAAGTTTAGCATAAATTTCGATTTAAAGCTTTCGTGACTGCAGGGATTCATCTTCTTGGTTCTTTCGGTAAAGTCACGTAGAAGGGAAATAATAAAATAATAAAATAATACAACATAATAAAATACAATTGTCACGACGTTTCGGCCACAACACAGGACGGCTGCTTGCGTTGTGGCCGATACCTCGTGAGAATTGTATTTTATTATGTTTTATTATTATTTTATTATTTCCCTTCTACGTGACTTTACCAAAAGAACCAAAAAGAAGTTTAGCATACATACACGGCTAAGTGAATCAATCACTCATGTCAAAGTTTAAATCAATGTTTTTGAGTGGATTTACAAAAGTTTGCATTGCTAGCTCACTGCCCCATGTTGCTTTGTGTGCAGCACTATTCACTGTTTTGCGGTACCACTCATACTACCGTAGTCGTACTGATACCACTGCAAGCACACGAACTCAGCATCATGACACTTCTGTACACACACACACACACGTGCCTGTTTATTGCTGCTACCTTTGCGTCGTCTCTTGTCAAGATAGTGAACAGTTGTTCCAGCATCAGAAACACATATAAGCCTCCAATCACGGTTAAGAGCTTCCAAATGTATAAATTGTCGTCAGCATGCAAGTCGTCCTCCGTGGAATGAACGTGCAACCCCAACAGCTGGTGAACACACAACAACACACAGAGACAAACATACATTTGTTTAAATTCAAGTTTAAGGCAAGCACCATGAATGAAACCGTGTTAATTCGTGTAAAATAAGTGAATTAAACTAATGGATGTGAAGACTATTGCACGCTATCCAGTGATGGTGTCAAATGCCAAACAAGGTGTTCATTTTAGGCCAAGTCGGAGTACAGACATATCCTTAAATTGGCTACGCAGTAGAACGGCACCTCCTATAACTGAAATAAATTGATGACAAGAAGGACATCAATGCCACGAGTTGTGATGCTACCACAGTTCACGATCACTCCCTGCTCACACATCTTGGACAATTACTATCTGGGCTTTGCCTCGACTCTGGCAATATCTCACCGTCTCGTTTTGGGAATTCATCTCGGTTAACAATCTCTGGGTATTCATCATTTTTTTAAAATCTATTGTTATATTCCTAGTCAATGTCCACGTTTCTGATCAATTTCACAGCAGGTAATGTACATTGCACACTAAGCCAGTGGTTCTCAGTCTTGTTTGACTACTGCTGTTACCCCCCTTCTTGAGTAGTTTCAACCGAGTTAACCCCCTTGCCTGACCCAACATGGTTCTGAGAAGTAAAAGTACGAATAATAAACACCAATATTTAACCTATTTGTCCAATTTGTGAGGTACCCTATCTAGCTGGTAACCGCAAGCGAACGCAAACTAAAATCTGCGTACGTAACGTAATTTGTTTGAGCTTGCTGGTTACCCTTGTAAACCACATTACGATGAATGAGTTTAGAGAAGTATTTCATAGCCAATGGAGACTAGGCTCTAAGAAAAGCTGTCTCGGGTGTGGACCAATCAACTTCAAGGACAGTGCATATCATTACCATCATCAGAGTTGTTTCTTTTTGTTTGCATTTTGACTGCTTGTGTTGCGGTTATTGCAAACATGATGCCTTGTATAAAGGTGTCAGTTTTTATACCAGTTGAAAGGGTAAAAACTTATTACTACAAAAAGTATACTTTGTTGACCCCATAAAACTGCATTTATGCTCGAGTTGCCACCTGGCCGGGAAGTGACGTGATCTGCGTGTAGGTGGCAGGAATTCTCCACTCACCTTAGGAATCATCATCACATGTACGCCTCTTTAATTATTTAATTTACTTATCCCTTTATTCAAGATTGAAACAGGAGGAGGATTTCTCCACAACTCTGGCTGCCGCCTGATGAGGCTGGTTGTAATCACTGGCGAAACGTCACGCCACTCGAACTGTAATTGTTGTGGGTTTACTCTCTCACACATCGGTGTGCTGAACTAATAACGAATTGCCACGTCTTCTTTAAGTGACAAACCTTACTAATTGTCTGCGTTGAGTGGTGGCGGGTTTGACGACACATTTATACGTACGCGATCTAACCCATAGAAACCTTTGCTATTGATAATAATGGTCGCGAAAGCCTCCTACTGCGTGTTAAACTCACCTTGGGCAGTAGGTGCAGTATGGCGTCCCCAGTCATGCTTCCGACGGCAAGGCCGAAGAGCGCCTGCTGGCTGTACATGTAGACGTGAGTGCACGAGGAACAAGTCAAGGTGACCACTCCGATGAGGGACAGAGCGCTCACCAGCAAGGATGCCAGCGTTCCATATCCGTACTCTGTGGATTAGCCATAACGATCATTGTTGTCAGTTATCACCTTGTCAGTTATCACCTGCCATCTAATAACAATTATATAAATACATCGGCGGTCGGTGGCTTCCTTATCGCCCTTCGAGCGCGACTACCATGGTTAGTGTTCCATTGAGTTGCATTCATTGGGTCCTCTTCACATGTCGAAGGCCCGTTCTAGCAGACCATTCAGTCTCATTCTAGATTTGAAGCTTTCGTGACTGCAAGGATTCATACTCTTAGGTTTTTTTCGGTAAAGTCACGTAGGTAAAAAATAAGAATAAAATAAAATAACTAAATTAAATCAGTTATTTTCATTTTCTTTTACCTACGTGACTTTACCGAAAAAAACCTAAGAGTATGCATTCAGTCTCATTTGTCCCGCGTTCAACCACCACCTCTATCAAGCCACAACGCTTCTCTTTGTTCCTTCCCTTGCACTGCTCCACTTTGGAATTCCCAACCCTTGATTAAAAAAACATCTCCTCGGCAAGAAAGATTAGCTCGACTTAACGTAAACTCAGCCAAAGCAGCTTCTCCAACAAATGAGCAACGTTGTTAACACCAGGCACACATGACGTGGGCACAATGGGGAAGCGCTTCACTCTCTCGGGAAACGAAGCAAAATAACTCCCATCAACAATCCATCGCCAGCTATCTAGTGCACAAACTCGACAGCGCCACGTTGCCCCCACATCTTTCACACGACCGCTCCGAGCCCGGCGCTTTCGTCTCACTCCTACCGAGATGAAACCCTAACCCCGTCCTCACGTCGCTCCCTCTCATATGGGGTGGTGCCTTACCTGGCTAACAAGCGCCATGACCTCGCCAACTTCGCCTGCGCGCAAGCGAAGATGGCGGTGTTTACAGAACGAGAAAAAAGATGCTGGAGGGTGACACTGACGGCTGCTCTGTGCTTCCAGTGTTCAGAGGCCTGCTTAAGGCGCGGCTCCGGCTGGAGCACGCCATGTACCACACACATGTCGGTGATGTGCACGTCTTCTTCGAACGCTGGGGAGCCGGACAAGGCCCTCTCTGCACCAGCGTGGACGGCACCCTCGTGGTGTTCACCTTCTGAAGCGCTCGCTCGTCACCGTGGCGTGCGCGATGACACCACAACCACCACGTGACTTTTCTATTGTATTGTGCGCGGTGCTTTCAGCACCACAGCGCGTGGATTTGTAACGATTTGTAACGTTTGTTTTGTTTTGTTTGCTGGTGACTTTGTGTGTTTCATATTGAAATCGCCTCCAGTGCTTTTGCTGCTGGCGGCAATAAAAGTTGTTTAAAAGTCAAAGTCTCATTCTCTTCTGGTCCCTTTAATTTCCCCTGATCCCTGCCACTGGGTGGGTCCTCTCGGGCCATCCGCTCGGGGAGACCGATGACTCCATCACGTGGCTGCCCAAAGCTGTGTTCATGTCAACACAACACAATGGGTCTATTCTGTCTGCCTCTGTCATTCTGTCACATCCTGTCTGGACTGGAGTCCTATAACCAACAACCCGCAGGGCCATCATTTTGAATGCCCTAGCACCTAATCCGTAATATGTTCCACCACATCCATTTTTGACTCGTAACCATAACTGTACCATCCAGTCAACATTATACGCAGTGACCATTATCTATGATGGTTCATTTCAACATCCAATATCCTCTGACAATCATCCTACGGCTGAATTTTGGTGAAATGTAAGTTTCAAGTGTGGGTAATACAGCGCGCGCATTAGTATGTGAAACATGTGGGCACACTGTGCATATGGGCCTTTCGTGAGCGTTTATGTGTATAAAATAAACTCACTGTGGGCTTTCGAGGGGCGCGAATTTGTTTCTCCCGTGTGAGTGTCATTGGGCGCTCGGCACGCGTGGCTCAGGAGTTGTTGAAGCAAGGCCGGAGACGCGGACATCAGTTCGCTACGTGACCACACCTCGCCTGACACTCCGAAGATTTCCGTCAAATCGTGTGATGAGATGCATGCCTGGATCTGCGTAAACACACGGTACAGGCAAGCATTTACATCACGTCTATGCAGGTACATGAGTCAAATAGGTTGTTAATTTTCGATTTAAAGCTTTCGTGACTGCAGGGATTCATCTTCTTTCAGCCACAACGCAAGCAGCCGTCCTCAGGTGAGGACGGCTGCTTGCGTTGTGACCGAAACGTCGTGAGAATTATTTTATTATGTTTTGTTTTTATTATTGTATTACTTCCCTTCTACGTGACTTTACCGAAAGAACCAAGAAGATGAATCCCTGCAGTCACGAAAGCTTTAAATCGAAAAATAGGTGCACGGTCTGTTGGGAAAAACTTCAGCTCCTACCTCATTTGCATTTAATTGACGTTGCCTCGTATGTTCATGTTGCTCTTCACCAATACCCAGGTCTTGCATAATTTTCTCCAGTCCTGCACGGAAACATATACGTTATATGTGTACAAGGCGCTTGTGAAATGCTGATGAACAACAGTACGAAAAGTATCTATTCAAAGTGTCTGCACCTTCTAAATGTATAACTGAGTGACGTAGTCGTGGGTAATGTTTCAATGTTTATATCAAGGCTGTAATTATAATATATATTGGGGGGACACATCTCCCCCCCCCCCAATATTCAAATATGCTTAAAATGTCCCCCCCAATATATTGCTATAAATGATTGTGGTTATGGTTGTACTTTATGAATCCCTAATCTCTGCCATTACATACAATGAAACAAGAAAAGGTAAAAATAGAAAAAACAGAGCAATGTAATGCAATACACTATTAGACATTATTGTACAAAATAAAATTAAAAGTCCATCCTATGTGTCAGTGAATTTTTTAATATTTTAGGCAGGAAATGGCAGGAAATTAGTTTTAAAATTTAGATTTTTTTTTCTGGGGGCGGACCCCCACACCCCATGAAGTCAACAACGTTGACTCCATGGCTACGGCCTTGGTTTATATATGGATATAAAATGCGACCAGTCGTCACATAAAAGCTAAACACAACAAGATGCACCGAATCGATGGGTTCATCAAACGTCCCCCTTCAACCACGCGGCGGCATCATCGGGGGTCCGTGCCGAGACACGAAGTGCTCCGAAACGCGGGGTGCCTCGTCGTTAACTCGATTTGAACGACTTTGGGGTCGTCCATAAATGACGTCACGCGATTTTGAACGATTTTTGACCCCCCCCTCCGTGTCACACGGCGTCACAAAAAGTCAGACCCCCCCCCTCTCAAATATGACGTCACAAAGCTCTGCCCTCCCCGCAAAAATAAAACATGCTTCAAATCGCTTTAGACTATTGTCATTGTAGTGCGTATTAATGTGGCGCTGCACTCTGATGTTGTAGGAGAAAACTTTTACTAAAACGTCGATTTAATAAAGTAGAACGTGTTGTCTATATTTATTTAAAGTTGCGCATTTTGATGTGACGTCACATTTCTCAACCCCCCCCCCCCCTCGTCACACATCGTCACAAATGTCTGACCCCCCCCCTCCCCTAGGTGCGTGACGTCATTTATGGACGGCCCATTTGAATAAAAGCGAATTGCTATCGGCCTGGACGGCAACACTTTGGCAGCCGGCGCTGTACCGTGGGTCGTGAGCACAGAGCCGTTCCCGTAACTCTTCAAGATGTAGTCCAGGAAGTAGTCGGCGGTCAATGCCACCTGAATAAGCACACACGCAGCACACACGCAGTACAACATGCAGCACACACGCAGCACACACGCAGCATGGCATGCAGCACACACGCAGCACACACGCAGTACAACATGCTGCACACACGCAGCACAACATGCTGCACACACGCAGCACACACGCAGCACACACGCAGCACGGCATGCAGCACACACGCAGCACACACGCAGCACGGCATGCAGCACACACACAGCACACACGCAGTACACACGCAGCACACACGCAGTACACATGCAGCACACACGCAGCACACACGCAGTACAACATGCAGCACACACGCAGCACACACGCAGCACACACGCAGCACAACATGCAGCACACACGCAGCACACACGCAGTACAACATGCAGCACACACGCAGCACACACGCAGCACACACGCAGCACACATGCAGCACACACGCAGCACACACGCAGTACAACATGCAGCACACACGCAGCACACACGCAGTACACACGCAGCACACACGCAGCACACACGCAGTACAACATGCAGCACACACGCAGCACACACGCAGCACACACGTAGTACAACATGCAGCACACACGCAGCACACACGCAGCACACACGCAGTACAACATGCAGCACACACGCAGCACACACGCAGCACACACGCAGCACACACGCAGTACAACATGCAGCACACACGCAGCACACACGCAGCACACACGCAGTACAACATGCAGCACACACGCAGCACACACGCAGCACACACGCAGTACAACATGCAGCACACACGCAGCACACACGCAGTACAACATGCAGCACACACGCAGCACACACGCAGCACACACGCAGCACACACGCAGTACAACATGCAGCACACACGCAGCACACACGCAGCACACACGCAGCACACACGCAGTACAACATGCAGCACACACGCAGTACAACATGCAGCACACACGCAGCACACACGCAGCACACACGCAGTACAACATGCAGCACACACGCAGTACAACATGCAGCACACACGCAGCACACACGCAGCACGGCATGCAGCACACACGCAGCACACACGCAGCACGGCATGCAGCACACACGCAGCACACACGCAGTACAGCATGCAGCACACACACAGCACACACGCAGCACGACATACAGCACACACACAGCACACACGCAGCACACACGCAACACACACAGCACACACGCAGCACAACATGCAGCACAACATGCAGCACGGCATGCAGTACAACATGCAGCACATACGCAGGAGAACATGCAGCACACACGCAGCACACACGCAGTACAACATGCAGCACACACGCAGCACACACGCAGCACGGCATGCAGCACACACGCAGCACACACGCAGTACAGCATGCAGCACACACACAGCACACACGCAGCACGACATACAGCACACACACAGCACACACGCAGCACACACGCAACACACACAGCACACACGCAGCACAACATGCAGCACAACATGCAGCACGGCATGCAGTACAACATGCAGCACACACGCAGGAGAACATGCAGCACAACATGCAACACACACGCAGAACAGCATGCAGCACTCACGCAACACACACAGCACACACGCAGCACACACAGCACACACGCAGCACATATGCAGCATCACATGCAGCACACACGCAGCACAGCATGCAGTACACACGCAACACACACAGCACAGACGCAGCACATATGCAGCACCACATGCAGCACACACGCAGAACACACGCAGTATAACATGGAGCGCACACGCAGCACACACGCAGTACAACATGGAGCACACGATGGATTCGTGATTGGAGAGGAGACGTGCGCGAGGCGAAGCGAGAACACGACCGAGGAAAATCAAACAACTGGAAGTCACGTAGTTAGTTAGAAGAAAAAAAAGTTAGAAATAAAATAAAACAAATCACGACGTTTCGGACGCAACACAAGCGTCCGTCATCAGGTGGGACAACCACAGCAATTTTTTGGCAGCCTTAATCCTGCTGGATTTCCTCCCCAAGAACTTAACCTCACAGTTGGAGCAGTTGTCCTGCTACTCACTCAGACCTGTATCCCATGGCAGTGGGCTCTGCAATGGGGCATGCACGATTATTAGAGGTTTCAACAATGTTGCAACGGTGGAAGGAATTACTGGAGGATCACTCGGCAGTATGACTCTACTGCCGAGGGTATCATTGGATACTTCATCGGATGCAAGCATTCCTTTTAACCTTTACAAACGGGTAATAACAATATTCTTCCGTATGACCACTGATGTCGATGCAGAACAATGGCGACAATTCCACGTTCAGGTGGTCGAACCAGATAACAACCGTGTCAGGAGCGGTAGCGGAGCGTGTCGCAGCGATGTCGCCACCTTGGTGTTTGCGGATCGAGGCATTGCGTCGCTATGCCTTGTACGGTCTCTGTTCGGGACGACCGCAGTTGCACACCGTTGGAGAGTTATAGTAGTAGGTTTTTAGCCTTTTAAACTGGTACAAAACTGACACCTTTATACAAGGCATCATGTTTGCAATGACCACAACACAAGTAGTCAAAAAAGCAAACAAAAAGAAGCAACTCTGATAATGATAATAATATGCACTGTCCTTGAAGTTGATTGGTCCACACCCGAGACGGCTTTCTTTAGAGCCTAGTCCCCATTGGTGTTGGACCAGATGACACCAGAAGGCGTACAACTCAAACACAGTGCACTATCAGAGTATTGAGAGCTCGGGGTAAGCATTTACACTATGAGATCTCTTTTACCAGTGGCAAAATATAGTAGTAAGTTTTTACCCTTTAAACTGGTACAATCAACTTCAAGGAAAGTGCATATTATTATCATTATCAGAGTTGCTTCTTTTTGTTTGCTTTTTTGACTACTTGTGTTGTGGTTATTGCAAACATGATGCCTTGTATAAAGGTGTCAGTTTTGTACCAGTTTAAAACGGTAAAAACCTACTACTGTATTTTGCCACTGGTAAAAGAGGTCTCATAGTGTAAACGTTGGAGAGTTTTTAATGTTCCATTTGTGCATCGGCTATCCGAATCTACTGCTATGGTTTGTGTGGATGCGATCTCGGGTGGGCCATGAGCTTCGTGGAAGATCTAAACGCAGAGATCTTCTGCGTTGGGCCTTTCGCGAGCAGTATTGTTTGTGAGTTCCTTTGAACCCCTTTATCGGGGGTGAACTGGCATTATTGAATGCGTATTTACAACGAAGCTCACCTATGCTATGTCCATTAATAAAGCTCAGGATCACATCGGTTTGTATCTTCATGAACTCGTATTGACGCCTGCGCAGTGATGCGTAATCTGCTCGTGAGCTCGGTTACGGAACTCACGAAAAGTCCAAATGGCAGAAGGACAGAGGATCCAACCATAAACTCAACATTTGTTGTTAAGGTAAAGAAATTGAGTGGCAAAAGTGCGGCCACAGGGCGACTCGAGTCCATGAATTCGTGACTAGTTCAATGAAGCCTTTCTTCGCCAGGCAAAAGTTTTCAATAAATATAAAAATTCACCTGATATTATATTTTTTTACAATTTGTATCAACGATCGGACACTAACAGCTACTCCAAAAATGTACATTTTTCCACAAAACTAAAATTGTTGATGACTTGATTCAACTTTAATTTAAAGATGTATCCATTAGAAACCGCTCAATTTAAAGATTCCCATTTCTTTTTATTAGAAAGAACAAAACTTAAACGGACTTAATACTCTATGAGGGGAAGCTCTACTATCTTTTATCGTTTTCAAATTATTCAGATTTGAACATCATAAAATGCGTATTTTTCGTTAAAAACTGCTTTCATCCGAAATCGTTAAAAGTTAGAAAAAATATTTCTCGATTGAATTGTATTTGAGGTTTAACACTCTATCAAACGAAAAACCCGGTAATCCTATATAAATATATTTTTAAACTTCTCTTAAAAACATAACATATACATACACAAGTATTAAGCTATTGTGAAAGCCCGGCGTCCCGTTTGTCTGTCCATTTTTCCATCAACAAAATTATAAGAGGCTTGAAGTCCTGAATCCAAAGTGGGGCTGATGGTAAGGCCCCACCTCTTGGTGGCAAGCTCCAGGTTCAGCAGCAGCGCCTCTAACTCCTCCTCTGAGTGAGTAGCAATTACCAGATCATCGGCATACATAACGTGGTTGAGCAATAGGGAGCCATCCCTTGACCGCACCCGGGCATCGATCAGCCTCCCATTGTATCTGTACCAGATGGAAATTCCTCCAGTACAGCTAATGAAGGCTTCACGAACTACGTGGTCAAAATAGATGTTAAATAATGTGGGAGCCAGAGGACATCCCTGTCG
The DNA here is from genome assembly GCF_964198595.1 of Lampetra fluviatilis. Classification (NCBI taxonomy): domain Eukaryota; kingdom Metazoa; phylum Chordata; class Hyperoartia; order Petromyzontiformes; family Petromyzontidae; genus Lampetra; species Lampetra fluviatilis. The sequence continues at coordinate 10,351,478 of NC_136288.1, forward strand.
CACCCCAAGGTGTACAGGGAATGGCTCTGACTCCCAGCCACATAGTTTAACCCGGGCCCGCTCACCATCATGAAGGTCCTTAATGATCGTGAGCAGAGGGTCAGGGACTCCGAAAGCATGAAGAACAACCCAGAGCCCAGGCCTACTGATGGTATCATAGGCCTTGACCAGGTCAATAAAGCAGAGATGTAAGTCTTGTTGGAATTCCCTACACCTCTGCTGTAGCAGACGGACAGAAAATATGGCATCTGTGCAGGACCGCCCTTTCCTGAAACCACATTGGGGCTCCGCAAGCCTCTCCTCAGCATGCCTAGCAAGGCGATGTTGAATAATCCTTGGTTCGCGAGCCAAATTCCTTTGCAAGTGTCGGCCACACACAGACAGACACACAAAAAATACTTTTATAGGTAAGATAGTGGGAAGTCCCGGCGTTGCCCGGGCGAAAAAGACGCACACACACATCGACTTACACACACACACAGACGGACGTACACACACACACATCGACTCACACACACACATCGACTTACACACACACATGGACCCATGCACACACATCGACTTACACACACACACACATCGACTTCCACACACACATGGACCCATGCACACACATCGACTCACACACACATCGACTCACACACACACACAAAGATCCCCTGTATAGCCTTCACAGACTGTAGGGGCAAGTGCTGTTAGCGAGCACCTATGAAGGCCAGAACGGTAACGAGGAGATGGGTGGCCAGCACCACGCCCGACCGCCTTTGTCTCCCCAGTGGCGATGTTTACACACCACACCAGGTACTCATTTCAGGCTGAGTCGACATAGGGGAGGCCCAGAACCGGTTCAAATTATCGTCACTGGTGTTGGCCGTGAGCGGGAATCGAACCACGTGTCGCCAGGTTCATAGCACAGCGTGCTAACCGCTACACTCCACACAGACTCACACACACATGAACGTACACACATACACACACACGCATCGACTCACACACACACATCGACTTACACACATCGACACACACATCGACTCACACACACACATGGACACACACACAGTGAGTGCAATCATTACTACAACTCCACTGGGAGTCAGTTCCTGACGTTTTGTAAACCGGATCTAGGTTTCCGGTATACTGGTTACAAATGGCCAACCCTCGTTTCAGTCATATTGGTGGTTCCTATATAAGAGGTCGGATTAGGTGACTTGGTCATTCTGACTTCCTGGTTCTTATCCTGAAGATGCTTGACGTAGTTTCAAGCAAAATTTGCATATCTAATTGCTAAATTTGGTTGTGAGAATTGTTCTTCAACTTACTGGTGAGCTGAAATAATAATAATAATACTGTAATGTTTCGATTGAAAGCTTTCGTGACTGCAGGGATTCATCGTCTTGGTTCTTTCGGTAAAGTCACGTAGAAGGGAAATAATACAATAATACAAATAAAACATAATAAAATAATTCTCACGACGTTTCGGCCACAGCGTCTCCCCAACAGACCTGGTCTTCACCTGAGGACGGCTGCTTGCGTTGTGGCCGAAACGTCGTGAGAATTATTTTGTTATGCTTTCTTTTTATTATTTTATTATTTCCCTTCTACGTGACTTTACCGAAAGAACCGAGAAGATGAATATTGTAACGGTCACGTTAAACGCTTATAGGTGACTTTTAATTTGTTTGGCTGTATCGAGTGGTGGGGGGTCTTAACGAATTGGTCAGATAATTAAGTGGCCTAGCCCAAAAAAAATATTTATGAATCACAAAATAATGCGCGTCGTCGTGTACAATAAAAGTGTACGTTACTGTTTATCAGTTAAAATATTTTACCTGTAAAAAAATAACATGAGATTGAACAGATCGTTTGCGTGTTGATTGGCGGATACATAGCAACACCTAAAATGGCACGTGTACACATGATACATCTGTAATAACTAATACAATTTACAATGATATAACTCAAATACAGACGTACTTTACATGAGCGAATAATGATGGTTCACGCCACCGGTCCATGCAGAATGTACTCTAGCTCTATCAGTTTCAAATGTCGTACGTGTGTGCATGTGTGATTACCGATGGAAGTTAATATTGACGGCTTAATTTAGGCCTAAATATAATATACATGTGGTCCAGATATACATGTGGTCCAGATGTCTTGCGACGCACATTTAATTCTGTAAAACTTCATAAACTAACAAATAGTTTTATTATACCAGGTAAAGCCCACTGAGATATTATCTCTTTTTCAGAAGCGACCTGGCCACAAATGACAGCTCAACGAAGTGGATTATCACGTATTTTTAAAGTAACGTTTATTCAAAACAGAAATTAAGATGTAAAGTGAAAAAACGTTAGTGGTCAATTAATTGAGGGTCACAGGCCATCTGGTCCACCCTGTGCACTGCATTTGTAATTATACTTTAATTACGCTGTATTTAATTTTTATAATAGGAGACCAAGATAGGAAGGCGGCGGTGTTAAACAGTGACATATAACAACGTTAAGAAAGCAAACATTACACCTGAACACACATTCCTCTCGACATGACCAGCCCATCGGCCGCACGGCCCGTTGGGAGCGTACAACCCCCCAACAACGTCGACACAATTACAGGGGGGACACTCTGGGAGCAGCTTCGACATTCCTAGGTCTCGTCGTCAAAGTCGTAGTTTTGCCCAACGCGTTAGCCCCGAGTCTCCCCCGCGTGGCGCCACTGGGCTACGGTGCTGCACACGGCCCCACGCGTCGACCCCATCGCACCCCCCTCCCCTCCTCCCCGGGGCGCGCTGCACACGGCACTACGCGCTGCACACGGTCCTACGCGCTGCACACGGCGCGCTCCGCATCTTCTATATAAGGCGCCACTCGCCCACACTCCCATACTCGCGGGAAGCAGGGCGCCACTGTGGTTGAGGGAGGCTGCGCCCGCAGGTATTGCCGCACGCACCTACCTACCTGCCTACCTGTGTGGAGGTAGTGGTGTATGGCACGCGTCCGTGTGGCGCCGCTAGTGCGCGTTGAGCCCACAGGGAAATCGGCAGCAGCAGTAGCAGCATCGCAAATCGCATCGCCTCGCATCTCCCTGGCTTCATGATGGGTGGTGGTGATGGTGGTGGAGGCTTGAGTGATTTGCACAGACCCGGGATTGCACCGAGACGTCGCCAGGCCCGTGGCCTCTATATGTCCGAGGCCATAAACTACAAGCCCAACCGCCGTGACCTGCTTTATGACGCCCATTCTGTAACGCGCTGATTAAGCTGTAGACGTGCTCCATAACGCGTTGAGTTGTGAACCGTCCAGTCAGCAGAACCAAGCGTGCCATGAGATTAGTCTTTAACTGCAGGCGGAGGTACATGGGCGTCGCTCTAGTTTCACGGGTTCAATAATGGGGGCAGGTGGTGGGGGGAGGGTTCTCCTTTGAGTGCTGCACGCTAAGAATTCAACTCTGTACACATTGGCCGCTGTGTAGAAGTACAGTGTTTGTCATGGTTTTGTGCGTTTTCATATTAAGTCACCACTCGCCTGCGACGTCACTAAAGGAACCCCTCATCTGCAAGACTGTCCATGATGGCTCCTGACGCACATCAAACGCGTAATATCACGAGCTAGCTTGTGTGGCTTTATTCCATGCTGCGTGGATGTGTCATTCGGGAGCGTGGATCCAACTCAAATCCACGGTGGATTTTCCTGACATTCACAAGTCTAGTTCTCAAATCGTGTCGTGGACGATTAGTCGGCATTAAAGCGACTTCCTGCTCAAATGAGCATTGAGGCGTGCTCATTTCCCATTCACAGCCCTGAGCCGGTGGTCAAAATTCCACATTGCTATGGTAGGTGATGAATTTATCAATAGGACAACCACTGTTTGCCACTCGCCTGCTTGGGTTGCATTGAAGAGCATTGGCACGAATACTGAACCTTGTGGCAATCCATTGTTGAGAAACTGGGTTGACGTGGATTTATTGCCCATATAGACACGCGGTCACCTATTGCTCAGCATTGTCTATATTATTATGAGTGAGGGAATGGTTCTCGTGAGCTTCAACATCAAGCGCTTAATCCAGACTGTGTTGTAGCCCGATGACAAGTCTACAAAGGTGCACCGATCTTGGATTTCTGAAATCAGGCCTCGAGATATGTCGCAAGGGCCAAAACTCAATCACAGCGGCTGCGTCCAGACTGTAATCCTGCTTTTTCTTCTGGGATCACTGACTTGACGAAGGAGGCTGATTCTCTGGAGGATGATGCATTCCAGGAGTTTATAGGTCGTTCACAGGAGTGATATCGACCTATAGCTTCCCGGGTCGTCGGTTGGCTTGCCCGGTTTGGGTATGGCAATGACCATCGCCTCCTGTCATGTTTTTTGGGATGCATCCAATTTTCATGCTTTGTGTACAGTTTTGCCAGCCATTGGAGTCCACAAGGGCCTAAGTGATGGAGGAATTCTGGAGGGATATCATCTTTGCCGCCAGCTTTGCCTTTCTTCATTACAGCCAGAGCCTCCCTCACTTCCTCTGTGCTGATGATGGTGGGGTCTTGTGAAGAAATTGAGACCATTGTATGGGGTAATTGGCAATGGATCTCTCGCTTGAAGTTTTTGTCAAGCAGTCCTTTTTGTGTTTTCCACTAGTTTGGAGGCTATGGAGTTGGGCAGGACTCTTGCAGTGTGATATTCTGTTGGATTTTCAGCACCCAGGCATCATAGTCGGGCCCAGGTACAGTGGCTGGAGTGTGTAAAGTCCAGGGCCTTCAACGCACTCAATCCACCATTGGCGGCTGGCTGAGTCTCACCAACCTGTGAGCTGCTTGACTGGTTCTACTGTCAGAGCAGGTCCTGGGGGGCGGGGGGGGTGCGCTTCTTGGCGGCTGCAGTAAGGAGGCCAACAAAACGGTGATGGCGTTCGGATGTCACAGGAATTCCACTCGCTACTCTCTCTATCGTCTCCTTTTCGTGGTCCCAGTCTGCTTTGATGACGTTCCATCTTGGTAATCGTATTGACATAATCACGGATTTCGATGCTAATCTGAGTGATGATGGGCCTATGTTGACTTTTGGGGTAAGTTGGAAGTATTTTGCGGGATGCGTGAAGTGTGTTCCCACTTCGATCTTTGGAAACGATGGTTAGGTCTGGGTAGTAGTCATTTTGCCAGCGAGCAGAGTGGAAAGCTGCTTGCTACTTGGGATTGAAAACCAGGTGCAGATCTTCGGTGGACATCCAGTCAGTGAGTTCTTCACCATCGGCCTGATCTACTGCATAGCCTCAAATAGTATGGTGGCTGTTAAAGTCACCAACGTATTTAGGACTGAGATTGGTGCACTTGGGAGCGCTGGTTTTGGCCTTTTTAAATTCGGGGCTTTGTACACATTGGTGATGTGTAGCTGCCCTATCTTGATGCTGGAGGTGTAGTTGGCTTCTTTTACAGGTCGGAACAACAGTTCCACACTGCCCACCAGGGATTATTTGTCTGTCTGTCGTGCATAGCCACGCCCTTGATTTGTATTTCACAGAGCGCTTCGGGCGGGCTCAGCACCACGTGACGCGCCGCCCCACGCAGCTTGCGCCGCGTGACACGGATCGCACGAATGCGCTGTCCAACCAAGTTCCTACCTGCCCACTCCGAAGGAACGTGTTAGTTGGTGGGAAGGCATATAACTCTGTGATGATCTTCTTCACGTATATGGCCAAGCCTATTTTTGATGGCAGTGGCTCATCATGATATTGTATCCATCGATGTGGTAACGACTAGCATGTAGGGCATCCAAGACATAAGTTTCTTGGAGTGTCAGGATATCAATGTTACGTGTGTTCATTATGTTCACAAGATACTCACACTTGGCCTGGGAGAGACCCTCAATATTCAGTTGGAGGATCCTTGTCCCACGGCATATCTGGCGCATTGTTTGGCCCTGAACAGGGCTATAGGCGTGGCTTGTTTCGATGCTCTGGAGAGCGGGAGATCGATGATCAATGTTCGGTCGCCGCATTGATGCCATTCGTCGTGATTTCTCACTTAACAGAGTAGGCCGCGTGAAGGCTGCCATCTTCCACTCCCTTGTTTTACTTAGTGGAGAGTACCCATATCAGTCATCACCCTCTACTGCCAGACTAGTGCCCGCTTGCAGACCAGGTGCTGAATCGCCACATGCCCATGGACAGTTGCCATTGGAGGGGCCCATTAAAATGTGTTGTGAAGAGATGTGATGTAAAGCACTTGGACGTCCCGGCTAATATAGGAGGGTGCCATATCAAACAAATCAGTATCATTTAGGAAGAAAATTGGGCATGGATTCTGGAATGCTCTCCAATATACGTTGGCCCTCTAAAGGTATCGGAAATAACGGTAGCATCTACTCAAGGCGCACAGGAAGCTGTACATCCGTAGAGCTCAGTGCCTGTTGGCAAAGGTGTGGGAACGCCTTCAGCAATGTGGCCGGGTTTCTCTCAGCAAAGTTCCGAATAACATCACAACTTGAAATCAAATTTCAGTTCATCTTGCATATTTACGAGCATAATCGGGGCCTCGCCCCTTCCCTGGTTAACACATAGACAGAGCCAATGCATACATGTTTTAAACCTTCCTTGTAAAGCGTAAACAAAGAATCGCGGAAATGTGGACATTCTTAATTGGACCTTTTGTATGTCGACCATCGGTCACATCCATTATCATCGCAACGACCTTATCTGTGAACTCATGTTTTGCAGATAAAAGTGTTGCGGTCAAGAGGCGTTGAACTCCAATTTGGGAGTGCATTTTAGGGTGCTGAGAGCAGGCATGACTAATGGAAAGGAACAAAGAACATGACTTGGTGTACGACGAACTAGTGGTAGCTTGGGGGAGAGATCTGGGTAGTAGGCCAAAAGAGGGGAGGTAAAAAAGGAGCTTGTATTTGGGTGGCATGGTGGCCTAGTGGTAACACTCGTGCCTCAGAACAAGAATTTTCTGGGTTCCATTCCTGACTCGCACCTTTCTGTGTGGTGTTTGTATGTTCTCCCCTTGTTCTGCATGGGCTTTTTTCCCAAATCCACACACAAAGTGGTACAGTACTGGCTGTATATTTCAATGCTGAAAAATTAGCTGAAAATTCATCAATTGGGATTCAACACAGCAGCAGCATCGCCCCCATACTGCGAAAACCTTTCAAGACTCCTGAAAGGAGTTGAGGGTCGGTGAGGCATTCCGAGGAAAACAAGCATACCCACAATATTATTATTATACAGGCGACCTCGAAAGCATCACTGAGCGATGATCAATCTAAAAATAACGTGCCTGAGCTAGCTAGCTTGTGGTACAGGGAATTTACTACTTGATTAACATTGTTTTATGTGAGTGCAATATTTTCGATTTTTCTTCACGTGACAAAAGTTGTTTTTACCCAGATGTCTATTTACTTCATTGCTGTAATTCATATTACAGTAGACTCGCAATTATCCGTGTTAATGACGGGGAGAACGGCCGCGCCATAATTCTAATTCGTGGATAATCCAAAAATATAACAATTTTCTCACGACCTCTATGCCAATAACCACATTTTCCCACGAAGTACACTCCACCCATTAAGTGGATAGCAGAGCCACGCCAATCAACATCAATCAAACTCTGCCCTCTGTTGTAAAGATATTCCAACTCCTGTACTGTAGAGCAGACCACATAGATTTCAAAGCAACATATTTATTCGGTTTAAGCACCTGACTTGTAATAAACTTTTCCAAGAAAGACAATGTTTAACGGTTTTAGATTATTAATTTGGGCTAAAGTGAAAATCCATGAGTTATTAATTTGTCAATCCTCAGGTGCGGGGTTAATCCGCAAACTGTGCAAACCGCACAAATCGATAGTCTACTGTATTTGTTTTGCTTTTATCATGTTGGTGACCCAGGTAACTCCTGCAAGTGATACACCTATCTTGACCTCTTTGACCTGCTCGAATAAAATTAACTTGGAACGTGCTATCATCATACCGCATCTGGGCTCATTGGGTTGGAGGGATCTCCAAGCCTGGGCAATTCTTGCTCCTTCGACTTTGTGTGCGTCTGCATATTTAATAATCATGCTGAATCAGTAAAATGTTCGATTGTGCCTGTTTAATGTATGATGATGGCATCTCGCAGCTGGACAAATCTCATGCTATTCCTATTGTAACACTTTGATATTTTCTATGGTTTAATGAGCCTTTGGGTTTTTACTATAAATACCATGTTTTTTTGCCAATTCTATTGATAAAGAACTTTATTCAAATTGGTTATAATGACGTTTAAACTGGATTTGAACAATTGCAAACGATCCCTTGAATTTTTGCAAATGTAATGGCAACAGACTATGCAACGTTTATTACACCCATATCATGTTACAAAGTCTAAGGTAGTGACTCTCGTGAGATAAAATACAATCAATCTCAGGCGTTTATGCTGATACGAAAGCTGTAATGCGTAACCTTTGTTCCACGTTGCAAAACTGGAACTGATGCAACCTGCCGCTGCGTCTGATGGTTTACTGCAGCAATAGTTACTCTGTCAAGGTTTATTGTAAACGTGGATCCAAACACATGAATGCATTTCAAACCTTTACACTTGTGCTTTTGAGGTTTAATTTCCAAAATGGGTGGCTCTTCACTGGGAATCATTTACTACAAAAGTGTACATTTAAATGTCCAACCCCCCCCCCACCCCCTAACTCGACAGCTATCATTCACGCTCATCATAACTCTGCTGTTCGGTCCCAACATCGTAACCGTTGAAGTGTCCCTAGATTCAAACCCGAAGGGGCACTCTTGCTCGGACACAAAGCTGCTTCAACCTGCAACGGTCTCGCAGACAATCACTAACATTGCCTTCGTAGAAAACAATATATAATTGGCAACGTTTTGTTCAATGGTCCTTCATAGCACATGCTTTGAAGATGGGCCATATCCCATGTGCTACGAAAATAGGCCATTGCGCGGAATGTCACCTGTTATATGGCTTTAAGGTTGCAGTGTTATTCACAAATGCGTTGAGCTTTTCCAGATGAACAGAAATCTGCTGGCATTCCCAGCTCATTGAAATCTCCATCACCTGAAGCTCTCACAGAGCATGCTATATATGTGTAGTGACTAACTCGGAGACGATAAGACTTGGAGGCACTTCTTTATTAACAAGCACCATCGGGGTTAACACTCTTAATCATTAGGCCGTCTATTGTCGGCGACACTGCTCAGCCAGGACAGTTGGTAGGCTGCCTGACGAGCGGGGATCCCACATCAACAAAAGCCCCAAGGTCCCCCACAGGGGCCCCTCTTTACTGTCACGTGGTCTCGCTCCACCTTGGCCACGCCCCCTTTATGGAACCTACTAGCGGGTTTCTGGTGTGCCCCTTCTGTGACCTTTCCCCTGCATCCCCCTCTCGTGTATATCACGTGGCCTGCTGACGTCAGAACTTCCGTACGCCGCAGATCCCCTTTCCTGCCAGCAGCCAGTGCTATGCCATTGTTGCACACTCGAAATGAAGAATGTGGGCAGGTGCTCCAAATCGAGGGCAAACACATTTATTGTGTTCTTGGTTATTTTGGTAAAGTCACGTAGAAGGGAAATAATAAAATTATAAAAATAAAACATAATAAAATAATTCTCACGACGTTTCGGCCACAACACAAGCAGCCGTCCTCAGGTGAAGAACAGGTCTTCCCGACAGACCTGTTCACTTGTTGCAGACGCTGTCTTCCCGACAGACCTGTTCTTCACCTGAGGACGGCTGCTTGCGTTGTGGCCGAAACGTCGTGAGAATTATTTTATTATGTTTTATTTTTATTATTTTATTATTTCCCTACTACGTGACGATGAATCCCTGCAGTCACGAAAGCTTTAAATCGAAACATTTATTGTGGTTAATCTATAAAATGCAAAAGCACGTGTGTCACACACAGCAATCTGCAACTGAGTCGCCATTAACCATGTGACTGGTGTACAAGTGCGGTTAATCAATCATAGTTTATCTAAAACCCAATTCTACTGCTGATAAACCATCTTTGTCTTTGACAGTATCCTTTGCACTTCACTATTCGCATATTACTTTAATCCTAAGCTGTATGTCTATACCATCCACTTATATCGTTATCTTACACCCATTACCTGAACTGTATGTGTACAATATACGTACTGTACTTGTCACCATTGTACCATTTACGACTGTACTTGTGTTCTATTCTCAATAGCCTTGCAAGTAGTCATACTCTGGGTGCATGGGCATGGTCATACAATAAACAGTATTAGGGTTAGAGAATTACAATTACAGTACGTCATCCTTTACAGTGCACAGTGCTAAGACCCCTCCTATTGGATATAATCACAAACTAACAATTCAAAGCCAAGCTTGAAGTCTAGAACAAGTCTAGAACATTTCTATAACGATAAAAAACAACCTTTGGGTCCTTTACCTGTAAGATGCAACAGCACGTGTCACACACACAGCAATCCTCAACCGAGTCGCCATTAACCACGTGACTGGCACACAATTGCGGTTAATCAATAACCCTGCCAGCCCCCTACAGGCCCAACTCCGTTATCGCATGCTGCTGCACACACATGCATCGATGTACTGCACAGCACATCAGGACTTTCACAAAACCACACTTTACTCCCCCCTTGCTGCACTAGGAAATAATTAAAAGAGTGGTCAATTCCTAATGTGCCACACCACTACACATGGACCGGTGGTGTGCACCACTTATAATTATTTATCGATATGTGCGGCTGTGCTCTGATGGTCACGTGCACTACCTTGTCTGTCTTGTTCCTCTTCTTTGCACTATACATCTATTTACATATACACTGCGGACTTGGCAACCGCGGAATGCATGTACACGCGGTTTCTCATCTGTATACCAATTTACCAAAAGCACGGGTCCGCAACACCCATTCACCGATTTAGTGGGGGTGTGATTCTCCGCCGCACCTCTGCGCACCTCTTGAGGCTGCGTCGTAGCTTACCAGCTGTCCGTCTGCTTTGTTGCGATTCTCGCAGGCCATAGACCGTGCCACATCGCAACCATAGAGGGAGGTGTACCGGAACCTGCACACAAAAACGCAGCAGCCATGCATCCGAACAATTTTTTTTAAAGGAAAAAAACCAGCACCACCGATTTAGCCAGCGGCACCACTGTGCCTGCCTCCTCGCCTGCCCCATCGCCTCTGGTGATTTCGAAAAGTGTATTGGTTTAGCCATGTTTGTTTGTTTTAGTACAGAGTAAGACTGATGGCCTTAATCTAAGTTGTCTTGTGGTTGTTGTTGTTGTTTGACTTGCATCCCACTGGGATTTTTGCACACAGCGTTGGTGTACGGTGTTTTTTTCTGCAATATTTTGCTGTCTTTTCTTGGATTTTCTGTTTGCACTCAGTCACATATTCACTTTAAGATGTTTTTTGTTCATGTTTTTGTTTTTTGTTTGTTGCGGTTGCACCCGATTCAAGAGCCGAATGGCTGACAGGGCTATACCTAATAAATGAACTTGAACTTGAACTCCTCGCCTGCCCAACTAATCTATCATTGATGACCCGGAGAAAGAGGTGGGAGGGTGGGCTGAGCACCTCCGTCTTAGCACCCGTTCCCCCATCATCTCATTGTCATCGTTATTGTCATTGTCATCGTCATCATAACCGACTTCTATCCTCAATATTAAAGGTATGTAAAGTTAATGTAATATTTATGGTTCAGGATGTTATTGTGTAATGTACTTATTTTATTCGGTGTTTAGTTAATAAACAGGCAAGTTAGTTAAGCTATGACGAGTCTGACCATGACTTTGGTTGCCCTAACCCCTATTTTCCATAGAACCCTTTTCCAGGAACCTAACCCCCCCGGTTGGCGATGGAGCATTGACGATGGGTCAGTGTGATGAGCAAGACTGCGCATAGTCTCCTCCATGTAGCCGAACTCTCACACATACTCACACATACATATGCACACATGTGCACACAAAAACAAACATGGTTTTTAAACACTGATTTGAACAAATTCTTGGTTCTTTCGGTAAAGTCACGTAGAAGGGAAATAATAAAATTATAAAAAATAAAACATAATAAAATAATTCTCACGACGTTTCGGCCACAACGCAAGCAGCCGTCCTCAAGTGAAGAACAGGTCTGTCGGAACGACAGCGTCTGAATGATTCAGACGCTGTCTTTCACCTGAGGACGGCTGCTTGCGTTGTGGCCGAAACGTCGTGAGAATTATTTTAATATGTTTTATTTTTTATAATTTTATTATTTCCCTTCTACGTGACTTTACCTAAAGAACCAAGAAGATGAATCCCTGCAGTCACGAAAGCTTTAAATCGAAATTAGATGTTAACAAGTTTCATCGTAGTTAGTATGCTTTGTTTCATTAAATAAACAATCTGTTTTGTATCCACATTGTTCTTTTTTTTGGTGTGGTTTTAATATAATCCGTCTTGGGTTTCCAACCTCACCTGCACACCTTTTTTACTTTGTGTTTTTATTTGCACTGCTTGTCTTTCACTTATCTTTTTTGTGTGAGTAAAAAGAGGGTTGGAATGGCAGCTATCATCGTCTCACGAAAATTATAGACGGGGCTGAATTCTGTAAACCCGGGCGTAGCAGCTACATGGATCTGCCATGCGCGAGTGGAACCACTCGGCTGAGTGCCAATCCTACGATGTAAGCGGTTTTAACAAACACGACATTTAGGGCCATCCATAAATGACGTCACGCACCTGGGGGGGGGGGTCAAACATTTGTGACGATGTGTTACGAGGGGGGCGGGGGCTTGAGAAATGTGACATCACATCAAAATACGCAACTTTAAATAAATATAGACAACACGTTCCACTTAATTAAATACTTTCTAATAAATGTTTTCTCCTACAACATCAGAGTGCAGCGCCACATTAAATACGCACTACAATGACAATAGTTTAAAGCGATTTGAAGCATGTTTTATTTTGGGGGGGTGGAGGCAGAGCTTTGTGACGTCATATTTGAGGGGGGGGGGGGTCTGACTTTTTGTGACGCCGTGTGACGAGGGGGGGGGGTCAAAAATCGTCCAAAATCGCGTGACGTCATTTATGGACGGCCCCCAAGGAGTGCCACGTCTGTCTGGCACCAAAGTATCCGTGCAGAATGTGCCAACTGATGCTAACAATGTAACAACGCTGCCCTCTTGCGGTATCATCTAAGTTGGAAAAAATTACAGACGCGCGATTGTGGCCATGCAACTCAAACTATGGACCAGATCGTAAACCATAAATGCCCATGAAGACACATATGGGCCGTCCATAAATGACGTCACGCGATTTTGGACGATTTTTGACCCCCCCCCCCCTCGTCACATGCTTCAAATCGCTTCCAGCCTTGTGTAGGTCTACAATCCTGTCCCTGACATCCTTGGAGAGCTCTTTGGTCTTGGCCATGGTGGAGAGTTTGGAATCTGTTCGATTGATTGCTTCTGTGAACAGGTGTCTTTTATACAGGTAACAAGCTGAGATTAGGAGCACTCCCTTTAAGAGTGTGCTCCTAATCTCAGCTCGTTACCTGTATAAAAGACACCTGGGAGCCAGAAATCTTTCTGATTGAGAGGGGGTCAAACACTTATTTCCCTCATTAAAATGCAAATCAATTAATAACATTTTTGACATGCGTTTTTCTGGATTTTGTTGTTGTTATTCTGTCTCTCACTGTTCAAATAAACCTACCATTAAAATTATAGACTGATCATTTCTTTGTCAGTGGGCAAACGTACAAAATCAGCAGGGGATCAAATACTTTTTTCCCCCACTGTATAACAATGCATAGATTTTACCAGTGGCAAAATATAATGGTAGGTTTTTACCCTTTTAACTGGTACAAAACTGACACCTTTATTCAAGGCATCATGTTTGCAATGACTACTTGTGTTGTGGTCATTGCAAACATGATGCCTTGAATAAAGGTGTCAGTTTTGTACCAGTTAAAAGGGTAAAAACCTACCATTATGCATAGATTTATGTTTATATAATTGTGGTTATGGTTGTACTTTATAAATCCCTAATCTCTGCCATTACACACAATGAAACAAAAAAAGGTAAAAAAAAAGAAAAAACAGAGCAATGTAATACAATACACTATTTTACATTATTGTAAAAAAAAATACATAAAAAGTCCATCACATGTGTCAGTGAATTTTTTGTATATTTTAGGCAGAAAATTAGTTTTCAAATGTAGATTTTTTTTTTTCTCGGGGGGGGAGACCTCCTGGAAGATGTGCCCCCCCCCCAATGTTGACCCCACGGCCACGGCCTTGCAGCAAATGTACTGACGCCGTGACCTCGGGGGGGGGGACCCCCCGCCGTGCGATTTGTCCACTGGCTCGCGCGAGGGAATCGACGCCGAACCTCGCATCGAAGATCGCGAATCGATTCCGCGGTTTGTCACGGGAAGGAACGCCTCCCCATTGGCCGCCACGGCGACCACGTGGGCAGAGAAGACGCTGGGCTGTGTGGGGAGCAACGCGAAACGGCGACTGTGTGTGGGTCTCTCTCTGTATGTGGGTCTCTGTGTGTGTGTGGGTCTCTGTGTGTGTGTGGGTCTCTGTGTGTGTGTGGGTCTCACTGTGTGTGTGGGTCTGTTTGTGTGTGTGTGGGTCTGTTTGTGTGTGTGTGGGTCTCTGTTTGTGTGGGTCTCTGTGTGTGAGTCTCTCTGTGTGTGTGGGTCTCTGTGTGTGTGGGTCTCTGTTTGTGTTTGTCTCTGTGTGTGTGTGTCTCTGTGTGTGTGTCTCTGTGTGTGTGTGTCTCTGTGTGTGTGTGTGTCTGTGTGTGTGTGTCTCTGTGTGTGTGTGTCTCTGTGTGTGTGTGTCTCTGTGTGTGTGTGTCTCTGTGTGTGGGTCTCACTGTGTGTGTGGGTCTCACTGTGTGTGTGGGTCTCACTGTGTGTGTGGGTCTCACTGTGTGTGTGGGTCTCACTGTGTGTGTGGGTCTCACTGTGTGTGTGGGTCTCACTGTGTGTGTGGGTCTCACTGTGTGTGTGGGTCTCACTGTGTGTGTGGGTCTCACTGTGTGTGTGGGTCTGTTTGTGTGTGGGTCTCTGTTTGTGTGTGTCTCTGTGTGTGTGTGGGTCTCTCTGTGTGTGTGGGTCTCTCTGTGTGTGTGGGTCTCTGTGTGTGTGGGTCTCTCTGTGTGTGGGTCTCTCTGTGTGTGTGTGGGTCTCTCTGTGTGTGGGTCTCTCTGTGTGTGGGGGTCTCTGTGTGTGGGTCTCTCTGTGTGTGTGGGGGTCTGTGTGTGGGTCTCTCTGTGTGTGTGGGTCTCTTTGTGTGTGTGGGTCTCTCTGTGTGTGTGTCTCTTTGTGTGAGTGTCTCTGTGTGTCTGTCTGTGTGTGTGGGTCTCTGTGTGTGTGTGTGTCTCTTTTTGTGAGTGTCTCTGTGTGTGGGTCTCTGTGTGTGTCTCTGTTTGTGTCTCTGTGTGGTGTGGGTCTCTCTGTGTGTGTGGGTCTCTCTCTGTGTTGGGGTCTCATCGCGTGAACGGGCTTCCCCCGTGGTAGGAGCGCGCGCGTGTGTGTGTGGCGTGTGTGTGTGGTGTCTGTGTGTGTGTGGTGGTGGTGGTGCTGGTCTCTGAGCAGGTCCTCCCATGAGCGCCTCGCCCGCCATCTCGACCCTGGAGCGCCTCGCCCCGCGCTTCCAGGGCGCGCTGCTGGGCGCGCTGCTGGGGGACGTCGTGGGATCTCGCTACGAAGGCCGCGGCTTCGTGAGCCCCGTGGCACTCGCCAAAGACGCACGAAACTTCCACCTGCGACGCAATGACGGTGCGCGGGACACGGACACGCACGCACCACGATTCCCAGCCGTGTAGGAGGTAATGATTATAGTAGGGGACCGTCCATAAATGACGTCACGCGATTTTGGACGAGTTTTGACCGCCCCCCCCCTCATCAAATATGACGTCACAAAGCTCTGCACCCCCACCCCCCCCCAAAACCATATTTCCATTTTGAAAATAAAACGTGCTTCAAATCGCTTTCAACTATTGTCATTGTAGTGCGTATTTAATGTGGCGCTGCACTCTGATGTTGTAGGAGTGTTGTTGTAACAAATAGTGTTGTTATAACAATTCTATATTTATTTAAAGTTGTGCATTTTGATGTGACGTCACATTTCTCACCCCCCCCCTCGTCACATCGTCACATGTCTGACACCCCCCTCCCTCCAGGTGCGTTACGTCATTTATGGACGGCCCCTAGACTGTTGCGGCAAGTGCTGTTTGCGAGTAGCAAGCACCGCATGAAGGCCGATAAGACACGTAGAGGGAAGTGAGGGTGGCCAGCAATCACGCCCGGCCGCCTTTGTCTTCCCAGTGGTGATGTGTAACTACACACCGCACCGGGGTAACTCATTTGAGGCCGAGTCGACCTAGGGGAGGCCCGGGACCGGTTGCCATAATCGTCGCCGGTGTTGGTGGCCGTGTGAGGGAATTGAACTCTGGTGGTCCGGCGAGGTTTGCAACGCAGCACGCAAACCGCTGCACCACCGCTCCCTTACCTAAACACAGACAACGCACACAACACAAGAGGTGCACGACCCCACTGCACCCTAAACAACCGCCGTTCGCCAATACGTGGCGGCGGCGTCACCACCACGGCGGTTGTGCCAGGCTAGGTGGCAGTTTTTTCCTGACGTCAGGACCACGGACAGCAACTGGCGGAACGGAGGAGGGGGGAGAGAAAGAGAATGGAATGCGGTCTGAAAGTCACCGTAAGCGTGAACACAATCAATTAAGACCCGAAATGGTTTATCAAATCCTTCTAATGATTGCTAAGCCAGAATCCATCTTCTCGGTTGAAATTGTCTCTGTGTTTTTTATATGTGGATAGCCTCATGAACGAATCTCTCATGGTAGCCAGATGGCTTGCAGAGAACCTCTGTCTTGGAGAAGTCAATGTCAGGTGAGCCCACTGAATTGTAACAGTGATCTGCCACGGTTGAGGTGTTGGTCCTACCGTGTTTTAGGTCTGCTTTGTGTTCACGGATGCGGTCCGAGACATGTCGTTTGGTTTCTCCAATGTAACTGCTACCACAGAGGCAACTTAGTTTGTAGACGCCAGGGCACTGTATGTCTGGAATCACATCTTTTACAGAGTCGGAGCCACTTTCACCGCGCTGGATTTACGTTGCAAAAAAAATACAAAATTTGTCTCGTGCTCTTTCGTTAACACCGAGATGTTTTTCCTTATCGTAGATTTTCAGTACACGGATGACACTGCCATGCTGAGATCCGTGGCACAGTCCCTCATCGACAATGGGCGGTTCGATGCTCAAGACATGTCTCAACGGTAATGGAGCCATCCAGACTGGTCACACTATTTTTATTACGATTGCTTGAGCCAACTGGAAACGCCCATGAAATCCCACGGTTTAAGACTCCCAATAGATTTCTTTTTCCCAGAGGCTTTAAGTACTGACCCTTGATCAAGTTTCAAGTTTCATATATTAGGTATAGCCCTGTGAGCCATGTGGCTCTTGAGTCGGGTGCAACCGCAACAAACAAAATATGAACAGAGAACATCTTAAAGCGATGACGCACAACAGAAACATCCTAGATAAGCCAGCAAATCTTCCAAAAACAACCACCGTATTACAACGCTGTGTGCAAAAATCCCAGTGTGATGCAAGTCGTATCCCATATGGAAGATATGGGATGCGATAGTACAGAACTGTCATATCCATGGCCCTATTTCCTCAAACTTATATTATTCATGGCAGATGGAGAGTCTGTGAAAACTCTTATTCACGATCTTATTTCTTAAGATTATATTTTACCTAAAATGCATAGCAAAGCGGCTTCCTCATGCAATTTTTACACGGATACGAGTAGTCGCTCGCCAAATTACTCCAAATCCTCTCCGCTATCTGTGAGTTTAAACATCAAATGCCCGTGATTAAAACAAGTGCACGGGCGGAAACTTGCTATGATCACAAGACAACACACACACTAATACCCTAGATTTGAAGCTTTCGTGACTGCAAGGATTAATATTCTTAGGTTTTTTCGGTAAAGTCACGTAGGTAAAACATCAAAATTTATTAAAAAAATTATAATAAAATAAAAATCACGACGTTTCGGAGGCAACACAAGTCTCCGTCATCAGGTGGGACCGTCACAGCCAGATTAGCCACTTGATGCAGCTAATCTGGCTGTGACGGTCCCACCTGATGACGGAGACTTGTGTTGCCTCCGAAACGTCGTGATTTTTATTTTATTTTATTATTTTTATAAATTAATTTTGATGTTTTACCTACGTGACTTTACGGAAAAAACCTAAGAATACTAATACCCTATTAGGGACACGGAGACAGAGACAAACATTTAAGACATAGACACGACCTAGTGTTTGAAAGTCGACCGAGTTTTTGGAGCGTTTGGTCAGGATTAAAGCAAAGGTCACCAAACTTTGTTGCAAAATAATTCTACACTTTAATTGGAATATGTGGTGTCCTTTACAAGTTCTGAAAGAGAGGTTTCCAATTATGTATATGTATTCTTGGTAGCTCCTGTAGCTTGGGGAGTTGTGGCTTGTAATGTTGAATTTGACCTGATGAGCACCTTAAAAAGGTCAACTCTACAATAATCCACTGACCTCCACTTTGGATTTCTATCACATCTCTGGTACCTACAACTGAAAAGTTTTCCTATGTTCTCCCTTTGGTGAAGAAGACTACATTTTCTGGTGGAAATGGATACATTTCTCTGTATCCCTATCTCCGCTTCAAGAATAAGCCAAATGAAAGCAAAGGCTGTCCTATTTAGAAGCTGACACCTGAACAGATGGGAGAGTGACCCCTAAATTGGGAATGTTCGATTCTTCAGATGTAATCCATGTGTTGTATATATCACTGCAGTCAAATTGCATGATACAGTGAGAGCGACGAGGTTAATTCAGTCAATTTCTGTACTGCCATCTCCTAGCCACCCTGGCAGATAACTGATTACATCATTTTGATGCACTTTTATTTTCGTGCTGATGTTCTTTGCACGAGAAAACATTCTGTCATACTCTTAGGTCTTTTCTTTACCCTTTTAATTTTCATTCCGGCAAAGTGGCAGTGCAGTAGTAACATTCCTGCCTCTCAGTAAAAAGCGCCTGGATTATATTCCTGACTGCTTCCTTCTGTGTGAAGTTTGTGTGTGTTATCCCCCTGTTCTGCATGGATTCATTCCATAGCTAAACAAGAAGCATGCAGTGCAACTGGTATTGGCCAAACATCCCAATGCTTAAAAAGTACCTGCAAATTACTCAATTGGGCTTACATGCGGCAACATCGCCCACCTACTGCGAAAACTTGGCAGGCCCCTCCTGAAAAGAGTCTTGAGACTCAGGTCAGACATCCTAGGTAAGCAAACAGAATAAGTAATAATAATGATTAAGAATAATTCCCAGTGTAAATAAGTTGCAACATTGATAATTGGTTTTTTACCCTTCTATCTGGCAACAAAACTGACACCTTTTTTTTTTAACAAAGAGTCATGTTTGCATAGACCACAATACCTGCAGTCATAATGCAAACAAAAAACATAACTGATAATGTGCACTGTCCTTGAAGTTTATTGGTCCACACCCGAGACAGCTTTCCTTAGAGCCTAGTCTCACATGAGAGTTATGTTTTTTGTTTGCATTATGACTGCAGGTATTGTGGTCTATGCAAACATGACTCCTTGTAAAAAAAAAAGGTGTCAGTTTTGTTTGCCAGATAGAAGGGTAAAAAACCAATTATCATATTTTTTACTGGCAAATGAGGTTCCAATGAATTTGCAATATTATTTTAAGTCGTTTTTAACTAAATATTATTACGGACAAAAGCATTGAGCGTATTTGCTTTAATTGCGACGGTTTCCTGTTTTTCAGATTTGCCAAAGAATACCAGAAGGAGCCACTGCGTGGCTACGGGGCGGGCGTGGTGACTGTGTTTGAGAAGTTTCAGCAGCGCGCGTACGCTGGCGACGATGTATTTACGCCGGCGGCTGAGCAGTTTGAGGGGCACGGTTCCTTCGGCAATGGTGGAGCCATGAGGGTGGCACCGGTGGCTCTCGCTTACCCCGCCACTGCTGATGTTAAACACGTAGGTAAATGCAGTGGACATGTGTCGAACCCAATGATGCGTAATATTTCGATTTAAAGTTTTCGTGACTGCAGGGATTCATCTTCTTGGTTCTTTCGGTAAAGTCACGTAGAAGGGAAGTAATAAAATCATAAAAATAAAACATGATAAAATTATTCTCACGACGTTTCGGCCACAACGCAAGTAGCCGTCCTCAGGTGAAAACCAGGTCTGTCAGACGCTGTCGCCTCGACAGACCTGGTTTTTTATTATGTTTTATTTTTATTATTTTATTACTTCTCTTCTACGTGACTTTACCGAAAGAACCAAGAAGACCAATGATGCGTGTTTAAATGAAATCTATTCAAATCCAATCTACATGTAGAAATACGTTACGCGCCCTTACCCGGGTATGGCCTCGCCAATTCTCAAGCCTCTTAATCAGGAGGGTACTGAGATGTTGTTTTGCAGTGGGGTGCAATGTTGCGTGTAATCACAATTGAGTAACTTTCAGGTACACCATTGGAACGTCATTTGCCAGTAAAAAATATGATAATTGGTTTTAATGGTGTAAATGCTTACCCCGAGCTCTCATACTCTGATAGTGCACTGTCTGAGTTTTGTGCCTTTTGGCGTCATCTGGTCCAACCCATGTGAGACTAGGCTCTAAGGAAAGCTATCTCGGGTGTGGACCAATCAACTTCAAGGACAGTGCATATATTATCAGAGTTATGTTTTTTGTTTGCATTATGGCTGCAGGTATTGTGGTCTATGCAAACATGACTCCTTGTAAAAAAAGGAGTCAGTTTTGTTGCCAGATAGAAGGGTAAAAAAAACAATTATCAACTTTCAGGTAGTTTTTCAGCATTGGGATGCTCAGCCTTTTAACAGCTACATTGTACGGCTTTTTTTTAGTATGGGAGAATACTGGAGAACCCAGAGGAAACCCATGTAGAATGGGGGGAGAACATACACACTCCACACAGAGAGGTGTTTGAGTCGGGAACTTGATGGGTATTGGCCATATTCTTATTCAACAACCGATTGCTGAAAAAAATCCCTGAAAATTATTTGATTGGGATTACACACAGTAGCTGCATCACCCCCTTCTGCGAAAGCTTCTGCAGGATCCTTCTGGAAAAAAACATTCTTGAGACTCGGTGAGGCTTTCCTGGGTTCACAAGTGTAATGATAATAATACAGTGGACTATCAATTACCCACTTGCGGTTTATCCGATTTGCCGATTAACTGCGCACCTGAGATTTTGACATAAATTAGAAACTCTTGGATTTTCCCCTTAAGCCCAAATTAATCATGTAAAAACAGTTATACATTTATATTATTAGAAACGTTTATTACAAGTCACGTGCTTAAGCCAAGCAAATATGTGCTCTGGTTAATCCGAAATCCATGTGATCGCCTCTACAGTACAGTAGTTGCATGTCTTTGCAACAATGGGCGGAGTTTGATGTTGATTGGTGTAGCTCTGCTACCCACTTAGTGGGCGGATTATTCTGTGTGGGAGCAGGAAAGTATTATCACTGATCGGCGGAAAATGGTATTTTTTTCGGATAATGAAGAGTCTGCTGTAATATATCACGTGTTGTGTGTGATTCTCGCCATAACAGTGCCTTCCGTTTTGCTGCAGATCGCCAGATTGAGTGCACGCATCACCCACGCCAACTCCCTGGGCTACAACGGCACCATCTTGCAGGCCTTAGCTGTGCATTTTGCGATTGCGGAGGATAACATTTGTGCTTTGACATTTGTTGACAAACTGATACAAGAGATGCTCGAGGTCGAGGAATCCTCAAATGACAAGGCAAGGTTGGTTATTCGCGAACTTTTCTTTTTTACATTTCCTGAACCAACATTCAGAAGCTTCTTTTTGTTTGCTTTTTTGACTACTTGTGTTGTGGTCATTGCAAACATGATGCCTTGAATAAAGGTGTCAGTTTTGTACCAGTTAAAAGGGTAAAAACCTACTATTATATTTTGCCACTGGAAAAGAGATCTCATAGTGTAAATGCTTACCCCGAGCTCTCAATACTCTGATATTGCACTGTGTTGAGTTGTACGCCTTCTGGTGTCATCTGGTCCAACACCAATGGGGACTAGGCTCTAAAGAAAGCCATCTCGGGTGTGGACCAATCAACTTCAAGGACGGTGCATATTATTATCATCATCAGAGTTGCTTCTTTTTGTTTGCTTTTTTGACTACTTGTGTTGTGGTCATTGCAAACATGATGCCTTGAATAAAGGTGTCAGTTTTGTACCAGTTATAAGGGTAAAAACCTACGTTTATATTTTGCCACTGGTAATAGAGATCTCATAGTGCAACATTCAGACGTTAAAACATATTTAAGGTTCAAGATTTTCTGACTTTCCTCCAGCAGAAATCTACTGCATTGTCATTGGCTATGTTGTGGACCATGCCATCAGAAAATGTCCTTGTTTATTTCTCCGATATAATGTTTGAAATGTATTGTAATGTGGCTGTGCCTCTGAGAGGAGTGGCCCTCCTTGCCTGGGTCCTCTTATGAGATTTGTGTTCTTGTTGTAATCTCAGTGGAGTTATTTCATATTTTTTCATTATTTGATCACTTCTAATTTTTTTTATTAAGCCTGTGGACTTTGAGAGCCTGGTTGACTGCATTAGTTCCACCGAATCAAATGCTTTTTCATAGGACTTCTACGAAAGCTAAGCGTAATGGTCCATAATAGAGGTTTTTGGGTTAGATCGCGTAAATATATAAATGTGTCATTTAAACCCGCCACCACCCGACACAGCCAACGAGTAAGGGTTGTCACGTAACCAGAACAACCCTTACTAGTTGGCTGTGTCCGGTGGTGGCCGGTTTTAACAAAACATTTATATATTTACGCGAACTAACCCAAAAACCTCTATGGATGATATTGGTCGCGAAAGCCTACATGTTAAGCATATTTTGATATTCATTTGTTATTGAAATCTGATGAGTAAGCAACAAATTATAGAAACATTTGTAACTGCAGCTTGTTTATGTATGGGTTGGCCTCTAAAATATCCATTATTTGGTTGTATGTTCATATGTTGAACTTTTTTCGCACCGTACGTAGCCAACCGTGCTAATCGGAGGTGCGGGGGGAAGGATAAAAAACGAAACGCATCGGTGACGTGTAATAATTTAGGCATATTTCCATGATGGAGGCATTGCATAGCTTGTAAGCATTAGAAAATAGTAGTGCTGCTTTTATGAAGAGGTCACAGTTTTTCCATCTGGTTTGGGAGCTTTCAAATTTTTTTTTCTGCCAAGAGAAGTGGTCACTATTTCACGTGTGATATCTGAAACATCCTCACATCGCTAAGTGTTTCAGAGTCTTGTTGATAGCTGGGAAATTCTATCCCATATATCCAAAAACTGCAGTTTTGATTCCTGGAGGGACTCAAATTCCCACTTCATAATAACCATCATATTTCCCTCTATGATGGACAATGTTTCCTACGAAGTACAAGTGCGGAATTCATTTATCCTGACCTTACCAAGGCCATGTCTCACATTTCTGCCACGTGTATGTGTGTCCTGCCTGTAGGCTGACTTTATTTTTTTCCGCTGTGTAAATGTGGGTCATCTGACACAGATCAGTTCTCATCTTTATCATGATGCTTGATTACCCAGCCAAGCCTCACTGAGTCTCCGGACTTTTTCCAGGAGGGTCCTGCCAAGTTTGTTGTAGCTGGGGGTGATGTTGCTGCTCTGTGTAATCTCCATTGGTTAATTTTCAGGTATTTTTCAGCATTGGGATGTGTTTGGCCAACACCCGGCACATTGCGGGAGATGGATTGTGAAATTTCTGGACCTTGAGGAATGGTGATGGCATGGGAAGGTCTTTATCCAGCAGTGTAAGAGAGACCATGGCTGATAATTCACTGTGTAACAAATATTTTTTTTGCTCCTGGGTAGGAAGTGTTATTTTCCAATTGCTTATGCCTGTTTTAACAACTTAACACCTATTTTGTTGCCAGATAAAAGGGGAAAACCTATTTTCATATTTTGGTACTGGCAAAGGAGTTCCCATGATGTAGATGCTCATCCCGAGCTCTCATTACTCTGATAGTGCGTTATTTTTGTGCTGTACGCCTTTTGGCGTCGTCTGGTCTAATACCATTTGAGACTAGGCTCAAAAGAAAGCTGTCTCTGGTGTGGACCAATTAGTTTCAAAGACAATGTATATATTATCAGAGTATGTTTTTTAATGCAGACATGATTCCTTGTAAAAGGTTTCAGTTTGGTGTTTTAACAACTGAACACCTGTTTTGTTGCCAGATAAAAGAGGAAAAACCTAGTCTCATATGCCTCAAAAGTACAGAACATGGCTATTATTCCCCACAAACTTTGCTTTTGTGACCAGGACAGTGATATTTTGAAATGTACCTATTTTCAAAGAGAAAACGTGGTGTGCATTTGTGTCATTCCTTCACGTAAAAGTCCTGGTCACGAAAGCAAAGTTTGTGGGGAATAATAGCAGCCATTTCATATACTTTTGAGGAATAAGCAATTAGAAAATTACTAACCAGGAACAAAAATCGCGTTACATCGTGATATAATAAATATGATGATGACTAATTCACGTAAGGTTATTTCACTTTGTGAGGATTCAATGAGTGGATGTTGTATAAATGCACATTGTAAGCTTGTCAAATGATTACAATAAAAGGTTATCACATCCTGTAACTTTATCTAATACATTTTTTTTCCACAGTGCAAAAAGTGCAACCCCCTATTGCAATAGGTTGGAGAAGATCAAGGAGTTCTTGAACCTGCAAGACGTGCCGAGAGAAGATGTTGTGCAGTACCTCGGTGAGACTGGGGGGGAGAGTTTGCTTGTGAGAAGAGTGCATTGTGTTGTTGCTCTGAACACTGGGAGACAGAGGTCGCAACCGGGTACCCGTACCCTACTCGATACCCGGCTACCCGTACCCGGCCGGGTACAGGTACGGGTACCCGTTTGCGACCCTGGTGCGGCCGGGTACGGGTAGCCGCACGTGACTCACCCCAACCAATGAGTGAGAAGGCCGTGAGTCACTGGTGAGTAACTGTTTGTCACTCATTTCCCAACGTCTTGTCTCTTCTCACAATTCAAGTTCCTAGAATCAACCCACCCGCGCCTGCAACATGGCTTCATCCCAGAGGTCGCAATCAGGTACCCGATACCCGTACCCTACCCGTACCCGGCCGGGTACCCGGCTGGGTACAGGTAGGGTACGGGTATGGCCGGGTACGGGTACGGGTACCCGTTTGCGACCCTGGTGCGGCCGGGTACGGGTAAGGAATCAAAACCCGTTTGCGACCTCTGCTGGAAGATCGATGATCGATGTTCGGTCGCCGCGTCGACGGCTTTCGTCGCAAATTCAAACTGAACAGAGTGGGCTGGGTGAATGCTGCGATCTTCCACTCCCAAAGCTTTGGCGGCATCACCTATGATTCCACTTACATTTCCGAGTGACAATATCTTTAATACTGCACATATGAAACTGGTGATTTAGGAATTGCTTATGGAACATTCTTTCACCCATCTCTGCATTTCATTTAAAAGTTCTGCTTAGTCCTGAAAGATTTTAGTTATTATGTTATATTTGAGTGTGTGCTTGTGAGCGGTATTCAATTGGACATGCAGCAATAATTAATAGCGAGTGCCATCAACATTGTTGTTGGTTCTTTCGGTAAAGTCACGTAGAAGGGAAATAATAAAATAATAAAAATCAAACATAGTAAAATAATTCTCACGACGTTTCGGCCACAATGCAAGCAGCCGTCCTCAGGTGAAGAACAGACCTGTTCTTATTTCCCTTCTACGTGACTTTACCGAAAGAACCAAGAAGACGAATCCCTGCAGTCACGAAAGCTTTGAAATCGAAATTTTATTATGTTTTATTTTTATTATTTTATTATTTCCCTTCTACGTGACTTTACCGAAAGAACCAAGAATACGAATCCCTGCAGTCACAAAAGCTTGGAAATCGAAATTTTATTATGTTTTATTTTTATTATTTGATTATTTTCCTTCTACGTGACTTTACCGAAAGAACCAAAAAGATGGATCCCTGCAGTCACGAAAGCTTTGAAATCGAAATTGTATTGTTTTATTTTTATTATTTTATTATTTCCCTTCTACGTGACTTTACCGAAAGAACCAAGAAGATGAATCCCTGCAGTCATGAAAGCTTTGAAATCGAAATTTTATTATGTTTTATTTTTTATTATTTTATTATTTCCCTTCTACGTGACTTTACCGAAAGAACCAAGAAGATGAATCTCTGCAGTCATGAAAGCTTTGAAATCGAAATTTTATCATGTTTTATTTTTATTATTTTATTATTTCCCTTCTACGTGACTTTACCGAAAGAACCAAGAATACGAATCCCTGCAGTCACGAAAGCTTTGAAATCGAAATTTTATCATGTTTTATTTTAATTATTTTATTATTTCCCTTCTACGTGACTTTACCGACAGAACCAAGAAGACGAATCCCTGCAGTCACGAAAGCTTTAAATCGAAATTCCATCAACATTGCTGTTGATCTTGTTTGGATGTTTGCGTCACTCACGCAGGCAACAACGTGCAAGCCTTGGAGTCGGTGCCCACTGCCGTGTACGCCTTCCTGCGCTGCCTGCAGCCCGAGCCCGACATTCCCGACGAGCTAGGTGGCGTGGCGCGCACGCTGCTCTACGCCATCTCCCTGGGTGGCGACACCGACACGGTGGCCAGCATGGCTGGAGCCATCGCAGGGGCTTATCACGGTGACGGTGGCTTGCCGGCCTCATGGCTCCAGCTCAGTGAAGGGGTGCAGGATGCCCGCACGCAGGCGCGGCAGCTGCTGGAGCAGTACCAGTGGAATCTCCGCAGCAGTAGCTCGAGCGTGGATCACAAGCCCTCTGGAAACTGCAACGCTGAGCAAAAGTGAAGAGAACCTACGACCACTTTGCTAGACGTGGAGTTGGATGTTGAGATTCTATATTGGGCGGCAGGGCGGTGCAGTGGTGTCACCCGTGCCTCATTAGCTAGAAGCTCCTGGGTTCAATAACGTTTTTCTGTGTTGAGTATATATCCATAAGAGGTTTTTTGAGTATGTATGTTCTCCCCCTGTTCTACGTGGGTTTCCTCTGTTTTTTCCCATAGCAAAAAAACACATACTTTGTAACTGGTATTGGCCAAACATCCCAGTTGTTCAAAAAATTATCTGCAAATTACTCGATGGGGATTACTCACGATTGTCTACGTAAGGTTAGTAAGAAGTTCAGTGTCCATACTCACAAGAATGCATTGCCACTACTGCGAACGCTTGTGAAGACCCTCCTGCCTTTGGAGTCTTGAGGCTCAGGCTCTACTGGGTGAACAAGCGTAATAATATAATTAATCTTCTTGGTTCTTTCGGTAAAGTCACGTAGAAGGGAAATAATAAAATAATAAAAATAAAACATAATAAAATAATTCTCACGACGTTTCGGCAGGACGGCTGCTTGCGTTGTGGCCGAAACGTCGTGAGAATTGTATTTTATTATGTTTTATTATTTCTCTTCTACGTGAAGAGAAAAGAACCAAGAAGATGAATCCCTGCAGTCACGAAAGCTTTCAATCGAAATTTAATATAATGAATGCTTTCGGAATTTGTGAAATGCACGTTTTATTGAAATGAGAACCGAATTCTCAAATAATAGCTATCACAAACATGCATGAAGACATTACGTGATATTGTTCATATTGATAACTGCTAATTTAATTTTAGTCATTGCGTTTGAAGTGCTATGCATTTGATAGTATTTGCGTCCAGGCAGACCCCAACATACAAATGTCCGCACTTACGAACGAGTTTCCGTAAGATATTTTTTGTTCATCCGAATTTGTGAACTCGCAAATGCGAACCGAACTGTGGAACTATTTTTTTCAGTGGAGCAATCCTCTGTTAGATGTAACGAATCACAGCATCCCTCTGGGAGTGTTTACGCACCGCAGAGGTCGCAACCGGGTACCCGATACCCGTACCCTACCCGATACCCGGCTACCCATACCCGGCCGGGTACGGGTACCCGTTTGCGACCCTGGTGCGGCCGGGTACGGGTACGGGTAGGCCGTGAGTCACTGGTGAGTTAACTGTTTGTCACTCATTTCCCAACGTCTTGTCTCTTCTCACAATTCAAGTTCCTAGAATCAACCCACCCGCGCCTGCAATATGGCTTCATCCCAGAGGTCGCAATCAGGTACCCGATACCCGTACCCTAACCGTACCCGGCCGGGTACGGGTAGGGTATGGGTACCCGTTTGCGACCCTGGTGCGGCCGGGTACGGGTATGGGTAAGGAATCAAAACCCGTTTGCGACATCTGACGCACGGACAAGTGTGTGCAAGTGGGGAGCTGTATTGTCACGGTTTGGTGTGCTCTGCTACGAACACAGCGAGCCGAGTTCTATTCCTGCTCACGGCCAACATCAGTGACGATTATCTGAACCGGTCTGGGGCCTTCTCTGGTCGACTCAGCCTCAAATGAGTACCTTGTTCGGTGTGTAAACCGCTCCTGGGAAGACAAAGATTGCCGGGCATGATGTTGGCCACCCACCCCCTTGTGTGCCGTTGCGGCTTTTATAGATGCTGCTCAGTAACAGCACTTGCCCCAACAGCCTGTGTAGGCTATACGGGGGATTATTGGTGTGCGTGTCCGTCAAGTACGTGCACGCATGCACCCGTGTGTGTGTGCAATTGTGAGGACTCATTACGCCCCTTCCAGTGAAGATTAAACTTTTTTTTCTATTTACTTTATTTTATGTTTTATTTACTGGACAGTTTATTACAGTATTACATGCAAATTTATATTTCTTTATACCAGTTTAACAAAAAAATTTTCTTGTTGAACCGTAACACATTTTATCACAGTGACCGTATAAAAACATATTTTCTTATTTATTTTAGCAGGTAAAGCAAAAATATATATTTATTTTACCGGATAAAGCCCACTGAACTATATAGCTCCTTTTGAGAAGTGACCTGGCCACAAATGATAGCTCAACGAAGTGGCTTATGCTGAAACTTATAGCAGCCAAATACTCTAAACGCATGTTGATTCTAAATGTTTAGGGAAAAACTGGAGGACCTGGAGAAAAACCCACGTGACCACGGGGAGAACATGCAAACTCAAAATATACAGGCGTCGGGGTTTGCATCGAACCTATTTGCATTTGAATAGGACATTATTTTGTTTCGACTTATGAACGGGTCTCAGGAATGGAACCCATTCGTAAGTCGGGGACTGCCCGTATGCATATTTCTATGAGTGTATCTTGAACTTCTTTCACACCGTACACAGCCAACCATGATAATTGGAGGTGCGGGTGAAGGACAATAAAATAAATACAATATTTATACTGAGCCAACTTGTGGATTAAATGAGCGTCCCCATCGATTTACAGGAAATATGCAGGTTGAGTAAGCCTACGAATGGCAATGTTCAGCAATGCAAACATGTGTGTTGGGTTTCTGCATCATACCCTATTTTACTCTCCAGCATTAAAACCGCTGAAACTGTTTGAAATTGTGTTGTCTTTGTCCATACTATTGTGTGTTGAGTCCAGATGAAGTTCAAGTTCATTTATTAGGTATAGCCCTGTGAGCCATTCGGCTCTTGAATCGGGTGCAACCGCAACAAACAAAAAACAAAAACATCAAAGTGAATATGTGACTAAGTGCAAACAGAAAATCCAAGAAAAGACAGCAAAATATTGCAGAAAAAACACCGTACACCAACGCTGGCAGGAGACAGATCATGAACATCATCATCATCAGCAGCAGCCTTGATCTATATACACTGCTGACTAATAGTTTCCCCAAGCCATCACCATTTCTCACGGGGTCATGGTGCAAAACTCCATGCAGGATCTGCGCACGAACCAATTGGATGTCCTGTCCAGCATGTTCCCTCATTTGGCTCCCATTCTGTTTGTCAGTTTCGACCTCGGCCGTCATCCCGTTCCCTGCCCAAGCCCACTTAAGAGTGATCAATGTCGACAGCGGGTGTTGTCCGAGCCACCATGTATTCCTCTTTGTCAGTGTCCCATGTTGCCACTTCATGCCCAAGCAACAGTAATATCCACATGCCCTTTGTTTTGTCATTCGTCACCTCGATTTAAAGCTTTCGTGACTGCAGGGATTCATCTTCTTGGTTCCTTCGGTAAAGTCACGTAAAATGGAAATAATAAAATAATAAAAATAAAACAAAATAATTCTCACGACGTTTCGGCCACAACGCAAGCAGCCGTCCTCGTGTGAATAACAGGTCTGTCGAGACGACAGAGTGAATGACACCCCAGGCTTGGAGCGTATATTTAAGCTTGTAACATATCTAGTAGTTCATCCTCATGAGACGTTAAAATAGCTGTTGGCCAATCATAGATGGTTAATTTGTTCTATATTGATGAGTTTTTGTGCTTGTGCACCACTGCCAATGCAGTATCAGACAATTGTATATCAGACAAGGGTCTATTCAATAGCATCACAATACAACATGGTTACCCGGGGTGTAATATGTCAGCAACTTTTAAAATGGGTTTCTAAATACAAATCAACGTATACATTTTAAAGGGCCCCGTGCTTAATGCTTTCAAGCTATCAATTCCGGTTCAGTGATTCTGCACTTGCTCTATTAATATAGTACTATACCGCCTTCAACTTTTATGAACGACTGGGTGTTTAAGGTTAGCGATTCGCCGTATTATCTGGCTGTGTAGCAAATGAAAAATTAAATGACTTTACTATGCAAGTAAAAAATTTGTGTTTCAATATTAATGTTTAAAAAAAAACAATAGGGCCCCTTTATAACATATGCTACAGGCCCCGCACTTTAAAGGGCCCCGTGCTTAATGCTTTCAAGCTATCAATTCCGGTTCAGTGATTCTGCACTTGCTCTATTAATATAGCACTATACCGCCTTCAACTTTTATGAACGACTGGGTGTTTAAGGTTAGCGATTCGTCGTATTATCTGGCTGTGTAGCAAATGAAAAATGTAATGACTTTACTATGCAAGAAAAAAAATTGTGTTTCAATATTAATGTTAAAAAAAAAAATTAGGGCCCCTTTATAACATATGCTACAGGCCCCGCACTTGCTTAATTCGGCACTGTCACCACGGCCGACATTGAACCTGGGTCCAGGATGGGTCTCGCACCGAGCAGACGGCCTGGGGGCAGGGAGAGCCCGTCCGTACAGGCGAACTCGGGCGGTCGCCTCGGGCGCCAAGTTAAGTGGGGCACCAAATTCGATGAAAACAATAACGATGTCACATCAATTCCCGCGAGCGTACAGATGGAATATGAATTACACTTAATTTCTCAACATTTAGTAGTAGGTTTTTACCCTTTAAACTGGTACAAAAACTGACAAGGCATCATGTTTGCAATAACCACAACACAAGCAGTCAAAATGCAAACAAAAAGAAACAACTCTGATGATGATAATTATATGCACTATCCTTGAAGTTGTGGTTATTGCAAACATGATGCCTTGTATAAAGGTGTCAGTTTTTGTACTAGTTTAAATGGTAAAAACCTACTACTATATTTTGCCACTGGAAAAGGAGGTCTCATAGTGTAAATTCTCAACATTTTTGCGAATGTATTGGTTGGAAAGACGGGCCAACGTAAAAACCGAATTCTTTTTAGGTTATATCGCGTAAATATATAAATGTGTCGTTAAACCCGCCACCACCCGACACAGCCAATTCGTCATGTTTGTCACGTTAACAGAACGTGCCAATTCGTTGCCTCTACAGCAAGACCCGTGTGTTGCATTAGGGGCCGTCCATAAATGACGTCACTCGATTTTGGACGATTTTTGACCCCCCCCCCTCGTCACAAAAAGTCAGACCCCCCCCTCAAATATGACGTCACAAAGCTCTGCCCCCCCCCCCAAAAAAAAATATAAAACATGCTTCAAATCGCTTTAAACTATTGTCATTGTAGTGCGTATTTAATGTGACGATGCACTCTGATGTTGTAGGAGAAAACATTTATGAAAAAGTCTATTTAATGAAATAGAACGTGTTGTCTATATTTATTTAAAGTTGCGCATTTTGATGTAACGTCACATTTCTAAAACCCCCCTCACCTCGTCACACATCGTCACAAATGTCTGACCCCCCGACCTAGGTGCGTGACGTCATTTATGGACGGCCCCTTATGGATGTTATTGGTCGCGAAAGCCTACGCGTTAAACAAAAACAAATTACCTTGTTCTTCTTCGAAAGGTTGCCGGAGGAGGCCCTGGGCGACATCGTGATGGCACGTCCAGGAGTTGAACTCCACGTGGCGATTTCCCCCCTCCGCGTTTAGAATCCAACGACACGTGTTTTGGAGGACGTGGCCGCTAATAAAAGTGCCACTTCTGTTTAAAGCTTTCGTGACTGCAGGGATTCATCTTCTTGGTTCTTTCGGTAAAGTCACGTAGAAGGGAAGTAATACAATAATAAAAAAAATGTGGCCGAAACGTCGTGAGAATTATTTTATTATGTTTTATTTTTATTATTTTATTACTTCCCTTCTACGTGACTTTACCGAAAGAACCAAGAAGATGAGTGCCACTTCTGTATAACTCTTTGTTTTTTTCGGTAAAGTCACGTAGGTAGCAAATTCATCTACGTGATTTGAAGCTTTCGTGACTGCAAGGATTCATACTCTTAGGGTTTTTTCGGTAAACTCACGTAGGTAAAAATAAAAAAATAAAAATAAGTAATAAAACGAATAGAAATAAAATTATAAATCACGACGTTTCGGGCGCAACACAAGCGTCCGTCATCAGGTGCTGTGGTTGTCCCACCTGATGACGGATTTATTATTTTATTTCTATTATGATTTCTATTATTTTTATTATTTATTTTTATTATTTATTTTCACCTACGTGACTTTATCGAAAAAAACCTTAGAGTATAATCTACGTGAACCAAAGAGTATGGATTCCTACGGTCACGAAAACGTCAAATCAAGATTGCCCCATCTGGAATATGCCACTCGGTGTTGAAAGATCGTCTGATGAAACAAGAGCTAAACAGTGGCCCTTACAACCTCCTGGTAAGACAACAACAACAACGAAACAAATGAGTTTGATGGCTTTTGTGAGTACTCAGAATTTGGAGCTTGTTGTATTACATTACATTTCTAAGTATACTAGATTTGTGTTTCTATTTCATTTATACCTGATGATGATTGCTTGTGTTGCAATCGAAACGTCGTATGCTAGTATTTCATTTATTATTTTCTCTTTACACGTGACTTTACCAAAAGAACCAAAGAGTAACTCAGAAGTCGTAGTTTTTTTTAAAAATTTTGAAAATCCACGTTAAATTTCGATTTAAAGCTTTCGTGACTGCAGGGATTCATCTTCTTGGTTCTTTCTGTAAAGTCACGTAGAATGGAAATAATAAAATAAAGAAAGCTTACTTTTTATTATTTAATTATTTCCATTCTACGTGACTTCACCGAAAGAACCAAGAAGATGAAAAGTCCACGTTGTGAGTGGCAGCCGACGCCAAGAATCGAACGCATCGATTCCAGCGCGCGATCCGGCAAAATCGACGCGGTGTCTTCACTGAGGCAACGTGGACGTGGTGGTGGAAGCTGGTGGTGGTGATGGCGCTGCTGGGTCTCCGCTCTTCCACCCTCTGCATCGCTCTCATCGCGCTCGCCACCGTCGCTCTCCTCTACCGCCTGCTCGCCGCCCTCGGCGCCACGGGTGCCGGCCCCCCGTTCGCCTCGCAGCCCGCGGGAAACCGCGAGTTGGACCTGCGCGTCGTGCTGAGCGTGGCGTTGCTGGCGGCCGAGCGCGGCGGGTCGCGAGTGGCCGCGGCGCGCGGGGCGAACGCCGCCGGGCGCGTCCGCAGCAAGGGCAAGACGCGGGAGGGAGCCGAGGAACTACTCACGCCCGGAGACATCGCGTCGCACCGCGCCATGGTCGCGGCCTTCCACCACGCGCTGCCCGGCGTCAAGGTGCGTGGAGCAGAGGTCAAAAACGGGGTTTGATTCCGTAGCCGTAGCCGTACCCGGCCGTACTAGGGTCGCAAATGGGTACCCGGGTACGGGTACTCGTTCCGTACCCGGGTACTCGTTCCCTACCCGTACCCTACCCGAAATGAGTGACAAACGGTGACTCACCAGTGACTCACGGCCTACCCGTACCCGGCCGCACCAGGGTCGCAAACGGGTACCCGTACCCGGGTACGGGTAGCCGGGTATCGGGTAGGGTACGGGTATCGGGTACCCGGTTGCGACCACTGGTGTGAAGGGTCGGCGCGGCCAACACCACCAACACCACCACCCGAATGTCAGTTTCAGTTTTATTTATTAGGTTGTAGCCCTGTGAGATATTCGGCTCTTGAATTGGGTGCAACCGCAACAAACAAAAAACATGAACAAGAAAACATCTTATAGTGACTACGCACAAACAGAAAAATCCAGGAAAAAAACAGCAAAGTCTACCAGAAAAAGAACCGTATAGCAATGCTGTGTGCAAAAATCCCAGTGGGATGCAAGTCAAACAACAACAACCACGGGTCCCCCCCTCCCTACACCCGGGTTGCAACGGGTCGTCCCCCTACCTCCGGGTCGCCAAGGCCCCTCCACTTCGGGACACCACGGGCCCCCCTCCCTACCCCTGAGTCACCCCCCCCACCCCCGGGTCGCCCCCACCCCCACCCACCCCCGGGTCGCCCCCCACCCACCCCCGGGTCGCCCCCCACCCACCCACCCCCCGGTCGCCCCCCCCCACCCACCCCCCGGTCGCCCCCCCCCCCTCCCTACCTCGGGTCGCCCCCCCCCCACCCCCGGGTCGCCCCCCCCCCACCCCTGGGTCGCCCCCCCACCCACCCCGGGTCACCCCCCCCACCCTCGGGTCGCCCCCCCCCCACCTCCGGGTCGCCCCCCCCCCACCCCCGGGTCACCCCACCCCCCCAAGTCCCCCCCCCCCAAGTCGCCCTCCCCCCCAACTACCCACCCCTGGGTGTTCACCACGCGTCTGTCCCCCCCCCCTGTGTGTGTGTGCTCACCACGTGACTGTCCCCCCCCTCCGTGTGTGTGTGTTCACCACGCCTCTCTCCTGCTCATTCCCTCCCACTGTCACCTGCCCAGCCACCTCCTTCAGCTCATTCCCTCTCACTGCCACCTGTAGAGCCACCTCCTTCAGCTCATTCCCTTTCACTACCACCTGCCCAGCCACCTCCTTCACCTCATTCCCTCTCACTACCACCTGTTAAGCCACCTCCTTCAGCTCATTCCCTCCCACTGTCACCTGCCCAGCCACCTCCTTCACCTCATTCCCTCTCACTACCACCTGTAGAGCCACCTCCTTCAGCTCATTCCCTCTCACTGCCACCTGTCCAGCCACCTCCTTCACCTCATTCCCTCTCACTGTCACCTGTTTAATCCCCAGATGTTCTTACTCTTCTTGATGAGCCGAACGTATCGCATTCTTCTCCCACCTGACTCAGCGGGATCTCTCTCTCTGTCTGTCTCTCTCCACTTGACTTTCCGTCCACACCCTCCCCGTCTGCATTCCTCTCGATGACCGCGAGCACCCTGATTCACGCGCTCCGAACGCCGTGCGGTTAACGTGCGGTGCTGTGACGACGTCGCCACAGGTCATCTCCGAGGAGACTGACAACACGGACGTGGAGGATGTGGAATGGGACCACTCCATTCATCGTGAGGTCCTGGAGCGGATCCCACACCCCCAGCCAGCCTTGCAGAAGGCCCTGACAGTGTGGCTGGACCCTCTGGATGCCACACAGGAGTACACGGGTTTGACACGCACACACATGTGAAGTCAGTGGGACGCGTTGCATTCTAATTTTAGCATGCGTTCACCCACTGAAATGGATACATGCACTGTACGAACTGGCACGATCTATTGTCAAGTTGATTTTGTTTAACCGGGTGAGCTCAGGAGACCGGGACGACTTTCAAATGCAAGAGTGACTTGGGTCAGCCAAAAATAAAGCGTTGACATGAACGAAGAGTTGGCAAATAGAAATCTGAGCATAATCAAACATATAGACTTGAGATGCCATACAGCTGAACGAAACCCGTGAGTGGAATGACAAAAAAACATTCGATTCCCTGATAATTCTTCAGGAAAAAGTTATTCTCCGCTTTGGGTCATTTTAAAATTCCGGATTGAAGGACGGCTTTTCTACGTTACAGTAAAACCTCGTTATTTCAGTATTTGATAATTCGTAATTGGGGATAATTCGACATGGCTGCGCTTTCGGCATATATGCAGTGTGAGTGTTTTATTGGGGCAAGATGCACTGGGGAGTATCATTGTACATAATTCGGAATGTTTAATAATAAGAAGGGTTTGCTGTACGTTGAGTTGCTCAAGAACTCCTGGCATTGGGCTAAAAAGGAATTTACCCTTTTTAAATAATTTTTTTCTTTTCCGAGTGAATCGTGGATGTAGCCCCTGTTTTTAACATTGACATTGATTCCAACTTTCCCCCAGGTCTCATACCCGAAAACTTGATAGTTTAGTTCGCTGTGCGTTTGGTTTTTCATGTATACCTCGCGAAGGACTGTACGATTGGGTTTCTTATGAAAGAAATCATAAAAAACACACACAAACACTGAAACACTCTCACTGGAGTCGGTGAGCGGTGGTTGCGTTTAATTTGGGGACAAGCAGCGTCGCCTTCATGTTGTGGTAATTGTGGGGCCATCTTTACCTGCAGAGTGGACTCACGGTGACCTAATCAGCCTCACACTTGATTATTTCAGCTGGTTAAGGCCCATTGAGCTTGACCACACTGTGACAAGGACAACCACAGCCCAAGACAGCGGGCAGTCAGTGGCAGCAGTTACACAAGACATTGCAAGGAGGGAATGTGCAAACTAATATGCATTACAAAAATTAGTTACACAAGGTAATCATTTATGGTTTATCAAT
This sequence comes from Lampetra fluviatilis, assembly GCF_964198595.1. NCBI lineage: Eukaryota > Metazoa > Chordata > Hyperoartia > Petromyzontiformes > Petromyzontidae > Lampetra > Lampetra fluviatilis. The sequence goes on from NC_136288.1 coordinate 10,388,490, forward strand.
AGAAGTGGTTTTGGAATTTACACAAGCGAATACTTCTCATGGACTGGGGGGCTTTGGGAACGTTGGGGTTTTAGCACGTGCCCCATAAGACGAGCAGACTGCTCAATAACTTTGTGTGCAGGTACAAAAGAGAGAAATCGGAAAGGTTTAAATTTTTCACTGCTGGGCACCGGTGTGTTTGTTCACCCACTTTGTGTTCACTAAAACGAAGGATAGAGCTTCGCGGGAATGTCAGCCGCTACAATTTGCGATTCCCACTACGAGTCGCCAAGTGCGTGTGGACGATGCGCGCGCGTTCGCCGAAACAGCAGGAGCATCGCATCTTGTGTTGGTGCTGATCCTGCGCAAATGGGCCTTGCAATGAATGAGCTTCCCAAACACCCAGGTGATGGCAGTGGCTCTGGTGACGATCCAGCACCACTCTCGCTGAATGCAATTACTCGCGAGTCTGCGTACAGCACCTCACCCGGCTCCTCTCGTGTCGTTTCCCTGGATGCAGATAACCTCGTAAAGTACGTGACCACGATGGTGTGTGTGGCCATCAATGGGAAGCCGGTTATCGGAGTCATCCACAAGCCGTTCCTCAAGCTGACCGGTGCGTAGAGGCCGTCGTTGCGTTTGTATTTTCTCTGTTGCTGTGGTCATTGTTGCTGAGTGTACAAGCAAATAATTTCAGAGCCAGTCGTGACTGAGTGACCGATAATACATGCCAGGGATGTTCTCGGGAGGGCTATAAAACCGATAGCTCTTGTGAAGCTGGACCAATGGGGGCATACTGCAGATGATGGGAAACACAGCAGAACTTCAGTAATCAGCTGCGTTGATCTGGGGGGAGCCTAATCTGCGGTGATCCTGTAATCTGTGCCGTACCCCGTGTGCTGTGCGTCGCCCACGTGGGCTCGTACTGACCTTGAGCTCTCGTTCTCGTGAGATTTAATGGTATTAATGAGTTGAAATGTGTTTTTGTTAAACATTAAATTGAACCAATTTACACGTATGTAGGGGAATGGATAACGTGCGAGTAGTAGGCTGTGGTCAGCGCACGCGGCTGTGTGCACCGCACGGGCTGTCAGGTTGGAGGCGGTTTCTATGTTTGCTGGTGGAGCCCCTCATGCCTTGAGTCAAACACCGCGATGCTTTCTTGTGCGTTTGCCATTAAACCGAGACACGAGGAGTCTTCTGATGGAGTTGCTTGTACATTTGGAATTATGTCCACTCGACGCAGCTAGCCGGTGTGGCTGCTTGAGAGTATACTCTTACGTTTTTTCGGTAAAGTCACGTAGGTAAAAGGTAAATTTTTTTTTTTAATAATAAAAAATTATAGAAATAATATTCTTTCTATTATTTCTTATTATTTATTTTTTACTTACGTGACTTTACCGAAAAAACCTAAGAGTATGAATCCTTGCAGTCACGAAAGCTTCAAATCTAGAACTGCTTGAGAGTGTTGAGTGAACGTGCGGTTCGGCAGTGATTTCACTGCATGGGGTACGAATCCGGAAACTTTCACCGCTGTCACGGATACTTGGAGGGATTTCTGTGGTCCTGCTTCCTGCCGCATAATTGGGGAAAGGAGAAGGTCGCACTCACGTTGTGTTCACCTTCTGGCTTGGGCATGGTGGTGGTGGTGGTCCACATGTCTTTGGCCCACGTCCCTCTCCCGCTTGTTTACCCAGGAAGCCTCACCCGAGTCTCAAGACTCTTTTTTCAGGAGCGGCGATGTCGCAGTGTGTGATTTCAATTAGTTATTTACGGTAATTATTTTCAGAATTTTGATGTTTTGGCCAATACCAGTCACAATGTATGTTACGTTGTTTCGCTATTGGAGGTAAATAGAGAAGACGGAGGAAACGCAGAACAGGGGGAGAGAATACAAACTCGGCAAGCTCTCACTCCGACTGCAGAACAGGGGGAGAGAAAACAAACTCCACATAGAAAGCCGCCCGAGTTGGGAATTGAACCCAGGGCCCTCTTGCTGTGAGGCACGAGTATTGCCACTTGCACTGCCCCCCTGCTGCTTAAACTGTGTGTAAATTGCCTTTGCGTGCGTTTGTGATTTCCGTGCGTGAATGCGTGGGGTGCGCTGCTTGCAGTGTGGGGATTTGTTGGCCGTGGGCACTCGGCCAATGTGCAACAGCGCCACGCGGGACACGAGTCTCCGGTGTTCATCGTCTCTCGGTCCCACGCCGGCAACGTCGCTCGGCAGGCACACGCAGCTTTTGGCAACAAGTCCGTGATCGTCCCGGCTGGAGGCGCAGGTAAAAGTCGACCACGAGGGGCGGTTGAGTTGCGGGGTTTCTTTGCCTCGCTATGAGACATCTCCTTTACCAGTGGCAAAATATAGTGTAAGGTTTTTACCCTTTCAACTGGTACAAAAACTGACACCTTTATACAAGGCATCAAGTTTGCAATAACCACAACACAAGCAGTCAAAATGCAAACAAAAAGAAACAACTCTGATAATGATAATGATATGCACTGTCCTTGAAGTTGATTGGTCCACACCCGAGACAGCTTTTCTTAGAGCCTAGTCTCCATTGGTGTTGGACCAGATGACGCCAAAAGGCGTACAACAATCATTATCAGAGTTGTTTCTTTTTGTTTGCATTTTGACTGCTTGTGTTGTGGTTATTGCAAACTTGATGCCTTGTATAAAGGTGTCAGTTTTTGTACCAGTTGAAAGGGTAAAAACCTATTACTATTTCTTTGCCTCGCCGGTGACTGCGGTGCAGACACGGGTAAAGATGGTCGCGACAAACGCGACATTTCAGTGGAGAGACGAAGCGGTGTGATGGTGAGCATACTGCACTGGCAACCCGGACGTGTCTCGTGCGATTCCATCTCCCGTCACGGCGGTTGAAACAATCCGGGCAAGTTTCTCAAATCCACCACCACCTCTGTTTATCCAGCCGTGTAAACGGGCGCACCTCAGTCGATCAGCGGGTCGTGTGCGGTGGGGTAAAGTGTGGGTATTCCGGCCTCTTCCAAGACGTCTGGGCAGTGTGGAAGAGTAGACCAAACACCCTCGATAGATCTCCATCGGGCGTGAACGAGCAAGGATGCACCGTTTTATAAATGAGGGCAACAACGAAGGGCAGAGGAGCGACGCTCACAACAATGAGTGCAGCGCCGGGCAGCTAAAACACAGGTGGCGCATCTGCCTGTCATCTCAGTAAGTCAAGCCGTGGCACCTGGGTCTGTCCCATGAGCTCCTGCCAGCGGGCGTTCGACACTTCACGTGGCTTTAAAATGCACATAGGTTTTCACAGGCGCGGTGGTGACATCACCGTTACTTAGTGGCGAATGGCGGTTGTTGTTGTGTGGTGCCAGGCAAGTATGTTGTTTTCTTTCCGTCACTACAGGGTACAAAGTGCTGTCCTTGCTTGACGTGACGGGGGACGACTCGGACAAGGCGGACGTGTACATCCACACGACGCTCATCAAGAAGTGGGACATCTGCGCTGGCAATGCCATTTTGACTGCACTGGGTGGCCACATGACCACGCTGCGCGGAGAGGAAATCGTGTACGAGGGCTCGCCCAAAAACGAGGGTGGCCTGCTGGCAAGTGCAACACTCGACCACACGCTGTTGCTGAAGAAGCTGTCTGTGCTGTAACGGAGGTCCTTACCGCAGGTTACAGCACAGGCGGCAAGAAGGCCCCCTGGGTTCGATTGCTAACTCGGGCGTCTTTCTTTTTGGGGTTTGTATGTTCTCCCTCTGTTCTGCATGGGTTTCCTCTGGGATTTCTTGTTTTCTCCTATAAGCTAAAAAAAGCACAGACACAATGCTGAAAAATGACCTGTAAATGCCTCGTTTGGAATTGGACGTAGCAACATCGCGCCGCTTCTGCGAAAGCTTGTCAGGACCCTCCTCAAGTATCATCTTGAGACTCATTGAGGCCATGCTGGATAAACGAATTGGATTATAAAAATGCAGAACTCCTCTTATCTGCAGGGAAATGTCTGTATGTATGTATGTTGGGACTTCTTTTGAAATGTACGTAGGCAACAGTTCTATTTGGAAGTGCGATGGGAGACCAATTTTACAGAAATTAGGAGACCAATATTACAGATCCTCTTAACCACGCGGTTATCCACAATTTTAGTCCTCTTATCCACGGAGTAAACATCTGCGCAAGTCCCCTTCTCAGCAAAAAGATCACAGGTTATTAGGACTTTCTCCAATGCAGCAGGGGTATTTGAGGCATAAAGTGTTGGCAAATGCAATTTTTATCACGCGTAATAGGATGCTCTTCTGCAAAGATTTATGGGGGATAAGTCACGGATAATTGTAAGAATATGGACCGTGGATAATAGGAGTTTTCAAATATCCTATAGCCTCCACGGATACTATGATTTGTAGATCATAGAGCTGTGGATAAGAATAGTTGTGTAACAATAAGTTCCAAAAACACAATATTAACAGACCAATTAAAAACCCCCTGGCATCTTCATGAACACTGCCGCAGCCAACAAACGTAGAATACTCGCGTTTCTAGTGCCGTCTTTTCGGAGCAGAGAGCAGCCAGTACATTCAGATTTCATTGTAATTTGAAAATTAATTTAATCACGTGGTACTTTGAAAACGATGGGGAATTGTATGTGAGATGTGTATATTGTTTATAGCTCAATAGCTTCCATTGGGTAACCAAAATACATTTAATTAGAAAGAAAAGCTGAAACGAAAAATGAATGCATGTATCGATTTAGGGAAATGTCACTCTGGGAATCAAGATCGGTTGTAATGTGTTATGTATTTTGGCCATTTAAAGTCTCTTGCGCCAAGTCAGTCGATACATAGGGGCTGTAAAAACGTGTCCCTATACAATTATCCACAATATATATATACACACTTGTACTTGCACGTAACGATTTAAGTACTGTACAAACCCTAGCTGTTATACGAAGACTGTGAATGTATTCAGAGTCTGCTAGGCCACCTGTGTTAAAATTGAATTTGCACACAACGTTCATTCACCAGAGTGCGAAAGACACGTTGAGACGTTCGTTCCACCCAGGTGGTTTGGCATTCTGAGGTTGGGAATGGCGTTCTGCTCTTTTGGGCCTCAGACATTGGTCATTTTAGGCATCGTCAGTGACTTGAGCTAATTTATACACCTCATGGGTACCTCTGGAACTGAGCGGTTTTGTTCCACGGGCTTTTTAAAATCCTTTATATTAAGTTCGCTTGCTTGCTTAGGACCGTGCAAATCTTTCGGTCGTTTTTTAACCCACTTCCCGTGATCCAATCGAGCTGACATTTTGCACACAGACTCGTTGTGCGTGACAATTAATGTTCGTGAAATTTTTTTTCCAAATTTTTCCACTTTTTAGGAAAAAATAAATTATATTTAATTACCAATTGCTTAATGGTGGCAGGCAATCATCTGACCCATAGGTGGCAGCCATCTCAAGCCAGAGGACGAGAGGACTCTAGCCGCCACGCATATAAAGGATTTATAGTGAAAAACTTTGTTTTTACGGGTTAAGTTTTTTCTTGGTGTAAATATTTGTGGTGACCCAATGCTACTGAAAATGATATGCTCCCAGAAGGAATTTGTATAGAATGCTGTAGGTTTATTTTTGATGTGGGAGCAGATACGGGATAGATACTTATGGTTGTGCCTCTCTTTATTTTCATATGGTTACAAGATAAGTGGGGCTGAGTGCAGATATTTAATTGAATATGTTTATTGAGCTTTCATAGAAGGTGTTTACCAACATTCGGATAATACGCCTCGATCCAATACGTCCTTGATAAGCAGCAGTCTGCTTAAGGGGAACCCAGGGTGTGTTCACAATGTGGGGAGGTTCAAGGAACATCAAATTAAATATCTCAATATAAGGTGAGGTTTATTTTAATTTTTTTGGTAATGTTCATGGTTTTAACAGTATTTTTATGAATATCCCAGTGTCTTGCGCATCTGGCTATAAACATATCACATGTTAGGCTTTTCCAGAATGGTAAAATAGCCGTACGTTTAAGCAAACATCAAATGATAAGCTTACACATTATTGGGAGTAATTTTAACACCTCTGCTTACTGAAATATTGACAACGGTTTCTTCTTTAGAGCACCGTAGTGGTAGTTAAACACCGAGAGAGGTGGTCTTGGGTTTTTTCCTAGAAGAAACGTATTGATGTTCATCGTGTCAGTCCTGCAGTGATTTTCCTGGCTAGAATGAAAGTGGTGCGGGGAATTATTTGGACTGATATGGTAGGGTCGTATTGAACGCAGTGAATTTTTTGAGCTGCTGGAACTTTATATCTTGATGAGAGGTAGCGGAGCAGGCTGTGCCTATTGCAGTGGGAGTGGTGCTGAGGGTTTGGCAGCATGGGCTGCTGTCAGATATTTGCGTCTTCCCTTCTTACCTGCATTGGGTTTCAGATCGCAGACACACGTACCGAGGGTGAGACCGGTGCTGGGAGGGCAACGATATGCTGTCCCATCTCCAGTGCCGACGCAACATTGTTTTAAACACTTGGCGCACTAAAACCTGTACAACTCGAGTCCACGTGGGACACAGTCCTTCGTGTTTGATGTGCTCTCTCCTGGCGTCAAGGTTGAAAGCGTGTCGATACGCCACACCTTCGTGGAAAATGAACGACACGTTTACTCGCTGCTCGCGAACTCAAACGTGTGATCCCATTTGAACATCGGAATCTAAATATTTATCCTGGAGGGATCCGATGAGCTATAAAGATCTTTTTTTTTACAGATGTCCAGTAGGGGCGGGAAAGAACGTCGCAATAACAAAGAATACAAAAACACGATAGTGAAGAGTACAAGAAAGGTAAACAAATCACCTAAACACAAAACTAAACAATCTCCATCCTATCCGGGCAAAGCCCACTGAGGTATTATACACCTTATGGTGCAGAAGCGACCTGGCCACAAATGATAGCTCAATAAAGTGGCTTATCATTTGGACATTTATAGCAGCAAATTAATCGTAATCTCAATGCATGTTTCTAACATACATGAGGAATGGAGAAGATGGCAGAGGTTTGGTTGTTCTTGAGACTTCACAGATATTTTTAGGAAAACATAAGTGTGAATTAAATCTCGCCGCCAAAGTGAACAGCACAGTTTCTGTAACATCTGATAATCAAAACAGCTGTACAGTGGTACCCCGGAGATCGAGCTTAATTCGTTCCAGAAGGCCATTCGAACACCGAATAAATTTTCCCCATAATAATTAATGTAAATGACATTAATTGGTTCCAGACACAAGAAATCTCTCAAAGTATTTTTACACGAAGTTTACAGTAATTACATGCATAAAATCATACGGAAAAAAAACAAGAAACAATAAATGGAGACATTGTGTATGGATAAACACCAAAAAACATTAAAATTATGGAAATTAACGTTAAGGCATGATGTTTTGCGGGTCTGCACTGGGTGAGAGCTTCGTGTTAACCGAGCCTCTCACACGGTAAAACCTTCGTCTGGGAAAGCGTCACGCACGCTGGCCATACGCGTCTCAGCCGCACAGGTTCTTTCAAGTCACGATTGCCCATTCGACCTCCGAATTTCGTCCGGTTTCCGGGGCAAAAAATGTTCAGAAATATCGTCCGAACACCGATTTGTTCGAGTTCTGGTGCGTTCGATCTCCGAGGTTCTACTGTATAACGATTGTGGCTTTCAGCTTAACGCAGTGTGCTCGAGATGTCTCCCAGATGCCGTTAGTTGTCGTGCGCACGACTGATGCGGTGATCTTCACCGAGGGCGTCGACAGCAACCTCAGCCGGCTGTGGAGAACACATTAAGAAGGCATCCCCATATTGCCAGTGCCTTCTGCAGTTCCCTTCATCGCGACATCGTTCAGCCGTCGACATTTTCAGGCTTCTGTTCCTGGTCGATGGCACCGATCTCTCTCCTAGAAACTGAAGTCCCTAACCCACGATTCTCTCGTGAGGTCACCTTGGTTGAGCGGTTTCGAATGTTTGGAGATGAAACACAGTTGGTTGTTAAAATATTCAATTTTCTGTAATGATAAGGGAATGTCGCAACATCAAATTATTTCGAGGTGTTATGTTTGTATGTAAGGTGGGATTTACGGGGTTCTGTGGGCTGGGTTTTTTTATTCCCATTTTGTAATGTTTGGTGTGTTTCCCATATTAAAGCTCATACAAGTGGCTGTGACATCTCCATATGATCTGTAGTGTGTTACACAATATTTTGGAAACGTTTGGAACGAGGTAACCTGTTTCCTCGATTGTGTGTGCTACTCGGTGCCCAGTGTCATTATGTTTATGCTCTTATGATGTGTATGGTTACGCTGTGGACTCGCCTAGGTCCCACGTGGAGTATTGTGTAAAACAACTTCAGGCTGAATGTATTTTACCCACGCCAACAAATACAATCAAAACCAATAATAATGACTTGTTTATCCAGGAAACCACACGTTGTCACGGTATCTTATCAGTCGCGTCCTGCTACGTTGGATTATTTTGGGGTGTTTTCAGGCAGTGAATGAGTGTTTGTGCGCGTGGCGAGGAAACCGGAGCACCGGGAGAAAACCCCACGCATTGCGCGAGGGGGCAACACTCGATCCCCGTACAGATGGAAAGTAGATGGCGCTGAGTCCACCTGCTCCACTTCCTTCTGCTGGCGAGTCGGGCGATGGAACCTCGATGGCCACTGGTATGAGGCAGTTGCATGCCTGCCAGCCCCTGATCAGTGCCTACCTTAAATTGTGACACTTTCGTGACTGCAGGAATTCATATTCTTGGTTCTTTCGGTACGTAGATAGAAAATACAAATAAAATAAAAATGTTTAATTTTAGTTAATTATTTTGATGAAATAAAAGAAATACAATATTTTTTTTATTTTAGTTTATTATTTTTATTTTCTATACACGTGTCTTTACCGAAACAGCCACATTTACTGTATAAAGTGAAGAGAAACCGTAAATTTGGCTGTGGCTGTTCCACCTGAAGACGGAGACTTGTGTTGCCTCCGAAACGTCGTGATTTAATTTAGTTATTTTCATTTATTATAATGTTTTATTATTTTTTACCTACTTGACTTTACCGAAAAAACCTAAGCGTATGAATCCTTGCAGTCACGAAAGCTTCAAATCTGGTGACATCACGTCACGCTGTGATGTTATCCCCGGTGACATCACGTCGGCCAAACGAGGCCGTTGACGTCATGTCGCGCTGTGATGTTACCCCTGACATCACGTCGGCCAAACGAGGCCGGTGACGTCACGTCGCGCTGTGATGTTATCCCCGTGACATCACGTCGGCCAAACGAGGCCGGTGACGTCGCGCTGTGATGTTATCCCCGGTGACATCACGTCGGCCAAACGAGGCCGGTGACGTCATGTCGCGCTGTGATGTTATCCCCGTGACATCACGTCGGCCAAACGAGGCCGGTGACGTCATGTCGCGCTGTGATGTTATCCCCGTGACATCACGTCGGCCAAACGAGGCCGGTGACATCACGTCACGCTGTGATGTTATTTCCGTGACATCACGTCGGCCAAACGAGGCCGGTGACGTCATGTCGCGCTGTGACGCCACGTGGAGAGACGTTCGCTGCTGCTGCTGCCGCTGCCGCCTCGCCAACGATGGAGGAGCCTCCGCGCGGGGACGTCTCCTCCGGTAGAGTTGCGGCTCCGAGACGCCCTCACTGGCGTTGAGGAGGAGGAGGAGGCGGTCGTGGTGGGCGGATTCCCAAAGGGCCCCGTGCCTGTGGCTGACGGAAAGGCCGCAAGCCTCGAGCCCAGGGCCAGGCCGGCTCGCAGTCGAGGGGGCCTTGGCTCGCGGACGCGATTTGATCTCGATTTGAAGCTTTCGTGACTGCATGGATCAATATTCTTTGGTTCTTTCGGTAAAGTCACGTAGAAGGGAAATAATAAAATAATGGACATAAAACATATATTTTCTTGTTGTGGTTTTCACAGCTGATGATGATTGCTGGTGTTGCAATCGAAACGTGAGAATTTAATTGTTTTATTTTTTATTATTTCTCTTCCACGTGACTTCACCGAACGAACCAAGAATACGATTTGATTTGTCGTCGTCGTAGCTACCGAGATTGATGACTCGCGAAAGGCTCAGCCGAGTCTCACGTCTCCGAAGGAAGTTGTTGCTGCTGCTGCGGTGCAATCCCAATCGAGGGCATTGCCAGATGATCGTTTCAGCGTCGGGATCTGTGTGGCCAATGTGAAAAGCGCGTGTGGGTGTTTTCATTGATTACAGCTGTTATTAGGGGATCGAACCCAGGAACTTGTTGATGCGAGGCGCGACTTTCGTAGCGATGTTTGTGACCGAACACATGGCGGGGTTTTTTCCCCTCTCTTCTTTAATGTGATCAAGTTTCAAGTTCATTTATTAGGTATAGCCCTGTGAGCCATTCGGCTCTTGAATCGGGTGCAACCGCAACAAACAAAAAACATGAACAAAAAACATCTTAAAGTGAATATGTGACTAAGTGCAAACAGAAAATCCAACAAAAGACAGCAAAATATTGCAGAAAAAACACCGTACACCAACGCTGTGTGCAAAAATCACAGTGGGATGCAATAACAGCAGAGGGGCTGGTCACCCCGTGATGCCCTTATAAAACTCAACGTTTAACCTACTCACGCCAGCTTGTGCCCGCCCTCACAGTCGGGCATATTTGCGGAATACACCACGCCGCCGTTGACCCTGGCCATTGACCGAGCAACCCAACGTTCCTACCAGCTCCCTCCGCAGGAATGTGTTTAATTAGCTTAAGTAAAGCTGACCGCCGACGAGATTGCGTTTACCGGAAGTTCAACTTGTGGTTGAATCGCCGATGCGCCCGCACAAGTTGCACCGGCGTGGCTGGTTCGGGGCGCTGTGTACGCGTGAGACGTGTGCTGATGATGTGAAGGGGTCAGGCCGTGGGAAGGAGAGGCCGTGTGTGTTGTCTGCTTGCGTGATAATGGTTGGTACGTTCTCCAGAGCAACGCTCGCGACGATTGTGTTGCGTTTCAAGGAACCTTACTCTTAGTTCTTTCGGTAAAGTCACGTAGGTAAAAAATGAAATTAAAATTAATTAAAAAAATCACGACGTTTCGGATTTTTTGCTGTGACAGTTTCACCTGAAGACGGAAGCTTGTGTTGCCTCCGAAACGTCGTGATTTTATTGTTTTTATTTTTTATTAATTTCATTTTTTACCTACGTGACTTTACCGAAAGAACTAAGAGTATGAATCCTTGCAGTCACGAAAGCTTCAAATCTACAAGTTTCAAGGAACCACATTTTACAAACTGCAGACTCTTTTCACGTATTGGCCAGGACATTGTCTTCAACGTTGAATTACAAATGACCACACATTGGGTAATTTTTGTTAAACAAGCATCCCAGACTGGATTTCTTCATATCTTTCAAACAAGGTGTGGTATGGAGAATCGTGTCTGTGATGCTGCACACTGGTATGGTTTGCGCGGTATGGCATGTCCAATGCAGCATTTATTTCAAGTCCCACATGGCGTGATTTGCGTGGCGAGCTCAGAACACCCTGGGTTGTGAATGTTCAAGCAGTAATTGTGCGGCAATACCCAACACTTTTTTCAAATAATTCATGCCACGAAATGCAGAAATGACTTTTTTTTTTATCACATTCCAGCAAAACTTAAATGGCTCACTGTATTGTTGTGTTATTCGAATAACTATGTGCCAAAAAGATGTGGCACTACTTAAGCATATTGGCACAAGATAGAGGAAAGTGGAAAAAAATTACGAAATGTTCAGTGGACACCTACGGGCTATCTGCTCACGGATTGTGATGATGTTGAAGTACCTGCCAATATTGGGTCTGATGATTTTCATTCTTAAAATACATTTTGTTTTTCCTACCAGCCCAGTGCCCATCTGCATCTCGCGGTGAAGATGAGGAGCCATGGGAGACATCATCATCATCATCATAATAATAATGTCGGAGCCTGTGACGCTGAACGTGGGCGGACACCTTTACAGCACGTCGCGCGCCACGCTCACGCGCTACTCGGATTCCATGCTGGGCGCCATGTTCAGCGGGGATCTGCCGACGGCCAGAGACGCGCAGGGGCACTACTTCATCGACCGCGACGGGCCGCTCTTCCGCTACGTGCTCAACTTCCTGCGCACTTCAGAACTCACCCTCCCGCAGGACTTCAAGGAGATTGATCTCCTACGAAAGGAGGCTGACTTTTATCAAATAGAGCCGCTCATCCAATGCCTCAATGAGCCCAAGCCCCTTTACGCGTTGGATACTTACGAGGAGACAGTGGAGCTGGCAAGCACTCGCAAGCTAAGCAAGTACTCGAACCCAGTGACTGTGATCATTACGCAGCTCACCATCACAACGAAGGTGTTTGCACTGCTCCAGAGTATCGCCGGAAACTTCACGCGCTGGAACAAGCACATGATGGATACGCGCGACGCGCAAATGTCTTTCACGTTTGGGCCGTGTGATTATACGCAAGAAGTGTCGCTGCGCGTGCACCTGTGGGAGTACATTGCACGCCAGGGGTTTTCTCTGAGATGCTCCCGCGTGCACCACATGAGTGAGCGTGCCAATGAGAACACAGTCGAGCACAACTGGAGCTTTTGCCGCCTGGCGCGGAAGAGCGACGATTGATCGTCGCGTTGCATCTCGTGGCCTGATGAATTTTTCACCACTTTGTCCCGTTTGCACCTCCTGCGAGTTTAGATGTCGGGACTCGAACCAGTGAGTGTATGCCATGAAATTACAAACGTTACGCGTCGCCCATCGCTCCTTTTTTTTTTTACCAAAACACCTCTCCGTGGGCACAATGTCTTGTCCTTGAGCAATGAACATGGACGCCGGGTTTTCATGCCAGGCCCCGATGGGCTGATATAACCAGACCCTATTGTCGCTAACAACACGTACCCCAGCAGTGTATGACTATTGGGGGATCTTTATTTCGTGACATCCTGTTTTCGCCTCGCAGCCCACGAATTTCAGCGAGCGCATAATCAGACTGGCATAGGGCAGGAAGAGCTGGTACAATAGGATTCGAAGTGGTATGTTTCGTGTATTTGGGATGAGAGGTTATATAATGTGCTTTGGGATGCTGGGGTTAGATGTTAATCGGCAACACGCCCAGCCACCCAGTGCCTTCCCAGTTGTGATGTTTACACACCACACCAGGGGCTCTTATCAGGTCGAGCAACCTCTGGAAGGCCCACAACAGAATCGGGATCGAACCCATGCTGCCAGAATCATAATGGTTTCCTCCGGTATCAAGACATATTCACATCTTCTTGGTTCTTTCGGTAAAGTCACGTAGAATGGAAATAATAAAAATAAAATGAAACAATAAAAGAATAATTATAATTATTTTCTTATGTTGAATTTTATTTTTATTATTTTATTATTTCCCTTCTACGTGACTTTACCGAAAGAACCAAGAAGATGAATCCCTGCAGTCACGAAAGCTTTAAATCGAAATATTCACATGTTAATGCAGTACACAACTGCACCACCACGCCATACACTGTTGTAGTATGTGTATGTTTGGTGAGTGGGATTCTCGTATCCAACCAGTGAAGAATATCTGAAGCAGCCCTGGGCCTCTCCTAGGTCGACTCAGCCTTAAATGAGAACTTGGGACTGTGTGGAAACATCACCATTGAGACAAAGGTGGCCAGTCGTGGTGCTGGCAACCCAGCCTGCCTTGGTGCTTGCTAACAGCATTTGCCGCAGCAGCCTGTTTAGGGGGACGTCCATAAATGACGTCACGCACCTGGGGGGGGGGGGGTCATACATTTGTGACGATGTGTGACAAGGGGAGGGGGGGGTTTGAGAAATGTGACGTCACATCAAAATGCGCAACTTTAAATAAATATCGACAAAACGTTCTACTTAATCACGGTAAATAGACTTTTAATAAATGTTTTCTACAACATCAGAGTGCAGCACCACATTAAATACGCACTATAATGACAATAGTTTAAAGCGATTTGAAGCATCATTGGAACCTCATTTGCCAGTAAAAAAATATGATAATTGTTTTTTTACCCTTCTATCTGGCAGCAAAACTGACACCTTTTTTACAAGGAGTCATGTTTGCATAGACCACAATACCTGCAGCCATAATGCAAAAAAAACAACTCTGATAATATATGCACTGTCCTATTATCATACATTATCAGAGTTATGTTTTGTTTGCATTATGGCTGCAGGTATTGTGGTCTATGCAAACATGACTCCTTGTAAAAACGGTGTCCGTTTTGTTGCCAGATAGAAGGGTAAAAAAACAATTATCCGATTTGAAGCATGTTTTTTTTTTGGGGGGTGGGGGGGGAGCAGAGTTTTGTGACGTCATATTTGAGGGGGGGGGGTCTGACTTTGTGACGCCGTGTGACGAGGGGAGGGGGGGTCAAAAATCGCCCAAAATCGCGTGACGTCATTTATGGACGGCCCCGAGGTTCTACAGGGGATCTTTGGTAAACTGAGCGGTGGCGTAGTGGTTAGTGCATTGCGCTATCAACCCAGCAACATGGGTTCGATTCCAATCCACGGATAATATCCGTGCTGATTATCTTAACAGGTGATGGTCTCGGTACTTGGTGTAGTGTGTAAAGGTGAGCACGAGGGAGACAAAGGCGGCCAGGCATGGTACTGGCCACACCCTCTCCTTGTTTGCCATGTTGTCCTTCATAGGCCGAGGTTCCTGGTTCGAATTTTGTGGCCGCCCTGATTAATTCTGAACTTGTGTTGCATATAACTGCGTGACCAGGAAACGCAGGCAAACATGTTATTTTCATAATTGCTGTTTTTCAATAAAAAATGAACTTGGACAATACTTCGATTTAAAGCTTTCGTGACTGCAGGGATTCATCTTCTTGGTTCTTTCGGTAAAGTCACGAAGAAGGGAAGTAATAAAATAATAATTTGTAATAATTTGTAATAATTATTATAATTATTAATACATAATAATTAATAATAATTCTTATCTTTTATTTTTATAATTTTATTATTTCCCTTCTACGTGACTTTACCGAAAGAACCAAGAAGTTGGACAATACTGTTACTTTGGCAGCGAATGTATTCGCAGAATTGTCTGTGCCACGTACACTCAAATGCATATTTGCCATGAAACACAAGTACGACCCGGAATCAGTTTTGTCTGCATGGGGAGGGCGGGAGGGGGAGACACTTTAAATGTATTTGTTTTTAATTGGGAAAACCCAAACGTTCCATTTCGCTCGTGACGGAGCTTTGGGTGAAACCAGAGCCTGTCGTCTTACTCGAGGAGGAAGCGAAAGTGAGGTGACAACGGGGACATCCCAAAGTCAGAGAGGCAGGAGCCAGCAGCGTTCCACTTGGGAGGGTTACAGCAGAGGTCGCAACCGGGTACCCGATACCCGTACCCTACCCGATACCCGTACCCGGCCGGGTACGGGTACCCGTTTGCGACCCTGGTGCGGCCGGGTACGGGTAGGCCGTGAGTCACTGGTGAGTCACCGTTTGTCACTCATTTCCCAACGTCTTGTCTCTTCTCACAATTCAAGTTCCTAGAATCAACCCACCCGCGCCTGCAACATGGCTTCATCCCAGAGGTCGCAATCAGGTACCCGATACCCGTACCCTACCCGTACCCGGCCGGGTACGGGTAGGGTACGGGTAAGGAATCAAAACCCGTTTGCGACCTCTGGGTTACAGGCACGCGGAGTGTATCGCGTAGAGAGCCTCTCCATGGTCAATCCACCGCTGGATGACAGCCGACCGACCCAGACCGCATGGGCTGTGGAGGTTCACCTCATTGGTCGGTGCGTTCTGTAGAAACGCGAGGTGCATAGACATTGGGCTAGGGGTTAAAATAGTTCAGGGTTAGGGGCCGTCCATAAATGACGTCACGCACCTAGGGGGGGGGAGGGGGTCAGACGTTTGTGACGACGGGGGGGGGGGGGTGAGAAATATGACGTCACATCAAAATGCGCAACTTTAAATATAGACAACACGTTCTACTTAATTAAATAGACTTTTCAATACATGTTTTCTCCTACAACATCAGAGTGCAGCGCCACATTAAATACGCACTACAATGACAATAGTTTAAAGCGATTTGAAGAATGTTTTATTTTTTTTGGGGGGTGGGGGCAGAGCTTTGTGACGTCATATTTGAGGGGGGGGGGGTCTGCTTTTTGTGACGCCGTGTTACGAGGGGGGGGGGGGGTCAAAAACCGCGTGACGTCATTTATGGGCGGCCCCTACCCGAAAGCATCGTTGGCTGATACCGTGGGGTAGTCAAAGACTAAAAATTAAATAAAAACAATCAAATAAAAATAATAAAAATAAAAATTAAATGTATGCATTGAAAATAAAGCAAAAAAACCCACGACGTTTCGATCGCAACACAAGCGGTCTTCATCAGGCGGAGAGAAAAGAGGGGGCAAGCCTCCAAATGTAGCTGCTTATCAGGGTTCCAAAGTGAGTGGACGGCGGTAAGAGCTGAGCTAACAACACGAGCTGCGTAAGTGGCGCGCTTGTGCAGGAGCAACACAAAGGCGGAGTTGGGCGGAGGTGAGCTTGTGCAGTGCAAACAGCATGGGCGGGGCAGCCATGAGCAGACAATGGGGATGGGGGGCAGAGACAGGGGGAGACTTTTTAAATCCTTTATATTAAGTTCACTTGCGCGCTTGCTTGCTTGCTTAGGACCGTGTAAATCTTTCGGTCGTTTTTTAACCCACTTCCCGTGATCCAATCGAGCTGAAATTTTCCACACAGACTCGTTGTGCGGGACAATTAATTTTCGTGAAATTTTTTTCCAAAAATTTTACACTTTTTAGGACAAAAATATTATATTTAATTACCAATTGCTTAATGGTGGCATGCAATCATCTGACCCATAGGTGGCAGCCATCTCAAGCCAGAGGACGAGAGGACTCTAGCCTCCACGCATATAAAGGATTTATAGTGAAAAACTTTGTTTTTACGGGTTAATTTTTTTTACTTTTTAAACAACTTTTATTGCCGCCAGCAGCAACAGCACTGGAGGCGATTCCGATACGAAACACACAAAGTCACCAGCAAACAGATAAACGCTAGACAGGGGGAGAGAGAGGGGGTGGGGTAGAGATAGGGGGGCAGGGGGGGGTTGAGATGGGTGGGGGGGCATTGCACCTCGCTACACACACCCACACTGCTGACGGTAGAGGTTTTTATTTATTTTATTGTATTTTTATTATTTGAATGATTTTTTTTTTTACTATTTACGTGACTTTACCGAAAGAACCAAGAATATGAATTACTGCAGTCACGAAAGTTTTAAGTAAAAAAACAAGCCGTTGTTAATCATCAGGATAATGGCATGAATTCTGATTGATCAAGAACCGATTCGCTACAATCATACAGTTAGTACCGATGCTAATATACCTACGCAATAAGTTTTAAAGTAAATATAAATCAGAGCAAAAACAAGAAGGGATAGAAAATAATGTACAGTGAATCTTAAATTTAATATATTTTCTGTAACAAGTATTGGCATAGACACATTACTTTTAACAACTGTTTAAAGTTAACGTGCGTTACAGAAACATCAACATGGATTTGGGGTTATTTTGGCCCTAGTGTTTGAACAGACAAGGCTCTCCGTCAAATACAATTTCAAGTAACGTTATCGTAGAGAACCGACTACATCGTAGTGACCACTACGTACGTACTGTGTATATTATTTATTGACAGATTGTGTTCTATGGACGATTGGCCACGGCGTGCCCTCAAGTTGTGGAATGTATTAACCGCTTGGCTCTTAGCGGCGGACGCCAGAGTGCCAGTGTTCTGCACATGCCAGCATCTCTTTCGCTCCACTCTGCGTCACAAAGCTGTCGACAGCTCTCGGAGTCTAAAACGGAAAGAGGCCTCTGCATTCCCTTGTTACTGTAGCCACAAATGGCCGCTGTGTTGGCACCGTGAACAACCAAGAGTAAAGTGGAATTTAAAAAATGTAAAGGCCAATTCTGTTACCTGGCGAGAGAAGCACATTGTTAAGGGATGTACCACACGAGCTAATCAGACTCCATGAATACACTTACACATAACTCTAATCACAGTTGTTAACCAGACCCCTACTCCAAGCTCTCACCACTCTAGAAAATCAGATCATTACCAAAGACCTACCCCTGCCGCACTCGCCCATAGCATCCAAACAACACTCTACAAACTTGAACCTTAACCTTCCCGCTAACCATACTTAGCCAACACAACTCTACACTAACCCAACCCTCGAGCACACCTGCCAATCAAACCCTAGCCCAACCCCTACCCCCAATCTGAGCTCTTAACTCAGCCGCCATATGCCCCCCCCCCCCCACCTTATTCACTTTCACCCTCCTCTCCTTTGCAGAGCTCAGCATGATCACTCACGTTGCAAAGGGAGCACGTCTGGCCATTTGCACATTCACCGCAGCAGCAGTAACTGCTCGGGCATCTGCGCCGCACTCGTCTAAGACACCACGACTCGCGCGACACTCTCCTGCCACTTCGCCCCCGCCGGCCCATCGCGTCGCTCACATTCTCAGGACTTAGTGGTGGCGGCGGGGGCTCATGGACGAGTCGGAGGCTCCCAGCCAGCGCAAGCGTGCCATCTCGTTGGACGGTGGCACGTGGTCCCGTGGTCGGGCCCCGACCCGTGGCCTCGTGGAGGAGCTGGCTCTGCGGGTGATTGCGGTGGAGCTGGCGCAGCAGCGTGCGCTGCACGTGCTCGGCATGCTTGGGGACCGCGTGCGAGCCCTCCGTGCCACTCACGCCACTCAAGCGCCGGAGCCTGGCGCTCTTCGGTCAGGGGAGAGTGGTTGCACGCCGTTTGAAGCTAGTCTTCAGCCAGAGGACATTAGCAGTGCTCCAAAGGAAGTTGCTTTTCATCTGAAGAACGATGGCGGTATGCCACAGGAACAGGGAGTCTTTGTTCAGCTGAAGAACAATCGTGGCACGCCACAGGACCAGGACTTCACTGTTCAGCTGGAGAACAGTGCCATGCAACAGGAAGTCACTATTCAACTGGAGAACAATGCCATAGAACAGGAAGTCACTATTCAGCTGGAGAACAATAGTGACGCACCACAGCAACAAGAAGTCATTGCTCAGCTGGAGAACACGAGTGGGGGGCTACAGGAACAGGAAGTCGTTGTTCAGCTGAAGAACAATCGTGGCACGCCACAGGACCAGGACTTCACTGTTCAACTGGAGAACAATGCCATAGAACAGGAAGTCACTATTCAACTGGAGAACAATGCCATGCAAGAGGAAGTCACTATTCAACTGGAGAACAATGCCATAGAACAGGAAGTCACTATTCAACTGGAGAACAATGCCATAGAACAGGAAGTCACTATTCAGCTGGAGAACAATAGTGACGCACCACAGCAACAAGAAGTCACTGCTCAGCTGGAGAACACGAGCGGGGGGCCACAGGAACCCGCGATGCGTGAGGAGTCGGAAGAGTCTCTGCGAGCCCTCCTGACCTTGCTGAGCGGGGCGCGAGGCATCTACGAGCAGCAGGGACGCCACCTGGACTCGCTCGAGTGGCAGGCAGATGGCATGGAGCGGGCGCTCTCCCTGCTCGGGGATGCACTTCTAGGTGCCATAGCGGCCGAGACTGGTGCCACGTGGACTGAGGCGATGAAGTGAACGACTGCCGTTTGCCCCCAACGGTCACATTTACCATTGGAGTCTCCAGGGACGCAGTGCCTTGGGTGCGTTGCTCGGGGTGGCGACATGGGCTTGTGGTCTCGTAGTCAGCGTTTCTTGTTGTTGCTGCTGCCCCTAAATGCAAAACTTTCCAGCAATTGCATTTTTAGACGAAAGTGTTGATACAATTCTAGATTTGAAGCTTTCGTGACTGCAAGGATTCATATTCTTAGTTTTTTTCGGTAAAGTCACGTAGGTAAAAAAATAAAATTAATAAAAGTAAAATACAAAACTAGCAGCGTGCAGGTCTGCCTCTCAAAGGGCTTTGTGAGTACCAGCGATCTTTCACTTTACGCTAAAATCCATGTTGAAAGAGTTTGCCATGTAAGGTCAGTGAGTAAATACGTGTTGGTTCTGTGCCTATTTTATTTTATCCAGCTCTTTGCATATAATCTGGTTTATTTGTAGCTAACATATTGTTGTTAATGAAACTACTCCTGTTCCCGTGGAACTTTGCTGATCCATGTTTGAATCTTTTATTCATAGTTCGTCTGTTCCTCATAGCCACGGGTAACAGGAATACCAGATGGACATTCACTGTTCATTACGCAGTCAGAGAAAAGCCAACGTGAGCCAAAAATGTGAATTACAGTTTTCCCTCGTTATTCGCGAGGGATACGTCCCGGAGATGCTTGTAAATAGCAAGGCTCGCGGATAATGATACTTACGAATACCTATCTTTTTAATGAATTAAGCTATTAACACAAATATAGATTATAATAACCATAAAGTAAATACAAATATTAAAGAATTCGAAATATATATTTTTGGTGATCTGTGCCTAACGCCTGACACTGTAATCTGTGTGTAACGGTGGCTAGGCTACGTGGAATTTCATGCAATTTAATTTTTTTCACGAATGGCTTATTATAAAAATTGTAACTAGTTATTAGTTTGTTATTACAAAATAATCAATTTTCTCCAAAAGATATACCGGCGCCGCTTTTGATGAAAGGCCAAGTACGTCCCTGTTTTAGTATTTTATCTTTGCGTTTTGCGCACCATTACAGAACAATGATAAATAATCTAATCAGTTAATTTGTGTGTGACAATTTTTTTTGACATGGAATAGAAATTGAAATAAAGAAGCAGAATCACGTTTAATTTGAACTCAGTGCAGTTTCACTTTGATGACTTTTGCTTGCTTATAGTGAACATTTGAACCTTATGGAGGGACCCCGGATTCTCGAATAAATCGTAATGAATTAAATTTCGATTTAAAGCTTTCTTGACTGCAGGGATTCATCTTCTTGGTTCTTTCGGTAAAGTCACGTAGAATGGAAATAAGAAAATAAGAAAATAAAAAAGAATCATTATTTTATTATGTTGTATTTGTATTATTTTATTATTTCATTATTTCCATTCTACGTGACTTTACCGAACGAACCAAGAAGACGTAAGAATTAGTTTATATTTGGCGACTCCGTCCCAGCGTGCACATAAACGCCGCGACCCACCTGGCACGGATCATTCTGTTGTCGCGTCGTCCAAGCGTAGCAGCGAGGACGGATGCGCAGAAGAAACAAAACTTTGAGACTTTGATTAGCGCATCGTGTTATTACATGCAGAGCGCTAAAATAGAATGTTTCCATATCTATAAGAACACAGCTCTGTCCTTTGCTACACACGAAGTACTCTTTATTTCCCAGATATAGCCATGCCGACTGGCACAGTGTGTCCTTTTGTTTCCATGCACGAGTTTGGCCGTGGCGTCAGGAGTGCACCCGTCTGTCCTCGAGATGTCCTTGGTGGCGTTTACAAAATGCACTTAAGGTTCAAATGTTCACTATAAGTGCAAGCAAAAGTCATCAAAGTGAAACTGCACTGAGTTCAAATTAAACGTGATTCTGCTTCTTTATTTTAATTTCTATTCGATGTCAAAAAAAATTGTCACACACAAATTAACTGATTAGATTATTTATTATTGTTCTGTAATGGTGCGCAAAACGCAAAGATAAAATACAAAAACAGGGACCTACTTGGCCTTTCATCAAAAGCGGCGCTGGTATATCTTTTTGAGAAAATTGATTATTTTGTAATAACAAACTAATAACTAGTTATAATACTGTCGCCGACAATGTCACGCGTTTGATAGTGGAGGCTAATGCCTTTGTTTCCAAGATGGCCATGGAGCTGTGCCATTGCCCCTCTCCACCACAAAGTCTTCCTTGACTTGAAAGCATTTTTTTGGTACCACTTTAATGGAGTCGTTTTGAATGGACACTAAATGAGCATTGAGGCATTGGTGCTCATCCGTTTACAGCCCAGAAACAGTGGTGGAAGTTCCACATTCGTATGGTGGGTCCTGTCTATCTATAGGGCAACCACTATTGACTTCCCCACAAGGTGGTACTAATTTTATCAACCCCCGAGGGATGATGGGCTGAGTCAACCCGCAACCAAGATTTCCACTCGCAACATTTCAACTGCGAGCCGCTTGCTCTGTCACTGAGCTATCCGGCTGGTGTTTCAACTGGACAGGGCGAAATATAAATCCGAACCAGAATAGAACTCACCTGGTAAACGAGCTGGGCCATAAACAGTATAATTGATGGCTATTGGTGCCCTGTAACATATAATTATTTGCATGACATTGATGGTGAAGAAGTGTGCAGTTTCAAAATAATTACACCTAACATGCAAGCACTTGTGTGAGTGTAAGCATAGTGGTCCTATTTTTATGGCTAATATGACCGAATGCCATTAAAATTGTGTGCTGCGAAGTGTTCAATATATATACAATAACTAGCTTTACTACCCGGCTTCGCCCGGGACTTGGATTCGCCACGCCCGGCCGCCTTTGTCTCCCCAGTGGCAATGTTCACACACCACAGCAGTTACTCGTTTGAGGCTGAGTCGACCTAGGGGAGGCCCAGGAGCGGTTTAAATAATCGTCACAGGTGGTGGCCGTGAGCGGGAATCGAACTTGGGTCGCCGGGTTCGTAGCGCAGCGCGCTAACCACTACACGACAATGCGTTACGCTTCCACGTGCGCGGGTCACGTGATCGATTTGACGTCACAGCTCACTTGCTGTGCGAAAAAAAATCTATGCATTATTGAGCTCCCCCCCCCCCCCAAATAAAAATTAAGTGTATTTTTTTTGTTATAATGTTTGCATGGTGTACAGTCTGGAAAGTACCCACATGGCAAATTTCCAGTTTGTTACATGTCGGGAAGTACGCTAAACATTCTGAACAGATACACATATTCACAACTTTGCCTTTTATATATGTGGAGATAAAACACTTTCATCATGACAGCGTCACTGGGTCGAAATACTTTTCCTGCACTGGGAAGTTATTCTTAACCTTCAGCGTATGAGAAGAAAGCGTTGTAAATCAGCAAAGCAACTACTTGTTGTACTGCCATCAACTGGCAGCTGTGTAGCCCTGGGGATTGGTACTCTGAGGACACGACTGTGTGTGAACCACCAACCCCACTTGCAATGGCATGTCAAATGCAGCAGCCTCGAGTGGCTGAAGGGAATCGCATGGAACGATTACAAAACAAATGGAATCGAAAAACATGAATTCTTACGCAAATGCACGTGTCAATCTATGAATGATTACACCCCAAGTAAGTAAGCATGGTGAATTGTGGAGAATGCAAAGGTTTACAATTGTATTGTGTGTCATGCGATGTGCACCTATTATGGGCGCGCTTAAATTTTGAGGCTTGAAAAAAATGCACCCTCTTATTAGATTCTACAAATCAATGACCTACACAAAAAATATTAATCATTGAGTTGAGTCTTTAAATAGACATTATGATATCAAATCGAACATCGTCATTTTATTAAACGCTTTTATTTAACTCACTCTGTTGTTCTACAGTATCCTCAAATCTTGTAACTCAATTTTAACCCACTTCCCAATGTGGTATCGACTATAAACTTGGTATACTTATGTCATACTGATGACAATACTATATTCTATCATAAAAAAACACATACTGTATTTTAAAACGTTCTTTTTTATATGTTATGTTTAGGCTTGGGTCTAATTGTCTACGGTCAACTGACGTTGGCTGTAATTGGCCACGGTCCCTTACGTTATGGCAAACTTCGGGGCCACTTCTTGGAGCCGTGGAGTTCTGCCATTACTAGTAAAATATTACTTATTTCAGAATGAAATTATTGATTTTATTTCAAACGGTGCTCTGAGAACACTTTTGAGAGACTGTTAGGGTAGGGTTGGGACGTATGTGTGTGTGCAGGATGGGGGAGGATCATCGTTAAGATAGCACCATATAAATGAAAATATCCACCACCTACCATTTACAATGCCTTATTCCTGTAACGAGACACCTCTAATGAGCGAGACAACTGCATAAATAAACACTACAGGTGCATACCTGTCAACCCCTTATCAGTGCCCTACCTTATTACACACCAATTCAGACCTTATTGGTCATCCCGTGCCCTTATAAATCTCAACGTTCATCCTACAAAGTTCCATCACAAGAGGGAAACCACGAACAAATGGACTACTTTTTTGCCCGTATTGAAACGGCGGTACACCGTCTGGACCTGAAAACTCAATTTCCCTGTACAAGAATACGGGTATACCTTATGGGTTGACGGGTATGTGTGAAAAATGCCCCACCCTGCTGCTCTCTACAAAACAGATGAATGATTGTCTGTACATATGTAGAGAAGTTCCGACGGACGTACTCGTAGACGGAGGTAAGTTAAGGGCTTCTGCCAGGGTTTATTAAAGCTGTTACAATAATACACAGCAGGGTAGACAACTCCCAGGGGCTAGGGGTCCTACTCTGAGTCCGGGTCCCTGCCGGCTAGCTCCGGTCTCTCTCTCTCTCTCTCGTGTCGGATCGTGGACTCTGCCGACTCCACCGAGCGGAGAGAGAAGCACCTCTACGGCTACCACCGGCTTCTCCCCAGACTCACCACTCGATCCCTCTCTCTACCCCTGGTTCCCTCTTCACCCTGCTTACTCTACCCGTTCCCACAGTGACCCCGCTTACGTCACGGGGTATCCCTTAAGTACCCTAGGAGACGTGACGTCATCGCACTGAACGGCACACCATGACGTCACGTCCCCATTTTACTCCTCTACACATATACATTACTACAGGGTGCTTCAAAAAAATGTGAACACCTCGGAGAATTTGCAACAATAACCACAAGAAATGTGGCTCCGGGCTCTGGAGACCACCTGGAGAAGATTCCAGGCATCTGTTGACAATGATGGCGAACAAGTTGAGACTCTTTGACTTTTTGAAGATATTAACATTACATTTGTTATCATGTTACAGTGTATTATTTTCCGTTCTTTTTCCATTAAAAACGATAGTACCATATAAATGTAAACATGTATTTGAAGCACCCTGTATATTAATTAAATATTAATTCCTCTTTGGTTTTTTTCGGTAAAGTCACGTAGGTAAAAGAATCAATGAAATAAATTAAATGAAAACAACTCAATTAAATCACGACGTTTCGGAGGCAACACAAGCTTCCTTCATCAGGTGTAAAAAAAGGCACGGCAAATCAAGATGAATTTAATATTAACTGACATTTAATTTTTAATATCCGTTGAAATGGAACATCTCGTTTCCGAGTGTATCCAGGGTGTCAACACATTCATAGCAAGTATGAATGACTCGTAAACATAATTTTTAAAATCTTTATCGCATACAGTTTGAATCGAGACATTGAATATATATCATACCCAGTGGAACACATAAATGAACAAGTGAATAACTAAATTGTGTACACTGCCGGTTCACGTAGAATGTACTTGAGATAAACAGGCAGTGTGCACCGTGAACGACTCCACGCCATGCTCCACGTAACCTGTGTCCTGCCCATGATTCTAGAATTCCTCCTACCCTATGGCTCCGTTAGCAATCGTATTCCTGATTCTAAGGTAGGAATCGTGAGACTCCTCGCTCAGCTGTGGCTTTCATTCATTTGGATGATGATCGTTATAAGTAATGAGGCAGCTGATCCGCACAGTTGGCCTTATGCATGTGCTATGTCACAAAATGTGACAGGGCTTCTAAGTGGGGCATGTGGAATGCACGTGCCATGCACTATCGCGTTGCTTGACCTGAAATCATAGCCGGGGCCCTGTTTGTGTGTTACGAATGTGCTTGAGCGCGGGTGTTCGACTACTCTAATGGCGGCACTGGCTCTAAAGCACGCGGTGCACGTGGTGACGCCGACAAGCGAATGCCGTGAAGTCCATTCGTCGTGAGATTTTCTACATAACGGCGATCTGCTTGACTTGGATGGTTCGCGCTGCCCCGCGCTTTTTCAGCCCGCTCGGCGAACGGCAGGGAGGCCACGACATGCCGGTCCGTCCTCAACCCATCCGTCAGCCACCTGAGCCGCATGCTGACTGACACGCACGGTGCAGCTTGCACATCTGAAGAGTGCTGGGAGTGAGTTGCAGCGTTGACCATCACTTTCAGTTGATGTTTGTGCAACGATGACTGCGTTACTTGGAGTCTCTTTATTGTTGATACACAGCAACCACCCCAGGCCCGGCTTGCTCCTGGTCTTGTTGAAGCTCTTCCCTTCCCTTCCCTAGAACGTCCCCTCTCCCCGTGCTCTCCCCTTTTATCTTTCTCGAGCC
This sequence comes from Lampetra fluviatilis, assembly GCF_964198595.1. Taxonomy (NCBI): domain Eukaryota; kingdom Metazoa; phylum Chordata; class Hyperoartia; order Petromyzontiformes; family Petromyzontidae; genus Lampetra; species Lampetra fluviatilis. The sequence continues at coordinate 10,414,773 of NC_136288.1, forward strand.
ATCCTTCTCGAACTTTCTCTCAATTTTTTTGTTTACCCCAGCCAATCCCCGTCTTTCTTCCTAAACGGTTCTGACCAGAGGTCGCAACCGGGTACCCGATACCCGTACCCTACCCGATACCCGGCTACCCGTACCCGGCCGGGTACGGGTACCCGTTTGCGACCCTGGTGCGGCCGGCTACGGGTAAGGAATCAAAACCCGTTTGCGACCTCTGGTTCTTACCGTCGCCTCCTGGTTCAACTCTGCTTCCCGTTTGAACCTTTATACCCATCCCTTCAAACGTTGCCTCCCGACCAATCATCCTGGAGGCCCCTCTACACCATTAGGATGCTTCGGTCGACTGCCTGGAAGTCCGTTTGGCTGCTGCACCTTTGCTTGGGGTGAGCGTTTTCTAATTTGGGCCATCACATTTGGACCCAAGCTTATGGAGGAGTGCCCAGGCTTGCAATTGGAATGAGTGGAGTCATGTACATTTCTTAGCCATGCTGTGCATTATTCTAGTCTGTGTTCTGTAACCAAGTGGAGGCCCAATCGTATTATTTCATGCAACATTAATATGGGAACCTAAAATAACGTACTAACTTTTCTTACCTTTTCACAACTGTCTTGTAGATGATTGTTGCGCTGTTTGCTCAAGCTGCATAGATATAATCCGGAGCCTAATGAATGCATCAGTTTGTGTCAGTTTGTGTGTTAGTGTGCGCACACATCTCTTTGTGGGGAGCGGTAGTGTCGCGGTTAGCGCTCGGCTGCACTATGAACCCAGCAACCCAGTGACGCCTCTCTGAACCGCTCCTGGGCCTCCCCTAGGTCGACTCAGCTTCAAATTAGTACATTGCCCTCAGGTCACGATTTCATTTGGGTAAAACTGATAGCAGTGATGAGCTGCGGTACTCATAACCCCCCTCTGCTGAATATTCACGTAACGTGATTTTCCGATTTGCTATAAACATAAAATCAGTTCAGCAATCCCTCGCAAAACCGCATGCCCATGTCATCATTATCATCACCACCATTACCATCATTAGTCTCAATATCATCCACTGCCTATCCACTGCTAAGTGAAGGTTTCCCCGCATTGTTACCATCCCTCATTCACAGTCGTGCAGTGACACAATCCAAATCGCCCCTGCACATTCACTTATTTCATAGATCCATCTCCACAGTGGTCGTCCTGGGTAGATTTTTTTTGTCGTCCCGTGAAGCTTCGTGTGAAATTGAACCACTGCGAGAAACCTTGGAAAAAACAATTATGAACTCCAAATGCTTTTCTCCAGAGCACTATCGTTGTTGAAATGCAAATGTATCATGTGCAATGAGTCAGAATAAAAATTTGTATTTATACTGGAGGAATCTGATGAGCTATAAAGTTATTTTTCACACATGTTCAGTAGGAGCGAGTAAGAACGTGACAACAACAAACAGTACAAACACACGATAGTAGTGCAAAGTATAGGAAAGGCAAACAAACCACCCAAAAATATACAAATAAAACTAAAACATCCTTATAAAAACACATTCCTACGGAGGGAGCTGGTAGGAACGTTGGGTTGCTCGGTCAATGGCCAGGGTCAACGGCGACGTGGTGTATTCCGCAAATATGCCCGACTGTGAGGGCGGGCACAAGCCGGCGTGAGTAGGTTAAACGTTGAGTTTTATAAGGGCACCACGGGGTGACCAGCCCCTCCCCACCCAGCCCCACCCCTCCCACCCCCCACCCAGCCCCACCCTCCCCACTCAGCCCCTCCCCACTCTCCCCTCCCCACCCATCCCCACCCTCCCCACCCAGCCCCTCCCCACCCTCCCCTCCCCACCCAGCCCCTCCCTGCACGACGGACACAATAATCCCCTGTGGGCTGGTGTAACCAGGAGGTTCCTACCAGTACTAAACCATTTTACCTCCGTGACTTTACCGAAAGAACCAAAGAGTATGGATTCCTGTAGTCACGAAAGCTTCAAATCAAGATCATCCTCATCCTACCAGGCAAAGCCCACTGAGAAATTAACTTATTTTTTCAGAAGTGATCTGGCCATAAAATGATAGCTCCACAAAGTAGCTTGTCATGTGGGAAATTATATCAGCAAAATAATCTTAATATTAATTCTGTCACCAGAAAACGTAATAGGTTATATATGTGTATCCTGCTTCAACGTAAGAACATAGCAATTGTGTCTACGTACATCTGTAGCTAAATTGTATAAACTCATAACCGTTGCCTGCGAAAGAAGTTCAACACCCACACATCTGTCACTGTCACAAATATTAATGGCAGGACTGGAATAGCATCCTAGCTTTCACTGCCTAACACTACCCTTGGGGTCACAAGTCTGTAATGCGATCCCAACTCACTTTGCGCCACCAAAACACAGTGACAGGTCACAGCTATATTCACTGATCGGCTGGCATGTGGAAACGATGTTTACGCGAGTTTCCATGTTCCGTGTTTCTTTAAGCGAGTGAGAACTCAAGAGACCAGGAGAGACTCATTTCCAAGAGTGACCTGCGCCACTAAAATGGCACAACAAATCACAAGAGATAAAGTACAAGGAAACAAATATAATCCAGGGCACAAACAACCCCGTTGCAGAAGAAATTCAAATTAATTATAGATTTGAAGCTTTCGTGACTGCAAGGATTCATATTCTTAGGTTTTTTTCGGTAAAGTCACGTAGGTAAATCATAAAAATTAATAAAAGTAAAATAAAATAAAAATCACGACGTTTCGGATGCAACACAAGCTTCCGTCTTCAGGTGGAACCGTCACAGCCACGACAGCTGTATCAAGTATTTGATACAGCTGTGGCTGTGACGGTTCCACCTGATTCCACCTGAAGACGGAAGCTTGTGTTGCCTCCGAAACGTCGTGATTTTAATTTAATTTTACTTTTATTAATTTTAATGTTTTACCTACGTGACTTTACCGAAAATTCAAATTAGTCCATGAACTTAAATAAATATTACATTAAATACTGCATGAACAAAAGTAAATATTAAATGAAATGCAGTACCATTTTTCTCACAATAAACATGCAGTCTAAAACGGCTCAAAGCTTGGTATGAATCCACAAGACCATCAATGGTTAGGAAGGTTTGGTGCTACGCAGATCGAGTATTAATGGTTTTTGTAATGTGAAGCAAGTGCTAAAGTTCTGCAGTGGCAGCACCTCTCCCAGCAAACGAAGGCAGAACAGGAGCTGCTAGGTCAGCGAATGTACGCTGTGTTTATATAGGTCCAGTCAATAAGGACTTCACAATTCACCAAATTCTCACATTCCTGGTCTGACACCATTGTGGCCGAGTGAACGTATGCCATCTATCAACTCCCTTGAACGGCGATTGCCAAATATATGGAGTCAAATTGGAAGTTGAAGATCGTGTTTTCTTAAATTTCCATATTTACAATGTACAAGCCACGGCAAGTTTGCAGGGCCCATTACACGTGCTTAATTTAGCCTTCTACGTTGAGCTGCTTCACCATCAGAACACGTGAGTCCTGTCTTAGATGCAGGCAGTCCTCGACTTAAGAGCACCCGACATACAAACAGCTGCACTTACGAACCAGCTTCCATGAAATATATATTTGGCATTGACTTAAAACGCAAACTCGTGCTTGCAAACTGAACCGCGGAACTATTTTGTTCAGCGGCGCGGTCCTCCGCGAGATGTATTGAGTCGGGCCTTATGCTGGGAGTGATTGTGTACGTGCACGTGTGTGTGTGTAAGTTAGGTCGACTCAGCCTTAAATGAGTACCTGGTGCGGTGTGTAAACATCGCCACTGGGGAGACAAAGGCGGTCGGGCGTGGTGCTGGCCACCCACCCCCTCGTGTACCGTTCCGGCCTTCATTAGGTGCTCGTTAACAGCACTTGCCCCTACAGTCGGTTAAGGCTATATGGGGGATCTTTGTGTAAGTTAGTGGGGAGCGGTGGTGTAGGGGTTAGCACGCTGCGCTATGAACCCGGTGACCCGAGTTCGATTCCCGCTCACGGCCAACAGACGTGACGATTATCTGAACCGGTCCTGGGCCTCCCCTAGGTCGACTCAGCCTCAAATGAGTACCTGCTACAGTCTGTAAATATCACCACTGGGGAGACAAAGCCACTTGTGTGATGCCGCAGCAGCGAAGCCGCTCTGCGGGCGCCCCACCTACGACCCCACCACCACCAAGCGACGGGGCCGACGCTGCTCTTCCATCACCCCCCCCACACAAACAACAACAACAACAACAACCGCCATTCGCCACTAAGTGGCGGTGACGTCACCACGACGCTTGTGCCAGGCCGCACACAAACACACCCACATAGAGCCTCGCGGGAAGTCGCCTGGCCCACAGGTTTTCACCCAGGAGCCCTCCTCGTAGGGGGGACATTCTCCACGATTTTCCCTGAGGCCAGAGAATTGACTGAGGCTTTCCCCAGGCTGAATTGCGCTGCGACGCCGTGAATTTACGTGGATGTAAAGTGTGTCTACTCTGATCTCTTCAAAGTGCATCTGGCCGGCGTGGAAGAGTAGGCCAAAGTAGCCCATAGAAGGGCTTTCTAGAGCTCCCTCCAATGCAGGCCCTTCTCTCAGCAGTGGCATGAACAAGCATTTGCAGGGCTGCCCCTTCAACTATTTTACAATTGGTCCATTTTTGTTCTCCCAAATTACATTGATAGTCAGAAACATCGACTCAGACATAGCACGGTGAGATATCGTATTTTAGAAAAAAGTGGCATTCACGGCTGGTAGCTTGAGGCATACGCATTTATAGCGTGTCCATGATTGACAATCATTCTGCTGGGTGCTGTCAACGCAGATAAATTAGTGCCGGAGGCTGGCTTATTGCCAGCAAATAAATCTGCCTGTTCAATTAGCGTGGTAATTCAATGTCGGGGGTACCTCGTATATATTTTTTCTCTTTTATTTGTAGATCTTCAGATTTGTTTTCGCCTCGAGATAATTTTTGTTTTGCAAAAAAAGAAGCTGCACCGTGTGTTTGCTTGGACAGGCTGCCGTGATACAGCAATCGTGCTGTGACGGTTCCACCTGAAGACGGAAGCTTGTGTTGCCTCCGAAACGTCGTGATTTTTATTTTACTTTTATTAGTTTGAAATTTTTACCTACGTGACTTTACCGAAAAAAACCTAAGAATATGAATAGGCTGCCGTGGGTTTGAGTTTTACGCAGCTTGACATTCTGTCTGCATGCTTCGCATGTGCCTCTTGCATGGGCCGCTGGCTTAAAGAGGTGCATTATGCAATGTTTGGACATTGACGTTGACATCGGAGTGAAGAAACGCTCCAAAGTAAAAGCAGTTTGTCCAGACTCAGCGCCAGAAACAAAGCTATGGTAACGTCACGCTCTTTGCTACATTTGACTACCAGTTATGTTTAAAAGGAAAACAATAACTTTAAATTGTTAAGCCACAGAGAGTTAAAGCCTTATGCAATGACTGTATGTATCTGAACCAACAGTAATAATGTTTAAAAAAAAATCTCAGCCCTTTGGCAAACCATTGCTGAATGAAGGCTTTTTCTATAAATGTATCACCTATACTCATTGCACTCATCACCTAAGCTAATGATCACCACTCCATGCTTGCTACGATCACCACTGTACACTCCTTGCGACCGCTGCGATATACTTGTTACGATCAACCTATACTCATTTTGATGACCACCCTACTCTCGTTACAATAACATTGACTATGCAGAGGGTATAATGCCCAGATAAGTATTTGACCTGTGTTCATGAGCAGGTCTACATTGCTAAGCAATTGTGTGCATTGTATGCCAGGGATTATGCATTTAGAGCATTAATATGAAAAATGTCACGTGCAATAATTATTTAAAAAAAAACTTGACGCAATGTGTAAGTCTAATTGGTGCCGTGACTTGTATATACCACGTGATTTACCAGTATCCATTCGTGACGCATGATTGGGCATTTTCACAGAAATATTCAGTTGCACAGAATTTAAATTATGATATTAGTACAAGTCAGTGCTGTTCAAGTTCACATGCGAGTGACAACCCGAAAACTATACTCTTTGTTTTTTTTCGGTAAAGTCACGTAGGTAAAAATAAAATAAAATTAATTAAAACAACTAAATTAAATCACGACCTTTCGGGCGCAACACAAGCGTCCTTCTTCAGGTGGGGACAAAGTAGCGAAAGCACAACCGCTTAAGTGTGTGTCTAAGAGATGGCTGTGACGAAACGTGGTGATTTAATTTAGTTGTTTTCATTTATTTTATTTTATTGTTTTACCTACGTGACTTTACCGAAAAAACCAAATAGTATGAATCCTTGCAGTCACGAAAGCTTCAAATCTAGAACCCGATAGCTGTTAAGAGCAATCGTTTAGATTTCACAACCAAAATTGAATAAAAAATAATGGGCTTTTAGTGTCATAACATTATTTTGGAAAAATGTTTTTCCTCTTTAAAAAAAAAATCCTGACCAAATCCAGCTGTGTAATAGACATGCTGTTGTTAAACATTTCGATTTTAAGCTTCGTATTTATATAATGGGGAAAGCCGTAATATTCAAGATATAAGCTTTTGTCAGCTGTGTGCCATTACAGCGCTTAAAACCAATCCATGTGCACATTTACATGAACACTATGGGGCGTGAAATTAAGCACCGAATATGTGCGTTGCTTTCAATGCCCAGCGTGAAGTATTAAAAAATTAAGTCCTAGTTTTTCGAGTAGTTTTAACGGTACTGCCTGTTTGCTCATGCGCGTATTCCCAGCAGTGTTTCTCAAGGTCCCACGAGATTTCTAAGCAGCACCGTCGAGTTCTAGACAACACATCTGCTGGGCATGTTGCCTGTGATTACTTCTAGATTTGAAGCTTTCGTGACTGCAAGGAATCATCTTCTTAGGTTTTTTCGGTAAAGTCACGTAGAAAGTAAAATAAAAAAATAAAAAAATCACGACGTTTCGGAGGCAACACAAGTCTCCGTCATCAGGTGGGACTGTGATTAATCACACCTTGTCGTGGAGCAATTCGTCTCAGTGTTGACATGATGTGCTTTAACGATCCTTAAAATTGGCATTCATAAGGGCAGAGAGCCGTGCATCAGAAATTACTCTTGACGGCTGCTTCGTTGAATGCTCAACGCATCATTTAAGGGGCCGTCCATAAATGACGTCACGCGATTTTGGACGTCACAAAGCTCAGCCCCCCCTCCCCCCCAAAAAAAAAAAACATGCTTCAAATCGCTTTAAACTATTGTCATTGTAGTGCGTATTTAATGTGGCGCTGCACTCTAATGTTGGAGGAGAAAACATTTATAAAAATGTTTTTATTAAGTAGAGCGTGTTGTCTATATTTATTTAAAGTTGCACATTTTGATGTGACGTCACATTTCTCAACCCCCCCCCCCCCTCGTCACATCGTCACAAATGTCTGACCCCCCCCCCCTAGGTGCGTGACGTAATTTATGGACGGCACCTAAGCAATACATGTCTTAATATATATTTTAAAACGATGTAAAAAATAAATGGCAATTGTCGTTGATTCAAAGCTAAAGGCTTGGAATTCCAACGCATTGCAGTCCTTGTTAATTACATTCATAGAAAGATGAACATTTATTTACTTAAAAAATGAATATTTTAAAGAAATGCTGTCTTGTTCTTACATGCCAAAAGACCCGAATGTCAAATGAGGATTTTCAAGACATTTTAAATATCCCATTCAATAGCACCTCATTTGCGACAATATGCTCCGCAGATCAAGTCCTTTAAATTCAGTGACCAATGGCTAATATTGTCAAAAAAATACCACATTAGCAAGTTCATCGACTGAATGACAGCGAAGAGCATGAGTGGTACAAATGAAGCATCCTCGCTTTCCATGTGACTCTGACACTTGCGCTACCCAAGATGTATTGGACACTTTTACATTTCGGCCGAACGATGTAGGGCTGGTGCATAAATCGGATGCAGAATACACGATCTTCAGCGTGGCACGCTTAACGTAGAAACACTGCACTCACCTGTAGTTCAATATAATACATTTGACACTTTTAATGCTGAAAGCACAGCCCCATCAGTGCTGTGAAATCGGTGCTACTTTTTTTTTTAGATAAACGCATTCGCTGGTCATTTGGGTGATAAATATTTATTGGATCACAAGTACGTATTACATCATAGCACCACAATCAAAAGAACATTACAATCCTTATTATTGCATTGTATGAACCAGTTCAGCTTTCTAAGTGCCTGTCATTTGGAAAATAGCTTTTATTTGTGCTAATCCATCCTAAAATCAAGTCATTTTCGTAAATGAAAAAGTTTAATGAGAAAAGCAGGTGAGTGCATGTAGTGGCCACACTATTGGAATGTGTCTTAAACTGGAAAGCATATATGAGTGTATCTCTTGCTCTAAATAGAAGCAGCCATCGAAGTTGACTTTGGACTGAACAAGCTTTATCGCATTCCCCGGATTGTAAAGTAAGATGCACCTCAAACTTCTGGTTGGCATCAATACAATTATGCAAATCTGGTAACACGCACACACACACATCTACCAGATTATAAGATGCACCCTCAACGTTTGATTTGAAATGCTGTTGGAAACAAGTGCTTCTTGTAACAGGAGAGTTTGGTATTTGACTTAAACGAAGACTTTCTAGACGATCGAAATTTGCTAAAATGCTTAAATTTGTTGATTGCAAATATTGGATGGTGGTATGCGTGCACACTCTAATTGACGTTTGTTTCAAATTAAAGAGTCAGACGTGCACGTTTAATACTGATTATAAAGGTACAATGTATGTGATTCAAATAGCTTTTTACACATGTTAATTTGTTAAAGCATAGATTATTTAATTTAATGCAGTGCTAGATACCCTTTGGTTCTTTCGGTAAAGTCAGGTAGTTAGATTTGCTTTATTTGATTTTATTTCTAACGACGTGACTTTACCGAAAGAACCAAAGAGTATGGATTCCTGCAGTCACGAAAGCTGCAAATCAACGCAGTGTTGGATGTTAACAAATCATAGCTAAGAGCTGGCGTGAGAAGGAGGAAGCCACCGATAACGATTACAACTTAAGAGTGAGGCACAAGACGACCTCCATTCGTCATTAGCGTTTAGTCAAATAATGTCAATACAATCAATGCAACACACAAACAATTCCACTTTTTTTTTTTAAATGTTATGATATAATGCTGCATGTTTTGCATTGTTCACACCGGCAAGACTTTATCTAAAAAACTTAATAAACACCGTAAATATGCATGTTAGCTAGTACAGCTATTTATTTTGCAATAAAGGATGCTGAACAATTCGTTGATATTTTACCGTGGGCTGACAAATGGGACACTGGAGAAAAGGATTTAAAATTCGGAATTCACAACGCTCCGTCAATTCACTGCTGGTTGGTTATGCGGGTTGTTTAACCATACTTCACCATACTGGTCAGTGCGGGTTGATGTAGACGTGGAGAAGGTTCATAGCACGGTAGACTAACCACTGCACCACCTCTCCACCCCATGTAATTTATTCTGCACTAATACTACCAGACCATGTATTAAGGGGGCATGCCATGCTTGAACGCTCATCATTGTTTCGACGAAAAGATGATGCAGGAAATTCAGCTTGGCGCGGAACTGAAGGAGAGATTTACTCCCAGCCCAAATGCGTCTTGCGATTGTGTACATGACTAACACGGAATATTGATTACATTATCGGCCATTTGTTTACCAACGTGTTATTTGCCGCCTGCAAGATGCTAGGTCACTGGTGTGACCGTTATTGTATTACACGTAAGAGAGTTTCGATTTCAAGCTTTCGTGACTGCAGGGATTCATCTTCTTGGTTCTTTCGGTAAAGTCACGTAGAATGGAAACAATGAAATAATAAAAATAAAACATAATAAAATAATTCTCACGACGTTTCGGCCACAACACAAGCAGCCTTCCTCAGGTGAAGACCAGGTCTGTCGGGGAGACAGCGTCTGAAGTGATATTTTACCGTGGGCTGACAAATGAGACACTGTCTCCCCGACAGACCTGATCTTCACCTGAGGACGGCTGCTTGTGTTGTGGCCGAAACGTCGTGAGAATTATTGTATTATGTATATTTTTATTATTTATTGTTTCCATCCTACGTGACTTTACCGAAAGAACCAAGAAGATGTAAGAGAGTATAATGATTATCTCCAGAGGGTCCTGTGAAAGCCAACCACACTCTTAGTGCCTTGCACTCGACAATGTATTCATGCACGTGTCAAATAAAAATAGCTTGCTCAGCACCATGATTAGCACGGTTCACTACGAAAGAAGTTCAACGAACATACATGACCCAGCAACCACCCAAGTTACAATCTGTGCTACGAACCTAAATTGTTTCAGAGTCAAAAATAAAAAAAAAACACGATTTTATAAAATAATTGGATATTGATGGCAGAGAGCTTTATTATTGCACTTAATGTGTCTTGGTAAAGAAAAAAAGGCAAGCTTCATTATGACTATCATGTATCGTCATTGTTCACTTGGAAAAACACACAACAGTGCCCGGCAATATTGTGACAAGAAATATCTGACTGCTGATGAGGCACAGAAGGTTGAAACCTGTCCAGAGTTTGCTTGCTTAAACAAACGCTGCTCGATAAATATTAGTGTGGAAGCCAAAATCCAATGGACGGAACATACGTTGATTTATATGTGGAAAAGCAGATTGGATTTTTGCTTGCACAATATATGCTTTAACCCACCGATGCTCCACAACAACGCATACTGATTTTGTGTATGGAAAAGCGTGGAAGCCAAAATCCAATGGACGGAACATACGTTGATTTCTATGTGGAAAAGCAGATTGGATTTTTTGCTTGCACAACATATGCTTTAACCCACGATGCTCCACAAAAACGCATACTGATTTTGTGTATAGAAAAGGAGGCATCCCACAAATTTTTTTTAACGTGCGTCACATCGACAGAGCCCAGAGCTTAAGCACAATTGCCCCATTCAGCCAAGACGGAGTTAACCTGCTGACTTACGAATGGAGGAACCATCACGTCACTTTGCCCCGCTTCCTAAGACAGAGAAAAAACTCTTGGCTGATCAGCGATAAGCCTCTGGATCAGGTTGAGTCTTTGGGGCAGTTACAACGCTGACGTCAATTCAATCGGCACATGGAAGGATCATTAAAAACGTTTTATTCATTGCTTTACTTGCAAAGTCACTCCTTAGTCCACCTTGGGCGTTCCGCTCAGTCGCTCCGCCAAAGCGTGAAGGATGTTTCCTGGGATATCTTGGTGCTCTTCAATCAGGCCCTGCATTGCCTGTTTGGTCTGCGGAGAATAAGTCAGTTTTTTTTTTACAATTCGTCAGAATGCGGTTGAATTTTCCAAACGTTATCATCATATGTTAACATCATACAATCCGACGTCACATATCCGTCCGACTGTTACCTATCCACATCAATATTGTATAAGCATCAGCATTCACATTACAGTGAAGGATGTGACGGGCATGTCACCGAGCTGTATTTATCAATGCTTTCAGGTGTTTTTATTTTTGCCTGGAGTATTCCCTACGTATTACACTGTTATGCAGGATATGCAGCACCAGTTGTAGTCCGAGGCTCCAGGTTACAGAACCAATCAAAGTCTGCCTTGGGGTTTCCAGCCTTAGGTGTCGGTGGAGCGTGTTTATATAATTGTAGAGGTGTTACGGGAGGGCGAACAAACACACCAGGGGTGGTTGTGCCCGCACGCGGAAGGATGCTTACATCCACGTCCGCATCGTTTAGCCTGGGGGGCTGGAACGGCGCTGTGATCCCCTACGGCCCCACCCCTCGGGGGGGGGGGGGGGGGGAGTTGCTATATAAGGTGCTGAGCCGGTGGGCTCAGAGTTCAGTGTTCAGCTTAAGCCAGTGAAGAAGGAAGACCGGCTAAATAGGCCCTGGGACTCCCCTGGATCGCTGTCCTTCTAAGGACCGACCAGGACAAGCCAATGGCGTGGCCCCGAGAGCCCAGAGCCGATGTTCTTGTAAGAGCCGGTCTGGGGACTCAGGGTGCCGTGATCCCAGCTTGGCCAGAGCTGGATCAGGTAGCCTCTCCTAGCTCTGTAGTGGAGGACCTGGGAGTAGGCTAGCCGTGACAGAGATTGTGTGATCTCCCTGTTAGACGGGTGAAGGGGCCGATACCCCTTCGAGTGTTGTATACCTTGGCCTGTATAGAGTGGAACGTTTAATAAATAAGTGTGCCTCCAACTACGTCGTACAAGTCTCTTTGAACCTACTACATAATTAAAGCACAGAGCTCACATGTGAGTGGCCCGCTTGTGAGAAATCAATTTCGGGACCGCGACTTTATCTTTTCCCTTTTCGACGTGACCACAAACGAAGGGGAACTACTTTTTGTTGAGTAAATCCATCACTGGCACGTGTCGGAAAACGTTGCAAAAAAAGCAAACAGTGGGAATTTAACTCAGAAGAATGCCGCCTGGTTCGACCTCAAACATTCATTAGCTTGGACGACCCATGGGGTGAGGCCGTCATAAGGGAATAACCACCAACAACCACCATTGCGTCGGTGTGCTCAGTAGCCAGGCATGATTTTTGTGTCAAATGTTGCTTACTGGGGCAATAGACGACTGAATAAAAAAAAACCACAGGTTGTCTGCGGTACCCCGATGTTACCCGAGTGTTGCGTTTGTGTCACAGGCAATATGATGACAACACAACGATCTCGTGTAAAGTGTCACGGAGAACAAGGCCGAGGATTACCCTCGGACGAAATGTGGCGGCTACTTTGTCGATTAGACCGCCGACTCGACGAGTCGAGGAAATCAAACTCAGATCTTTGTTTCGGCTGCGGAGACCCATCGACTGACGCAGCTCTGAACGAGCAGCCCTTCAACTGCTCTACAAACCTCGATCCGCCCCAACCCGACGCCCCAGTTTCGGGGCGTTGTTCGTGGTTGTGCAATAATAATAAATATAAAATGTTAGGAATGGGTTTTGGGTTTGAGTTCCGCTAATGAGATCCATAAGCTTTTTTTTTGGTGGCAGTTACAGTGACACCCACCCTGTGAACACCCAACCCACCCTGGTGGTTATCTCAACCGTAGCTTTTTTTAATTTGGAGCTTTCGTGACTGCAGGGATTATTCTTTGGTTCTTTCGGTAAAGTGACGTATAAAGATAAAATAATAAATTAAATAATAGCATACTACGACGTTTCGATTGCAACACAAGCAGTCATCATCAGGTATAAAAGAAATAGCAACAAAAATCTCTCTATTTAAGGCCTCGTCACAGAGACGATCTCTTTCTTTGTGCCGATACGTGTTCTCTCTCTGTGTATCTTTGTGATATCTGTCTGCTTATATGTCTGTCTATAGTTTTCTGGTTAGATTTGTGTTGCTATTTATTTTATACCTGATGATGATTGCTTGTGTTGCAATCGAAACGTCGTAGTATGCTATTATTTAATTTATTATTGTATCTTTATTACGTAGCTTTTTGTTTTGTTTGTGTACCGCACCTTCTCAGCAAGTTCAGCTGCACCGGTGCCAGGGTCATAGGGGATGGGGTCTCCGAGGTAGGTGCGGAACTTCACAGGGAAGCCACCGTAGATTGGCACCACGGGCAGACGGCATCGCTCATACAGCCAGCGGAACACACCTGTGGGCAAACAGCGCTACCGTCCCCCAGCCAGCCTTCGGCGCACACCGTGTCCAGATGTTGACTACCTCGCCCGGTGTACGGAAAGTTAGAACTCATTCAATAGGCTTGGTATAGTCAAAGTGCCCAGAGTCTGAATAGTAAAAAAAAAAAGATTCCCCTTGAGCTCAGACAGCCAAATGAAGGCTTTGAAATTGTTATGGAGTAGGATTTGCATTTGTCCTGATTTACCCAAGTGCTGTACACATACAAATTAAATCCATTGTTACATTTGCCTGCTTGTGAGAGTGAGTGGATACTTACACAGGCTTCCAAGTGTTCTGAATCCTTCTCGCAGGTTTTGTGTGAACACAGGAATGATGGGCTGCAAAAGAATGATGAAAATACACTCACCTAGAGAGCCATATATTGGAATAGGGGGCACAGTGGTGCATCACTTAGTTCTACGTATTGTGAATCTGGCATCCTTTGCTTCTCAGCCGCAGCAAACGTCCAGTGAAAAGGTACGCCTGACCTGGTCCTGAGTCCTCCTCCACCAACCCGCATTGACCAGCATGATGAAGTAGCCGGGACAGCATTGGAAGTTATTTCCCTAACCAAGCAACGGATTTGATTAAAGACCCAACATTATTCTAATTTCTACATTATAATCGAGATGTTTTAGCTTCATATTCTTAGGTTTTTTCGGTAAAGTCACGTAAGTAAAACATTAACATTAATAAAAGTAAAATAAAAATTACGACGTTTCGGAGGCAACACAAGCTTCCGTCTTCAGGTGGAACCGTCACAGCCACGACAGCTGTATCAAGTAAATGAGAGATTACAAGAGCTACCACTCCGTATATATAATGGTTGGAGAGGGGGAAGGGCCAAGTACGGCACACTTTTTATTAATATGGTAACAAAGGCTCAGAGGCTGAGCCTTTGTTATGGAGAGGCTCAGCCTCTTAAGCCTCACCTTACCATATTAATAAAAAGTGTGCCGTACTTGGCCCTTCCCCCTCTCCAACCATTATATATACGGAGTGGTAGCTCTTGCAATCTCTCATTTACTTGATACAGCTGTCGTGGCTGTGACGGTTCCACCTGAAGACGGAAGCTCGTGTTGCCTCCGAAACGTAGTGATTTTTATTTTATTTTACTTTTATTAATTTTAATGTTTTACCTACGTGACTTTACCGAAAAAACCTAAGAATATGAATCCTTGCAGTCACGAAAGCTTCAAATCTAGAATGTTTTAGCTTGTGCAGGACGATGCCACTGTACAATGGTTAGCTCTCTGCGACTTGTAATCCAGAGGACGCCGAATCTGAGTCGATCTCCTGGCACGGCAGTAGAAAAAATGGGCAAGTTTCCTAAAGCCCCCAGCTGTCCACCCATCGTGCGAATGGGTACAACGACAATTAGTCGATCGCCAGTTCGGTTGTAGAAGTTGGCATTGTGGTCTGAGATGTGACCTATTGGACTAATATTTACGTTGTGATAACTTGATGTTGTGTGTGCATTTAGTTTCGGTGCCACATTTATTTATTCTTTTTGTCGGAGGGCTTTCATGTGCATGGTAGTAGCTGTATGTGGGATACATATGGTCCTGATATATAATGAATGCACAGCGTTATGGGATGCAATTAGAATGAATGACGCTGTTTTAAAAAAAACCGAAGGTATTATGTGTGGATACTTCCACCTCTTCCAAGGCATCTGTCCAGCATGGACGAGTGGGTCAAATATCCTTCAGAACGGCTCCTTGAGACGTACCGCTACTTCAAGTTTCATTTATTAGGTATAGCCCTGTGAGCCATGTGGCTCTTGAGTTGGGTGCAACCGCCGCAACGAACTAAATATGAACAGAGAAACATCTTAAAGCGACGACGCGCAACAGAAACATCTTGGATAAACCAGCAAATCTTCTAGGAAAAAAAACCACCGTATTACAACGCTGTGTGCAAAAATCCCAGTGTGATGCAAGTCAAACAATAACAACCATAAGACAATTTAGATTAAAGTTATCAGGCCAACTCCGCACTTCCGCAAGAAACATGGCTTAACCATATGTTTTCGAAATCACCAAAATAAAGCTATAAAAACAATGTAACAACAGTAATCATAGGAACTGAGATTAAAATGTAACAATAAACAATATATTTCGATTGAAAGCTTTCGTGACTGCAGGGATTCATCTTCTTGGTTCTTTCGGTAAAGTCACGTAGAAGGGAAATAATAAAATAATTATTTTTTCTTATTTATTATTTCCCTTCTACGTGACTTTTACCGAAAGAACCAAGAAGAATAAACAATATACATAACATGTTCGACCAAATTTGAGGCCCTTCTGACCACGGTGGTGTGAGCAAGTAATTG
This sequence comes from Lampetra fluviatilis, assembly GCF_964198595.1. NCBI lineage: Eukaryota > Metazoa > Chordata > Hyperoartia > Petromyzontiformes > Petromyzontidae > Lampetra > Lampetra fluviatilis. Next base: position 10,430,758 of record NC_136288.1, read on the forward strand.
CAGGATTGCAACGTCTCCTTAACGACTACTATGATGATACAGACGCCTTCACTTCCCTCGCATATAAACAGCGAAGAAGAAGAACACGTGACTTCGTAGTGATTTAATTTAGTTTTCATTTATTTCATTTTTTTACCTACGTGACTTTACCGAAAAAAACCTAAGAGTATGAATCCTTGCAGTCACGAAAGCTTCAAATCTAGAATGAATGCCCTCTGCGGGGAGGAATTCCACCTATCTGTTAGAGTTTTTAACAGACAACGAGACAAGAAGTCACAGCTTCTCGAGACGCTGGCCTTCCTCAAGAGATGCCGCGATAACAAGGTAATACCCATCGCTTTCCTCCCTGGCTCCTCCCCCGTCTCTTACCTATATAGCCTCTTGTTACAGCAGCCCTTTTGCCCACTTCAGCATTTGTTTCCTGCTGTGGTTGTGCCACCTGATGACGGACGCTTGTGTTGCGCCCGAAACGTCGTGATTTTTTATTTTATTTCTATTATTATTTCTATTTTTTTACCTACGTGACTACACCGAAAAAACCTAAGAGTATGAATCCTTGCAGTCACGAAAGCTTCAAATCGAGAAACAAGAAGAAGGTTTAAGTCCATCGCTGTTCCTTACCGCCTTGGCATCAATGGCAACTTGGGCAAACCCACTGCGGTTGCCCCACAGCAATCTGTAAGCGTTGTCGCTGAAAAGCGCCTCCCTCAAACCGCCGGGAGAAATGGCCAAGAGGTGGCCGCGACGCAGGACACGCACGCACTGCTCCCTCGGCCCGTGGATCACCCTGAACACCTCCAGAAACAACCTGAAGCCTGCGGCGAAAAGAGCGGGTGGTCAAACGCAACCGCCCAACGCTGAAAACGCGTCGAATGAAATTAGAATTCGTGTGAAAAAGTGCTTTTTTGGAGTTAGATCGCGTAAATTTAAATGTGTCGATCTAGATTGGACGTTTTCGTGAATGCAGGTAATCCATATTCTCTTTGGTTCCTTCGGTAAAGTCACGTAGGTATGCTATGGGAACCTCATTTGCCAGTAAAAATATGATAATTGGTTTTTTTACCCTTCTATCTGATAACAAAACTGACACCTTTTTACAAGGGGTCATGTTTGCATAGACCGCAATACCTGCAGTCATAATACAAACAAAAGAACATAACTCTGATAATGTGCACTGTCCTCGGGTGTGGACCAATCAACTTCAAGGACAGTGCACATTATCAGAGTTATGTTCTTTTGTTTGTATTATGACTGCAGGTATTGCGGTCTATGCAAACATGACCCCTTGTAAAAAGGTGTCAGTTTTGTTGCTAGATAGAAGGGTAAAAACCCAATTATCACGTAGGTATGCTTTGGCAAATGAAACATCAATGGAGGAGTTTGTAGAGCTTTCGGAGACCCGTTCCACTTATATACCAGGTAGCTTGAAGAGGAAGTGATCTGCCACCGAGTAGCAGATCCTGCCTTTGCTCAGGATTATTGAAGAGAGCAGGTAGTAGTAGTCGATGGGGATGGCTCCGTGGTAGTACACAATGAGTGCCGGGCCGGAGTCTGGAACCTTCTCCAGACCGTGCACTTCGTAACCTGTGTAGAGGAGTAAAATGGGGACGTGACGTCAGGTGTGCCGTTCAGTGCGATGACGTCACGTCTCCTAGGGTACTTAAGGGATACCCCGTGACGTAAGCGGGGTCACTGTGAGAACGGGTAGAGTAGGAAGGGTGAAGAGGGAACCAGGGGTAGAGAGAGGGATCGAGTGGTGAGTCTGGGGAGAAGCCGGTGGTAGCCGTAGAGGTGCTTCTCTCTCCGCTCGGTGGAGTCGGCAGAGTCCACGATCCGACACGAGAGAGAGAGACCGGAGCTAGCCGGCAGGGACCCGGACTCAGAGTAGGACCCCCCTAGCCCCTGGGAGTTGTGTACCCTGCTGTGTAGTATTGTAACAGCTTTAATAAACCCTGGCGGAAGCCCTTAACTTACCTCCGTCTACGAGTGCGTCCGTCGGAACTTCTCTACACCTACACATTGAACACATTTCGAGCCGTGAAAAACTAGGCCGACGACATCGCAGGGCAGGGCCGCCTCTGACTTTCAAAATTTTCGTCGAAGTCTTCTCGGTTCTTTCGGTAAAGTCACGTAGAAGGAAAATAATAAAATAATAAAAATAAAACATAATAAAATAATTCTCACGACGTTTCGGCCACAACGCAAGCAGCCGTCCTCAGGTGAAGAACAGCGTCGTTCCGACAGACCTGTTCTTCAGCTGAGGACGGCTGCTTGCGTTGTGGCCGAAACGTCGTGAGAATTATTTTATTATGTTTTATTTTTCCCTTCTACGTGACTTTACCAAAAGAACCAAGAAGATGATAATGGTTGTCGAAGTGTAATGGTTGCATGATCGTCCTTACCGTGCCAGAAGGCCGCGTGTTTAACCCAGAGAGAAGCCAAGATCCGGCGAGCCTCGCTCCAAATTCCGGCGGAGCGAGAGCTGTGGACGATATTCTTGATGCCGTATAGGTACAGGAAGAGGGTGGAGAGGTAGAGAAAGAGCAGGATGAAGAGTGGCAGGACAAACACGAGCAGGAGGGGAGAAGCCAGCGCCCACAGCAGGAATGCAGCGTTCGAGACGATGGGCATCTCCTCCAAGTCCTCCCACCATGACCACGGCCACTGCAGGAGACCCGGCCACTCGAGATCGTCCATCGGCGACGTGGTGCGCTCCTCGGTAACCGTCATCAGAGTGTCATCTGAGAGGTGCACATGGCCATGTCCAACTGAGGTCGACGCTTAGCCCTCTAATAATGCATTATTTGAAGAACAATGCAATGCATCGTAATCCTGTTATAAGGTCGTTGAGCACGCGCTTAGCCCATTGTGACGTTCAGCTGTCCTTCCCCCGGCGCCTCTGGTCGGCTACGTACGGTGCGAAAGAAGTTCAACATACATACACACAACATGCTATGGCACTTGTTGTCAATTAGTCTGCTCAATAATCATCCAAACGGTGGACTGTGCAGTTCGTGGTCTGTACCTTATATTGGGAAGGGATGTTATCAGTGGAGCCACATCTAAGCACATAAACCGATGACACTGTTTACCGACAACGCTGATTTTTGGAACAACTGAGCGGCTGAATGTTTGTGTAAGTTTACTGCGCAAATAAGGGAACATTTCTGGTCAGTGTCAATAATTTACAGCGTTTCAAGCTGAGTGTTGCATTAAGACGTGCATGCCCACTAGACTTAGTTCGGGGTAACAAACAAAACACCTTTGTTATGACATACTCTTAGTTATTTCGGTAAAGTCACGTAGGTAAAAAATGAAATTAAAATTAATAAAAATAAAACAATGAATCAAGTGAGTGAGTGATTCAGCTAATCTGGCTGTGATGGTCCCACCTGATGACGGAGACTTGTGTTGCCTCCGAAACGTCGTGATTTTTATTATTTTATTTTTTATTAATTTTAATTTCATTTTTTACCTACGTGACTTTACCGAAAGAACTAAGAGTATGAATCCTTGCAGTCACGAAAGCTTCAAATCTAGAACTACCTTTGTTATAAACCATCATTCCCACTTGTTGAGTAACATTGTCTCGAGCGGTGACAAGAGATCAGTGCACGACGAGATGAAAACCAGCGACCTGAGCTCCATTCCCTGTCGTGGTCTAACATCAGTGACCAGTGCTTATCTGAACATATTTATCGGCTGTCCCCACCGACTGACCAATCCGGTGAAGTATAGTAAACCAACCACGCGTGGGGGAGGCCACTAATCCAGCAGTGGATTAAAAATGGGCTGCAAAAGGTCAAATACATTGCATTTGTTCCAATGTTGTCAGGAACGGGCCGAGTTGTAACATATCCCGCGTTGCTTAAATTACCAAACATTTCCGTCAAGTACAAAGAGTGCACCAACACTATAAACACGATACTGGAAAATAATCCCAAAGTTAATTTCGTTAAAAAATATTACTGGTACGTACCGTACACGTTTGAAACGCATTGCAGATTCATACAGTACTCGACTTTGTTTTGAAAGAAAAAAGCCACAAAAAACGTGTCAACATGCGAGACTGTTTGCTTGACTACTTGCAGTCGAAGATTTGCATTGTGAGCAACGTGTCAAATGTAACTTGCTAATCTGAACTGTGGCGTGTGGACTTTTACCGTCGCTTGTACCTTTACGACCCTGTCCCCCCCCTCCTCGCTCCCTTCGTGTATCAGAAATCTGCAGCCAAATGAGCGTCAATGTAAACAGCTGTGATACACCGTGCCATCAACGGCAGGTGTGAAATGCCACTTTCTCCCGTCTGTTGGCACCACGCACCAAAAATCTAGGACGTGAAGGCATCACGACCGTGTTACCTTCACCGTGATAGGTTGCACATCATTTGATCCACATTACAGACGCATGATGGTCATTTGTCCACCAAACTCGATGTGTAGTTGCGAAGAATCCCCGCCTAGACTTGGCAGCCAGAAACAAAGTCCGTGCTGTCAGTCCAAGGTTCACCGGTTGTCGGTTTTGTGCAACAGACCGTGATGAAGCACGCGTGTGTGTGTGTGGCAGTGTGTTCTTGTTTGGGGAGTAGTCGTGTAGCGGTCAGCGCTACGCTGCGCTACGAACCCGGCGACCCGAGTTTGATTCCCGCTCAGAGCCAACACCAAGTGGCGATTATCTGAACCGGTCCTGGGCCTCCCCAAGGTCAACTCAGTCTCAAATGAGTACCTGGTGTGGTGTGTAAACATCACCACTAGGGAGACAAAGGCGGTCGTGCGTGGTTGTTACCCACCCACCCCTCGTGTGCTGTGCCGGACTTTCATAGGTGCTCGTTAACAGCACTTGCCCCGACAGTCTGTTACAGGCTAAACGGGGATTTTTGTCTTGTTTGAGTGCAAGGTGTTCGTAACTCTCCATTCACATTATCATTCTGTGGGTGAGGTGTAAGTCTCCCCACTTGTATTCCACCACGATCACCCAAAAGGTCTTCCCGGCACTCACCCCAGACGATTCAACACGGTTGGCTTGTGGTGCGGTGTGAAAGAAGTTCAACATACGTACAGCACGTTCAAAAATGGAGACTAAGCTCGGCTGATACGGTGTTATTAAAACTATTGTTTAACAACACCGAAACGACCACCAACAACGAAATGCGTCGAGTGTCCGTGGGGAATTCTTCATCCTGAACGGCGAGGTGCATCAGGGCAACAATAAGAAAACACAAAAAAACACAAAGCCACTTTTCACCCACACACACACACAGTGGTACAGCGTCCGCCACGCCAGTACACAGATCTCATCCAGTCCACAAATCTCATCCAGTCCACAGATCTCATCCAGTCCACAGATCTCATCCAGTCCACAGATCTCGTCCAGTTCCTAGAGCTCATCCAGTCTCAGGTCCTTGCTCTGGAGAACGCGATCTGCCAAGGAACAGTACGATCAGAGCAGGCCCGAGACGCAAGACCAGGTTACAGATACGTGGGTGCAGGGACAAATGGACTCCCTTGACAAGGTCAGTTATAAGAATCGGGATTTTCCCACCTTTTACTGGCAACAAAACTTAATCCTTTTTACGAGGAATCTTCTCTGCATTAACCACAATACTTGTGGTCAAAATGCAAACAAAAAACACACTCTGATAATATATTGGCATTGGCCTTGAAACTGATTGGTCCACACCAGAGACAGCTTTCTTTTGAGCCTCGTCTCAATTGGTGCTAGACCAGATGACGCCAAAAGGCGTACACAGCTCAAAGACAATGCACTATCAGAGTAATGAGGGCTCGGGGTTATGTGGTTAACGCAGACACGATTCATCGTAAAAAGGTTTCAGTTTTGTTGCCAGAAAAAGGCGGAAGAACCCCTAAATCCTTACATATTGGTACTGGCAAAGGAGGTCTCATGAAGGTCAGTCACGTCACCTTGCACGCACACCTGAGAGTCACCTAGGGCACGCGGTAGCTAACAGCGCCTGGCAACCAGTGGTGCCACGGTGCTGTAGACGTTAACGACCTCGCCTGGTAAGGAGCGATCGTGGGCTCGATCTCCAAGCCTGACGCCTGTATATTTGGTCGCGTGCATTTGTCTCTCATCACGTTTAGAAACGCGCGTTTAGAGGACGTGGCTGCCAATACATTTACACGTGGTCAGTTACGTCGTTAACCTTCTAAAACAAAACAAATCTAGGTTTTGTTTCGTGTAGTTGGTGACCTATTCTCACCTCTGGATTAATATTCCTAGGATTTCCTGTTCCATGGTTGAAGGGTAAGCAGAGTGAGACTGATAGCCCAATAACTCATTACACACTGACTTTGGATCGTGGGCACTCTCCGACTGCGGCTCGCTGTCACACGCTGGTAAGTCGGGTTCAACTTGAAATAGTGGGGCTCACTGGTCAATGTCTCAGCTGTGTCTCTGTCTGTGTCTCTGCTTGTGTCTCTGTCTCACCCGTGTCTCTGTCTGTGTCTCTGTCTGTGTCTCTGTCTGTGTCTGTGTCTCTGTCTCTGTCTGTGTCCCACCTGCGTCTCTGTCTGTGACTCTGTGTCTCTGTCTGTGTCTCTGTCTGTGTCTGTGTCTCTGTCTCTGTCTGTGTCCCACCTGCGTCTCTGTCTGTGACTCTGTGTCTCTGTCTTTGTCTGTGTCTCGGTTTGTGTCTGTGTCTCTGTCTGTGTCTCTGTCTCACTTGTGTCTCTGTCTGTGTCGGTGTCTCTGTCTCACCTGTGTCTCTGTCCACCTGTGTCTCTGTCACAGTCACCCTGTGTCCGACTGTGTCTCTGTGTCGACGCACGGTTGACTAAGTACGCTGTAAAATAGGTCCAACATGCATACAAGGTACACAATTTGTGAGCGCATAAAACAAAACATCTCCTAACCCTACCCTACCTACTTTCCACATGCATCCCCAAATACACAAAGAGTGAAATGATAAACAGTCCAGCAACTTCAGCATTTTTTCTTGCTGTGGTCGTCCCATCTGATGACGGACGCTTGTGTTGCGCCCGAAACGTCGTGTTTTAATTTATTTTATTTTATACCTACGTGACTTTACCGAAAGAACCAAAGAGTATGGAGTCCAGCAAATGTTTTTCTACCAACAATTGCCAAATGTACTTGTCAGTGGATGCTCGGGCATTTAGCTGATTGAGGCGAGTGTGTGGAGAGCACAACTTCTGGCTGAGTACACACTTTGATTACAGAATAATTGGTCTAACACCCTCATAACGTGCTTCCCCAAAGCCTAATATTTCAGTAGCATGCCCATTAAATACAGTTAAATTTGTATATGGTATGTGAAATGCACAATGTACTACATAACAGTACAAACATATATCTTCTTTGGTGTAGAATGTAATATTCTTTGGTTTAGAAAATAAACTCTTATCAGCGTTGCGGTGGTTAGCACATTGTGCTACAAACCTGGCAACTCACGCTCGATGCCCAGCCATGGCTAACACGAGTAGCGAGTCAAATGTAAACTGGGTTTTTTCCCCTCCTATACAAAACCCCACTGACCAGCGTGGTTAAAGTATTGTTTAAAAAAATACAACAATCCTCGAATGGCATGGCATTTGATTCTAGATTTGAAGCTTTCGTGACTGCAAGGATTCATACTCTTAGGTTTTTTCGGTAAAGGCACGTAGGTAAAAAAATTCTAATTAAAATTAATAAAAGTAATAATAGAAATAAAATAAAATAATAATTACTTTTTTTTACGTGACTTTACCGATACAAAAACCTAATAGTTTGGCATGTGATGACACAAGCACAAATAACAAAAGAACTCAAGACTTTGGTCAATGCCGCTGCCTTGAACAGAAAACAAATAGGCGAAGTTTCGTGTCAGATTTGACTCGGCTGCTCTGGTCTCTCCAAATCCGGCGTGCCACGAAGGACGCCCATTGCACAACGCATTTGCCTACTGTAGTTTCCTTTCGAAGCGGTGCGATCGACGAATCCACCGAAAGCATTCTTTTCTATTCTCTATGAACATTTCCTGTTGCGTGATACATTGTTGCAACGATGACTTGCCGCGTCTCCAAGTCGTGCGTGTCCTTGTCCACCGACCTTCTCTTTGAGACGTGACAGGGTGGGCAGAACGTTTCTTACACAACAGGTGGGGAGACAAGGGGAGAAGTGGGGATAACATGCCCGAGACGGGGTTGTACGTCCGTATGTTGAACTTCTTTCGCACCGTACGTAGCCAACGGTACCGATCGGAGGCGCGGGGGATGGGCAGCAAGGTGCTGAGCATGTTGGTCGGAGTGGGGATCTCGCACAATCAACGCGTCAAGTTCATTACGCTTGTGCGTAAACACGTGGCACTTTGCTGGCACAAATCGGACACCCCAAGGCGCCGTCATCACATTGACACTCAGACGTTGAAGGTGGTTTTAAAATGGTTCTAGATTTGAAGCTTTCGTGACTGCAAGGATTCATATTCTTAGGTTGTTTCGGTAAAGTCACGTAGGTAAAAAAGACGGAAGCTTGTGTTGCCTCCGAAACGTCGTGATTTTTTTTTACTTTTATTAATTTTTATTTTTTACCTACGTGACTTTACCGAAAAGACCTAAGAATATTTAAAATGGTTATTTATGAATGGTCTCCACGCTCAAGTCTGCCTCCGTTCCAACATGACATCGAAAGGGCAATTTTAATACGACGAGTGAATCTGGCTTGTACAAAGCCTTGCATGATACCTTATAACAAGGGTCAATCCCTCACGGTAGAATTCTCCTTATCTTGTTCTGTGTTCTTACGGGCACTGCTAACTGGGGCTGCTTCACAGTAAAAAGTGGACTTAACCCTCCACAGCAGGATTGCACAACGCTGCACAGTGGTGGTGCTGGCCCACTGAGGGCCCTGAACATGAATGTTCTTTGCACCATCCCTTTAAATTGATAGAATCCTGAGATGATAGAAGAGTCAAGGAGGCCGTAATTATAATATATATTGGGGGGGGGGGGCAGATCTCCCCCCCCCAATATTCAAATATGCTGAAAATGCCCCCCCCCCCCCCAATATATTGCTATCAAAAAATGTTGCTATGTAAAGAAAACAAAAATGTGCTAGACCTTGGCCACAATATCTAGATTTGTCTTCATATAAATCAATGCATAAATTTCTGTTTATATGATTGTGGTTATGGTTGTACTTTATTAATCCCTAATCTCTGCCATTACATACAATGAAACAAGAAATGGTAAAACAAGTGAAAACAGAGCAATGTAATACAATACACTATTAGGCATTTTTGTCAAAAAAAGTCCATCCCATGTGCTAGTTAATTTTTTAAATATTTTAGGCAGGAAATTAGTTTTCAAATTTAGATATTTTTTCTGGGTTGGGACACCCTGGAAGATTTGGTCCCCCCCCCCAATGTTGACTCCATGGCTACGACCTTGAGAAGAGTCACAGACATGAGATTATAGTTAAAGCGCGAGTAGAGACACATAGACTCACGTAAAGATACAGCGCATTGAGAGAAGAGAAATGGAGACCAGATAGACACGAGATCGATGAATTGGCTCTTCGCGTTAGTTGGTTTGTATCGTTGGTTGGGAATATTTGTTTTATACTCTTAGGTTTTTTCGGTAAAGTCACGTAGGTAAAAATTTTTAAATTAATGAAAGTTAAATAAGACAAATTAAAAATTCACGACGTTTCGGAAGCAACACAAGCCTCCGTCTTCAGGTGGAACCGTCAAGTGATACAGCTGTCGTGGCTGTGACGGTTCCACCTGAAGACGGAGGCTTGTGTTGCTTCCGAAACGTCGTGAATTTTTAATTTGTCTTATTTTACTTTTATTAATTTAAATTGTTTTACCTACGTGACATTACCGAACAAAACCTAAGAGTATGAATCCTTGCAGTCACGAAAGCTTCAAATCTAGAATATTTGTTTTAATTTGGCCTGAAATTTCATGCACCTCTATGTCTGGTCCATACATCCAAGGCTACTTGTGTTGCTCTGGGAATGATGCATTTTGATTGATTTGCTTATGCGCGCGGCACCACCGTTTGCGAGAATGTCTTACTCACTGGCCTGCGTTCCATTCTCCACTCTCTTATGCTTTAAGTTGTCGAAAAGTTCCATCCTCGGTCTGTGCAGGTTGAGCAGGTTCCTTTACTTGTGACCGGTTTAGTTTTAAACTCAGCTGTGGCACTTTCAGCCGTCGGCCGTTTTTGCGTCTACGCGGCTGTAAGATTTAGTTTAAGGATTATTCGTCGTTTATTTACGTTCACGTCACACGAGGTAAAGTTCTCAACGCCGTTGGGACGAATGGTTCCTCGCTTGAATATGTTATCATCGCCGTATTATGACGGCCTTACACGTTGTACTTGTGACTGGCAATGGTGCTTTTCTGATGCTGGGTTTTCCCAGTTGTAATTGCAGCTAGTTGCAAAGCTCGCGAGGTGAGCTTTGCTCAGGGAAGTCCAATAATCAGTGAAAAGCCGAGGTCTCTGACACTTGTGCCATATAAATGCTGCATGCAGACTTCCTGAAGCACAGAGCCAGGAGGTTTGTCATGCACACGTCTGAGCGTACAGAACGATAACGTTTGTCGTCCATCCTTTGACATCGGGATCATTTAAAATTGTGAGTACCTCGACTTTTATCGGGTCAAAATGTGCGAATAAGTTTAAGTAGCCACTCAAATGTTAATGTAAATATGTACGTGACCACACACATTGCGCTGTTTTGTATTTTAGAATAACGATTTACGCCACCGTTATCAATCCACTGCTGGATGAAGGCCGCCTCACCCAGTGTCGGTGAGGTGGTTGTTTCACCATACTTCGCCCAACTGGTCAGTGCCTCACTTGATACAGTAAATCTGGCTGTGACGGTCCCACATGATGACGGAGACTTGTGTTGTCCCCGAAACGTCGTGATTTATAAAAAAAAATTCTATTATTTTTTATTTTATTATTTATTTTTTACCTACGTGACTTTACCGATAAAAATCTAAGAGTATGAATCCTTGCAGTCACGAAAGCTTCAAATATAGAATGGTCAGTGCAGGTTTTTGAAAGGGGGGGGGGCATCATTGGTTCAGATATATTTCTTATCCCTTGAGGTGAGCCGTGGCCACGTATAAAAGTGAAGTGAATCAGTTGGCTCATAGCACAGTGTGTCACCGCTACCGGCCTGTAAACTTTATCTCTCACATGAAGTATATTACGTGTTCTCACTTTGAAAATATGTAGTAGTGAATGTAGTCTTTCCTTTTTTGCAAGGAGAAAGTTGCAGCTTTTCGGCGCAAACTTTAAACACCATCAAAAATTCCGTTTTATGTTTCGTTTTTTTGTTATTACCTCGGGAGGAAATGCAAGAGAAGACCCTTTTCCATATTACTATTAAATGCTAATCTTTGGTTCTTTGGGTAAAGTCACGTAGATGGAAAATAATAAAAAGGTAAAAAAACCCCACGACGCTTCGATGTCAACACACGCGATCGTCCTCTGGTGAACAAATTGGTGATATTTCTTTACTCACTTGCATTGGTGGCGCAGTGGTTAACACATACCATGCTCTGTCGATTTAAAGCTTCTTTCGTGACTGCAGGGATTCATCTTCTTGGTTCTTTCGGTAAAGTCACGTAGAAGGGAAATAATAAAATAATAAAAATGAAACATAATAAAATAATTCTCACGACGTTTCGGCCACAACGCAAGCAGCCGTCCTCAGGTGAAGACCAGGTCTGTCGGGGAGACAGCGTCTAAAAAAAAAAACGCTGTCTCCCCGACAGACCTGGTCTTCACCTAAGGACGGCTGCTTGCGTTGTTGCCGAAACGTCGTGAGAATTATTTTATTATGTTTCATTTTTATTATTTTATTATTTCCCTTCTACGTGACTTTACCGAAAGAACCAAGAAGATGACATACCATGCTGTGAAACCACCAACTTCGGTTTTATTCCGAGCCACGGATCAGTGTGGAGTGATATTTTCACGTATCCTCGACCCTGACCAGTATGGTGAAGTATGACCAGACAACCAACTCCAGTGCGCGACAAAGCATAGGGGAGGCCTTCAACTGGCAGTGCATTTGCATAAGGGTTGTACGTTTGAATTCCTATTTTTTTCAATCAGACTGTCTTGTAAAAGCTGATTATTTGCATGGACAGGTGAAACCATACTCTTAGTTCTTTCGGTAAAGTCACGTAGGTAAAAAATGAAAGAAAAAGAAAAAAAATTAAATATTAAATCACGACGTTTCGTAAAAAATTAAATTAAAATTTATAAAAATAAAATAATTAAGTAACGAAACGTCGCGATTGTGTTATTGAATTTTTTTTATTAATTTTAATTTCACTTTTTTTACGAAACGTCGTACTTTTATTATTTATTTATTTTATTAATTTTAATTTCACTTTTTTACCTACGTGACTTTACCGAAAGAACTAAGAGTATGAATCCTTGCAGTAACGAAAGCTTCAAATTCAGGTGAAACCAGTTTTTTTTACATGTACAAGTAGGTCCAGATGTCTTGCGATAACTGGTTTTGAGAACGCGACCCTGATCAGTATGAACTGGTTCTGGGAACTAGAAAGATCACTTCACTGAGGGGTCAATTCAGTGGACCGCTTTGTCCACAATAGGGTCACGCTTGGTATGTGCCCTGTGAATGCGATTTCTCTGTGTTTCATTCGAACCGAATATTCATCTTCTTGGTTCTTTCGGTAAAGTCACGTAGAAGGGAAATAATAAAATAATACAAATAAAACATAATAACATAATTCTCACGACGTTTCGGCTACAACGCAAGCAACCGTCCTCAGGTGAAGACCAGGTCTGTCGGGGAGACGCTGTGGCCGAAACGTCGTGAGAATTATTTTATTATGTTTTATTTGTATTATTTTATTATTTCCCTTCTACGTGACTTTACCGAAAGAACCAAGACGATGAATCCCTGCAGTCACGAAAGCTTTAAGTCGTGAGAATTATTTTATTATGTTTTATTTGTATTATTTTATTATTTCCCTTCTACGTGACCTTACCGAAAGAACCAAGAAGATGAATCCCTGCAGTCACGAAAGCTTCAAATCGAAACTGAACCGAATATAGTTTCGATCTCACAGCTGTATTGTCTTAACGTCTCAAGTTTGAGCGTTGGACTACATTTTATGTGATGGTGGTTTTTTTTGTGCCTTCAAATTGTTACATTTGAGACTCCACTTTAATCATCAGTGTCTGGCCATGAGCCGTTCAGCCTCTCGTCATCTTATGGTGTTTACGGGTCCACAGTTGTAGACAATTATACCCTCCAACTGCAACGAATCTACACTGTGACCATGTCACAATAAGCGGAATGTTTTAATGTATCCTGCACATTTTCGCGTTTAGGTGTGTACTATATATTTGTTTTGTTTACTATAAGCTCACAATAATTTTAAGAGTAAGGACCAATTCTTACTGCAGTCTTGGCAACAAGGTACACGCAGCAACCAGCCTGTAAATTCGCATTAAGTCTGCCAATAGTGGGCGATGTTGACGCTTGACGTTTTTTTTTTAACTTGTGAGTAAAATTTGTGAGTGATTTAGATTTATATATATTAATACAAAAAAACTGATGTTTATACTGTTTTTTTTTCGGTAAAGTCACGTAGGTAAAAAATAAAATAAAAATAAATTAAATCACGACGTTTTGGAGGCAACACAAACTTCCGTCTTTAGGTGGCACCGTCACCGCAAAATTATTGTGTCAAGGTGACGGTGCCACCTGAAGAAGGAAGCTTGTGTTGCCTCCGAAACGTCGTAATTTAATGTATTTTTTATTTTATTTTTTAACCTACGTGACTTTACCGAAAAAACCAAAGAGTATGGACCCCTTGCAGTCACGAAAACTTCAAATCTAGAATTAAACTGATGTTTTTTTCAGCTTCATCACACCTCGTCAGCGAAATGGGAAACTCAAGTCGAAAGGAGAAAGGTGATCGACGAATCTCGGAACCTGTAATCAAAGTAAGTGAAATCAACAGCACCCTTTTCTCTGCTTTGTTTATATTTGATGTGATCGTCATGAATAATATTGCCCCTTATTTACAGAATATTTTCTTAGTCACATTTTTCGTGACAAAAAAAACCCCACAAGTATTAAAACGCAATTGCGTGAAGAGTGTATATTAAACTTAACGTATATTTTTCCTCTTTCTCTCTTTGATCTCATCAACCGCCGATGTTCAACACCGTGTGAACTTGAAATGTATCCAGCAGTCAGGTATGTTTTTATTCATGAATGCATTCATTTCACTTTTTTACACTTTTAAAATGTCATACCTCCGACGTCTGACTGGCTGTAGAAAGATTATTTTAGTCGGCATAACTTTTGTGTTGAACCACACACTACGGTGAAAAAATTAAAGGACATATTAAAACAAATGCACTTAGCGCACCGTTTGTCTTATCACGTTTGCCGAACGCAGCCTCAGAATCCCCCCCAAAAAATACAAATATGCAAATCGGCCGGAAGAACGCGGTGCTATTGAATGTGTGGGCGCGTGAGTGTGAATCTGTATCTTGATGAAGAAAGGCGATAAGAAATTGGGGAAAACGAGATGATGGGAGGAGATGAATGTCCAGTGGTTGCGTGACACACTGATTGTTGGGCGTGCCTTGTGATATGGACTTTGTTGATTATAGAGTAATAAAACACAAACTCAACAGACGCATCAATAATACCGCCGAGAATGGCTCTTCCTTTTCTGGCCTCGCCATGTCCACATGGACACGCTATTGAATAAATCAAACTTCACACGCCAAGACTCCTGTACACACATTGTTATTAATATGATGATCTAATAACAAAAATAAAACAATGCGATTAAAATGATTAGGTTAATCTTAAACCGTACATTTTGGGAGACAATTTGAACGTTTGTCTGCAAAGGCCTTGATGAACAAGTACAGTTTTTAGTTCGTTATCATAGCTTCGGTCGGTCAAGTCATCGCTCATCTGACAAGTTAGGGAATTGACGAATGTGTTGTTTTTTTGTTATTTTTTGTCCTTGTGCATCACTGCCAACGCAATATCACCAAACAATTTGTTTAAGTTTGTTGATTATCAGCGTGGGAACCCTTACCGAACTGCTAAGTGGCTCACTTACCCATTCTCATTTTAACCTCAAGAAGAGATAAGGGTTGGGATAATCGCGTGCTGTTATTGAGCGATTAAATGTGTAAATATTCATAAGCGCTTCGCAATACACACCAATAAACATTTAATAATGATTAAAAAACGGGGGGGGGGGGGGAAGGCATTATGACAACAACAACAACAAAAAAAGAATAATCAGAATGTTTAGCATGATCGGAGTGATTACAAAAGACAGACTCACGCAGAACAGAGGTGGGCAAGGAGCCTTTGAAAGTCATAAATACGAACGAAAACTAAAGCGGCGCTTGCGTGCACAGTTGAATTATTTCAGCCAAAAGTCATTTCACTGTCTTACTCGTTTATTGCCACAAGTGTGTTGTAGTTAACACCATGGGAACCTCATTTGCCAGTAAAAATATGATAATTGTTTTTTTACCCTTCTATTTGGCAACAAAACTGACACCTTTTTACAAGGAGTCATGTTTGCATAGACCACAATACCTGCAGTCATAATACAAACAAAAGACACAACTCTGATAATGTGCACTGTCCTTGAAGTTGATTGGTCCACACCCGAGACAGCTTTCCTTAGAGCCTAGTCTCACATGGGTTGGACCAGATGACGCCAAAAGGCGCACAACTCAAAGACAATTCACCATCAGAGTATGAGAGCTCGGGGTAAGCATTTACACCATTGGTCCAACCCATGTGAGACTAGGCTCTAAGGAAAGCTGTCTCGGGTGTGGACCAATCAACTTCAAGGACAGTGCATACATTATCAGAGTTATGTTTTTTGTTTGCATTACGACTGCAGGTATTGTGGTCTATGCAAACATGACTCCTTGTAAAAAGGTGTCAGTTTTGTTGCCAGATAAAAGGGTAAAAAAAACAATTATCATGTGTTGTAGCTTCTTTCGCACCGTGTGTAGCCAACCGTGTTAACCGGAGGTGCAGGGGAAGGACAACAAACTAAACATGTGGAACCCACATGAGATACAATTACCCTTGGAGTAGATTGCCAACAAGTAAAAAAAAACGCTTAACTTGTAATCGCTATCGAATATCTCCATCTGTGGTGTTCTAAAACCCTCTGATTATGAATGGAATTGATATTTTATCTGTCGGTTATGTGCAGTATTACGTTTCTTGTCTTGAGCACACTTGCACCAGGTCCATAATCAGCTGCTATTTAAATGTTTACCTATTCAGAGTACACTCCCCACTGCATCAATCAGGTCCTAACTTAACACTGCAAGAAATGTAAACAAGTATAACCCGTAAAAACAAAGTTTTTCACTATAAATCCTTTATATGCGTGGCGGCTAGAGTCCTCTCGTCCTCTGGCTTGAAATGGCTGCCACCTATGGGTCAGATGATTGTCTGCCAGCATTAAGCAATTGGAAATTACATATTTAAAAAAAATTTCCTAAACAGTGTAAAATTTTTGAAAAATTTTTTCACGAAAATTAATTGTCACGCACAACGAGTCTGTGTGGGAAATGTCAGTTCGATTGGATCACGGGAAGTGGGTTAAAAAACGAGCGAAAGATTTGCACGGTCCTAAGCAAGCAAGCGAACTTAATATAAAGGATTTAAAAATATATTCGCCTGTGGAGGACGCAGGGATCGATCCCGCGACCTTTGGCATGGGAAGCGAGGGCGCTACCAACTGCGCTACTCCGCCACGGCCTGTGGAGGGGTTACGCTCTGGGCTCTTACACTCTGACGTTCAGCCAAAGCCATGAATGCGTTCTATTTGAATATATGTAAAATATTTTTTTTTGCCTAAAAAGTGTAAAATTTTGGGAATTTTTTTCACGAACAATAATTGTCTGGCACAACGAGTCTGTGTGGAAATTGTCAGCTCGATTGGATCACGGGAAGTGGGTTAAAAAACGACCGAAAGATTTGCACGGTCCTAAGCAAGCAAGCAAGCACGCAAGCAAGCAAGCACGCGAACTTAATATAAAGGATTTAAAAAGGGATTCTGCCCTTCGTAATGTTATTTCCCTCCAATGTATTTCAATGTTTTACTGCGTATTGATGTCCCGACATTTTGCTCGATATGTTGGGATATTCCTCAGAAACTTTTCAGTTGTGAGTTCCACTCGGCTTTATTTAAGAATAATAACCTTTATCTGGTTAGATTGCGCGTAAGCGTAAATGTTGTGTCGTAACCCTCCACCACCCGACACGGCTAGTGAGGTTCGTCACGTAAACAAAGCGCGAGTTAGTTTACTACTATTACAGGCTATTGATAGACAGCCAGGCTTGTTTTACCATGTTTAGTTGTTTCTTTTTTCACACTATTGTTATGTAGGCCAGGCTTAGTCACAAACCGTACCTCTCCATAACAAAGGCTTAGCCTTTTGTTATGCAGTCTATTCATAGTCTCAAGCCGCACCTTACCATATTAATAAAAAGTGTGCCGTACTTGGCCCTTCCCCTCTCCAACCATTATATATACAGAGTGGTAGCTCTTGTAATCTCTCATTTACTTGATACAGCTGTCGTGGCTGTGACGGTTCCACCTGAAGACGGAAGCTTGTGTTACCTCCGAAACGTCGTGATTTTTATTTTATTTTACTTTTATTAATTTTAATGTTTTACCTACGTGACTTTACCGAACAAAACCTAAGAATATGAATCCTTGCAGTCACGAAAGCTTCAAATCTAGAATTAGTTTACTACTTTAGCCCACCGGTGCCTTGGAGAGTAAATGTTGTGGATTTATTTAGGAACTTAAATGAGTTCAGTTCCCGAGGAAGCTCTTCGCATGTATGCAACGTCGCGCCAAACAAATCGGAACACATACTAATAGGGGTTTTCCCCTTTTTTCTGGCAACAAAACTGACACCTTTTGCAAGGAATCATGCTTACATTAACCACAATACTTGCAGTTAAATGCAAACAAAAAACAATACTCTGATAAATTTCGATTTAAAGCTTTCGTGACTGCAGGGATTCATCTTCTTGGTTCTTTCGGTAAAGTCACGTAGAAGGGAAGTAATAAAATAATAAAAATAAAACATAATAAAATCAAATAATTCTCACGACGTTTCGGCTACAACGCAAGCAGCCGTCTTCAGGTGAAGAATGAGACAAGGGAGGGCATACTATTAACATGCCCTCCCTTTGTTAATGCTACCCCCCTCCCTTTGGTGCTGCTGATCCTGCATAATGCATGGGCATAATATGACTTTGAAACCCCCCCGCCCACCTCCTACGCATTTCCCATGAATATGCTAAATTCCTCTTGATATGCACATTCTTTTGTTAAGGCTCTCTTCTTCTTCCACCTCCAACTCAGCTTATATATAAGCTCCTAGCTTGGCAGTGTCTCATTCTTCACCTGAAGACGGCTGCTTGCGTTGTAGCCGAAACGTCGTGAGAATTTTTTGATTTTATTATGTTTTATTTTTATTATTTTATTACTTCCCTTCTACGTGACTGTACCGAAAGAACCAAGAAGAATACTCTGATAATTTATGCATTGTCTTTGAAACAGAGTATTGTTTTTTTGTTTGCATTTGACTGTAAGTATTGTGGTTAATGTGAGCATGATTCCTTGCAAAAGGTGTCAGCTTTGTTGTCAGAAAAAAGGGGAAAACCCTAGTAGTATATGTTGGTACTGGCAAAGGAGGTCCCATTAAATCGGAACCCAAGCCTGATAACGCAACGGTGCGCTGTACATCGGCGCTGCAAAAAAAACTTTCCGCAGTAGTTTCACTCCTGTGTGTGGTACATGTATGACATCACACCAGAGGTGGGACAAAGTCATTGTTATGCAAGTCCAAGTCGAGTCGCAAGTCATCAAATTCATGACTCGAGTCTGACTCGAGTCCAAGTCACATGACTCGAGTCCACATCTCATAGGTGGGACAAAGTCATTGTTATGCAAGTCCAAGTCGAGTCGCAAGTCATCAAATTCATGACTCGAGTCTGACTCGAGTCCAAGTCACATGACTCGAGTCCACATCTCATAGGTGGGACAAAGTCATTGTTATGCAAGTCCAAGTCGAGTCGCGAGTCATCAAATTCATGACTCGAGTCTGACTCGAGTCCAAGTCACATGACTCGAGTCCACATCTCATAGGTGGGACAAAGTCATTGTTATGCAAGTCCAAGTCGAGTCGCAAGTCATCAAATTCATGACTCGAGTCTGACTCGAGTCCAAGTCACATGACTCGAGTCCACATCTCATAGGTGGGACAAAGTCATTGTTATGCAAGTCCAAGTCGAGTCGCAAGTCATCAAATTCATGACTCGAGTCTGACTCGAGTCCAAGTCACATGACTCGAGTCCACATCTCATAGGTGGGACAAAGTCATTGTTATGCAAGTCCAAGTCGAGTCGCAAGTCATCAAATTCATGACTCGAGTCTGACTCGAGTCCAAGTCACATGACTCGAGTCCACACCTCTGCATCACACATATTCTATGTCTGTGGAGAGCACGTTACGTTGCAAAGGGCTGACGTGACTATATTGCAGTTTCTATTAAACCGTTAATATGAATTCTAGATTTGAAACTTTCGTGACTGCAAGGATTCATATTCTTAGGGTTTTTTTTCGTTAAAGTCACGTAGGTACATTTTTAAAAATTATTTTACTTTTATTAATTTAACATTTTTTTTACCTACCTGACTTTACCGAAAACACCTAAGAATACGTTAATATGAAATTAAGATGGAAATTCAACGCAGGTACATTGCTTATACCACCCTGCGTATGTTAATGATGATGATAATATCATTGAGGTGGAATATTGGTTTCGAAAGTGATATAAAAAAACACGTTTTACAAGCAACCTTCTGTGTTCCTGTAAAGCCGGAGTGTTATACGAGCGTTCTATCACGAACCACCTGCCTTGAATGGCCCTATTTCGTTGAGCCAGGATATGAAACGCCCATCTCTAAACATGTACCGCATATAGACACGAACCGTTAATTAATTTTGTTCATAAATCACACGCATGGTCGGGGAATCGGTACGTACAGCGATACGCCTTAGCGATGTTTTCTTTGCTCGTATTTTCGCGCTGACGTCTGTTGTAAAAAAAAACCAAAATAACCATTTTCGTGATGACAGCGCATTGATTTAAAGCAGCATCTGTGTGCACGTGTAACATTTCTCTTGAACAAAATGCACAAACGTGTGATTGCATTGCGTGCTTGTACTGTGTGTATATATATACGATCCATTGAACCTGAGCAATACATAATCTTCGCTTAATACCTTTATTATTCCAGACAATGTGTACGTGGCAATTTTCACCTACACGGCCTTGTACAACGACGACATGAGCTTCAACAAAGGCCAGAGGATGGTGGTTCTTGATAAGTAAGTCACCGAAACGACTTTGAGATGAATCGTTGAAGAAATAATGCCGTAAAAGCACACACACACACACGCACTCGAAATAATAACAACAGTTCCTTCGCTGATCGACTTAATCATGATCTTTATTTCGACTGGAGGAATGTAAATAATGAAATAACAAAAATAAAACATTATAAAATACAATTTTATTATAAAATACATAGAATGGAAATAATAAAATAATAAAAATAAAACATTATAAAATACAATTTTATTATAAAATACGTAGAATGGAAATAATAAAATAATAAAAATAAAACATAATAAAATACAATTTTATTATAAATACGTAGAAGGGAAATAATAAAATAATAAAAATAAAACATAATAAAACAATTCTCACGACGTTTCGGCCACAACGCAAGCAGCCGTCCTCAGGTGAAGAACAGGTCTGTTGGAAAGACAGCGTCTGAATGAAACACCACCAGGCTTGGAGCGTATATTTAAGCTGGGTTGGAGGAAACGTCGTGAGAATTGTATTTTATTATGTTTTATATTTTTATTATTTTATTATTTCCCTTCTACGTGACTTTACCGAAAGAACCAAGAAGATGAATCCCTGCAGTCACGAAAGCTTTAAATCGAGACTTGAAGCTCTTTTGCCAGTTTCGCAGATGTCCGGTAGCTTCTGGACGACACTGTCTCAACACCACGTCGATCTTAGGGGGTTGGTTTGATCACCTCTGAGACGCACTTAAGCGGTTGTGCTTTCGCTAAGTTGTCCCCACCCGAAGAAGGACGCTTGTGTTGCGCCCGAAACGTCGTGATTTAATTTACTTAAATTTTTTACCTACGTGGCTTTACCGAAAAAAACAAAGAGTATGAATCCTTGCAGTCACGAAAACTTCAAATCTAGAATTCACGCTCGTTGGCATGGGTTTCGTGCAGGGGTGGGCGAGGACGGCGAGGCGGGTGGTGTCCAGGATTGAGTTCCATATCTTTCGATGTAAAGCTTTCGTGACTGCAGGGATTCATCTTCTTGGTTCTTTTGGTAAAGTCACGTAGAATGGAAATAATAAAATAATAAAAATAAAACATGATAAAATTTCGATTTCAAAGCTTTCGTGACTGCAGGGATTCATCTTCTTGGTTCTTTCGGTAAAGTCACGTAGAATGTAAATAATAAAATAATAATAATAAAACATTATAAAATAATTCTCACGACGTCTTTCAGACTCTGTCTCCTCGACAGACCTGTTCTCCACCCGAGGACGGCTGCTTGCGTTGTGGCCGAAACGTCGTGAGAATTATTTTATTATGTTTTATTTTTATTATTTTGTTATTTCCATTCTACGTGACTTTACCGAAAGAACCAAGAAGATGAGATCCATATCGATCGCCACCGATTTTGGCCGAGGGAATTCAACTCGGGCCACCGCGTCCCGAGCAGAGTGCACCGATGCAGTGCAGCTCGACTCCGAGTCTAGGAATATCGCCTTGCGCTGCGATGCATTTGAGACACTTTAACAGCAAATGAAATACAAATGCGGTCGTCCCGTAGCACGACCTTGTTTAAATGGTGGGTAAACAATTCTTGGGGCGCATGGAAGGTCAATAAGCAAAAGTTAAACAATAGTTAAATGCCAAAACAGAATGAGTAACAGTAGTTATGTTTTTTTTTCTATCATGCATTTTCCTCTCACCCCCCCCCCTCTTCAATGCCGTGGGGCAGAATATTCATTTGATCATGATGTTGAATGTTCTCATCGTTATCTCTTGAACAGATCAACAGACTGGTGGAAGGTTCGGTTTATCAAAAGTAATCAGGAAGGTTTCATCCCGAGTAACTACGTGGTGCCAGCTAACTCTGTTGAGAAAGAAGAGTAAGTTTTATCATGGCAACACAAACGCGAGCTCGTCTTCGTGAATGCATTACTACTTCTACCTATTGTGCTGTGTGGATTTATAATCAACAAAATGTAAAAAAAAAACCGATGTCTTCATTCTGGCCACAAAACTGTTGCCAGAAAAAAGGGTAAAAAAACCTATTGTTATATTTTGCTACTGGTAAAGGAGGCCTCGTGATATAAATGCTTACTCCGAGCTCTCATTACTCTGATAGTGCGTTGTCTTTGAGTTGTGCGCCTTTTGGCGTCATCTGGTCGAACACCCTATGAGACTAGGCTCTAAAGAAAGCTGTCTCTGGTGTGGACCAATCAATTTCAAGGACAATGCATACATTATCAGTGTTTTTTTTTGTTGCATTCTGACTGCAGGTATTGTGGTTAATGTGAACATGATTCCTCGTAAAAAAAGGTTTCAGTTTTGTTGCCAGTAAAACGGTAAAAAACCTATTATCATGTCTTAATTTCTTAAGCAATTTTAACTCTATGCTATCTATGAATGGCATATGTTTTTGCCCCGTTCAAAAAGTTGTGAAATATGCTCATTGTTGGCGTTTGACTTCAGGTGGTTCTTCAAGAACACGAGGCGAAGCGATGCTGAAAATCTGCTGCTGTTAAAAGGGAACACCAACGGCTCCTTTCTGATTCGCGAAAGCGAGACTGTGAAAGGTATTGCTCATGCTTTACTACTGCCAATACAGCTACTCCTCCAGCAGTATGTAGGTGACCCACTCATATAATAGTAATCATACACTAGGGAAGCTGCCGTGTATTCATGGTTAGCCGTTTGCGCAATCGACTTCGCAAGCCAGAGTTCGCCGGTGCTATGTTGAAACAACGGTGAAAGGCGTTTTTATTGTCATCCCCTCCCATCCACATCTGTCGACGATGCAGTCATAATATGTAATATATATAAAAAAAAAACTTTTTTTTAAAACACGCTTTTATGAAATGTACAAGTAATGGAAGAACTCCACGACTCCAGGAAGTGGCCCCGAAGCTTGCCATAACGTAGGGACCGTGGCCAATTACAGCCAACGTCAGTTTACCGTGGACAATTTGACCCAAGCCGAAACATAACATATAATAAAGAATGTTTAAAAATATGAATTTATATTTTTTATGATAGAATATAGTATTATCCTCAGTATAACACAAGTATACCAAGTTTGCAGTCGATACCACATTGGGAAGTGGGTTAAAATTGACTTACAAGATTTGAGGATACAACAACAACGACGACAGACAGAGTGAGTTAAATGAAAGCGTGTAAAAAAAAAGGTGCACCGCTGTTAGTCGACCAGCAAGTCATTTGTGGTTGAAACAAAACCTGAGTTTTCCCACCTCTTCCTAGATGTCTGGCCGGTATGGGAAGAGCCTCCCCCCCCCATCTGCTCCTCCTCCAATACGTCAAACTGGCATGAGAGCAGAGTCATGCGCGTGCCACGTCAATGCAGTTCGACTCTTGGGGCCTTTGCTGGCAGTAGAAGCGGTCGTGCAGAGAAGCTGCGGCCCAACATTTTGGGCACAGACGACAAAAGTAGTCGGCTTGAAATGTCCCCTTCTTAAAGCTTCTTTCGTGACTGCAGGGATTCATCTTCTTGGTTCTTTCGGTAAAGTCACGTTAGAAGGGAAGTAATAAAATAATAAAAATAAAACATAATCAAATAATTCTCACGACGTTTCGGCCACAACGCAAGCAGCCGTCCTCAGGTGAATAATGAATGTTGTGAATGAATGTTGTGGCCGAAACGTCGTGAGAATTATTTTATTATGTTTTATTTTTATTATTTTATTACTTCCCTTCTACGTGACTTTACCGAAAGAACCAAGAAGATGTCTTCTTCTATTTTGCCCAGAAACAAGATACCACGTGTGCTGATTTCCCTTTTGCATACACAAGCCTGAACGCAATTGGGCATTCTCGTTGATGATCTACCAGTGAACTCCTGTACTTTGGTTGTGGTCAGAATTTTGCAATGACCAAGGGAAGGAACCAGGCACACATATATATAATCTAAAGCTCGTAACTGAATACATACCGTCTAGGGTGGAGTACCAACAAAAACTACCATAAATTCCAGCACCGTAGAGAGATTTATGTTGTGAATGATATCGCGAAATGATAGCGACCACGGCGATGACGTGTATGCACCTCCTCTTTTCACAGACAGCTACTCTCTCTCGATACGCGACGAACACATGGTGAAGCATTACAAGATCCGCCGCATGGACAATGGAGGCGTTTACATCTCAACGCGCAATGTCTTCCAAAGCTTGCATGAACTCGTCAACCATTATCAGAGTACGTGTCCAACATTGCTCATTCATCATATCTCTTTGTAAACCTTTCACATACACGCTGTTAATTTGTACAACAAAAAAATAATAAGAAGGAAAATTATGTTTTCTTCAAACTTGACAGATCTGCAGTTTAGCCAGGATAAAGCAGTACAGAGATGGATTGAAAATGTTATCCCACTCATATGCATGGGTTTTGCCTGCTTTCCTCCAACGAGCCAAACACTCATGAATGGAAATTGGACAACCATCTTAGTGCAGGACCCTCCTGAAATAGACAAGTGGGAATCCGTGAGGCTTGCCTGGTTATTCGGCATGCTATATTCTCACGAAACATGAAGACACTGCTGACTGCAAATCTCTGCCCGATGATCCAGAGTGATACCGTTAGACCTCTGACCCAACCCATCGAAAAGGTTCATATTTTTGCCAATCCTCAATTGTTTTCACTGCCAATTAAATCTACAAGCGATTTCAAGATCAGCCTTACTCTTTTAAAGATAATCTCGATGGACACTGGACTCTGAACTTCAGCAACAATTTCCTCTTGGTAAAACCTGCATTTAACTCCCGAAGTTAGGTTCCTCCTCCTCAATGGCGAAGCCAGGATTTTCAGGTGGGGGGGGGGGGGCAACCCCTCCAGCAATGAAAAATGATAGAGTAGTTGTTAGTAAGTAAGAAGTTGTTAGTAAGTAAGGAGTTGTCCCTTGATTTTCATTCGACGCGTGTGCGGCGATGCCGCAGCCATCGATCGAGGGTCGAATTCGAACCGCGTCGTGTGGTCGGCATCGCGCTCGCTGGAGGTGTTGATGCCTTCAGGGAAGTCGTGTGCTGTATACGCAACTGCGCACAAATTTGAGTCACTTATAACTGCTTTGCCGTTACTTATTGCCAATTATAGACTCAGACTATTGTCCAGTCCCTGGCACGTAATAATATGCTGCACAGTGGCAGTGGGGGTCGCAAAATGCTCCTCCTCATGCGCTGTCTCAAGAGTTTGGAAATCACCCTCCCCAGTCACCTGCACTTCTAATCACCTCCCACATCTTACCATGCGCGGCTGTCCAGTGCTCGCCAGAGTTGCCATCGGGTTTCAGTTGCCGAACGAATGCGAAATGAGGTCGCGCTCACTGCACGCAAAGTTCGAGCCACAAATCAAGCGCAATGACCTTGCTGATCTGGCCAAGGAACATAAGCCATCACGCGAACTCATCGAGGCTTTTGGCTGGACATCGAACAAAGGCGGTCACTGCATCGCGCGCTTTAAGATGCGCTTCTGCGGCCGTCTGGAACGCTCTTCCTTCCAGTATTAGGAAGCCACTGGAGCTATGCACCTTTAAATAATCTAGATTGAAAACGAATTTCTCTAGAACGTATGGTGCGAAAGAAGTTCAACATCATGCATCCATTCAGGCCTTTTCTCATGTTTTTTTCTGACAAGTGACCTATCCCTACTTATCAATATTGTGCACTGCTGCCAACGTAGTGTCACCATAACATTTATTCTGTTGTAGTTTTATTCCGTATACTTTCTCGTGCCCGTTGAATGTTTTATTTATTTATTTTCATCAAACACACTTTTCTACTTGCAGGCACCAATGCTGGGCTCTGTCAGCGATTGACAGATCCTTGTCGGAGTGTGACCCCAGCCCAGCCGTTTGAACACAACACGTGGGAGATCGATCGGAGGGACCTCAAAGACATTGCAAAGCTTGGAAGTGGCCAGTTCGGAGAAGTCTGGTTGGGTAAGAGAAATATCAATGAACACGCCACTTAATTCTCTCGCATCTTAACTGCATGAAAAAAATATAGAGAATGAACCTTCACCATTCTCAGCACATATCTGGATTCGTGCACGCACACCCAAAGTTCTTATTGACAGATTCTTCCAAATGGATGGCGACCGACTGTGAGAGCGGTTCTGGACTGCCGTTTTGTAATCTCTTCAATATTGTGAAGCATTGCCCATGATAATCCCCACAAGGCAAACATTCCATAAGGGAATTGTCGGAGTTTATCAGGACTGGGTTTCGGGATGGCCACGTCATATCAAAGCGTCTACCAATCCACCCTCCACTGAATTCCCGAGTCAAATATTGCCAAATTGCGAGGGCGTAATGTGACTGAGCCCCATCTTGCTGCAAGGATGCACATTGCAAAGGGGGGTTGTGGGCACCCTGTACACATATTTCCAGCAACTGTTGGGCATTGTTTGGCCATACTTCACCTCGCTGGTCAGTGCGAGTTTCAGTGACGGGGGCAACCCAGTACAAGATCAGATATCGCTTAGCACTCTTAGTCGTAGACAAGAGATTCGAACCCGAGTGTATTCCTTCGTATCGCAGTGGCTCGTGCACTGTGCCACCGCTCCGCATGATGTACCATAATAGGTTTAAGTATTGAGAAAACGAAATTTAAAACTCGTTTCTTTAGAAGTTATTTTTGTGTTTAGATTGTTGTCATTCCCTCCACCGGCATCTCCGATTAGCCCGGTTTGTCGACGTAGGATGCGAAATAAGTTCAACGTACACACGCAGGGGCATTTCACAAGAAGCGGTTAAAACGTGTCTGCGCGCAGCCCTCTACAAGCAGAACATGAAGGTGGCGGTGAAGAAGCTTCGAGAGGGAAGCATGTCTTGCGAAGCCTTCCTCGGCGAGGCGAACATCATGAAGACCCTGCGGCACGAGCGACTCGTGCAGTTGTACGCGGTCGTGTCCTCGGAGCCCATCCTCATCATCACCGAGTACATGGAGAAAGGTCGGCACTCTTTTGGCCCACACCGGCAGACGCGTTCGCACCGAGCGAACCACGCGCGCGTACAGAGGCGCGTGTTTTTGTTGTCGTTGTTGCGATTGTGCGCGTTGATGGCTGTCGAAAATAATTGCTACCTAAGGCTAGGAGAGGAAGGACCACAATGCAACACAAAAGAATAGAAAGGGGGAAATAAGGACCGACATTCCGCACTACTCCAGGAACTGCTGCTAGTTGTTTTGCATAATGTCACAAAAGGACGAGAGGGCTTTTGCACGTGTCCGGGTGTTGTTTGAAACTGACGACGGTGACTGCCGGGCAAAGCCGAGACAATACAATAGGAACTTGACTTTGCATATGACTCATGAGGCTAATCTTGGCTGCATAGTGCTTTCCGAACTTTGGCCAGATACGGACTCTATGAGTGTGTGTGTGTGTCGACCAGCTATTGCCTCGATTAGCAGGGTTGGATATGTACGGTGCGAAAGAAGTTTAACATGCATACATGCAGTAAGGGGCCGTCCATAAATGACGTCACGCACCTGGGGGGGGGGGGTCAGACATTTGGGACGATGTGTGACGAGAGGGGGGGGGGGTTTGATAAATGTGACGTCACATCAAAATGCGCAACTTTAAATAAATATAGACAACACGTTCTACTTAATTAAATAGACTTTATAATAAATGCTTTCTCCGATAACATCAGAGTGCAGCGCCACGTTAAATACGCACTACAATGACAATAGTTTAAAGCGATTTGAAGCATGTTTTATTTGAGAGGGGGGGGTCTGACTTTTTGTGACGTCGTGTGACGAAGGCGGGGGGGGGGTCAAAAATCGTTAAAAATCGCGTGACGTCATTTTTGGACGACCCTATGGGTATGTGTGTGTATATCTCTATGCGTTACTCTATGCAGACATTGACCCTATGGGTATGTGTGTGTGTATCTCTATGCGTCACTCTATACAGACATTGACCCTATGGGTATGTGTGTGTGTATCTCTATGCGTCACTCTATACAGACATTGACCCTATGGGTGTGTGTGTGTATATCCCTATGCGTTACTCTATACAGACATTGACCCTATGGGTATGTGTATGTGTATCTCTATGTGTTACTCTATACAGACATTGACCCTATGGGTATGTGTGTGTGTATCTCTATGCGTCACTCTATACAGACATTGACCCTATGGGTATGTGTGTGTATATCTCTATGCGTTACTCTATACAGACATTGACCCTATGGGTATGTGTGTGTATCTCTATGCGTTACTCTATACAGACATTGACCCTATGGGTGTGCGTGTGTGTATATCTCTATGCGTTACTCTATACAGACATTGACCCTATGGGTGTGTGTGTGTATATCCCTATGCGTTACTCTATACAGACATTGACCCTATGGGTGTGTGTGTGTATATCCCTATGCGTTACTCTATACAGACATTGACCCTATGGGTATGTATGTGTATATCCCTATGCGTTACTCTATACAGACATTGACCCTATGGGTATGTGTGTGTATATCCCTATGCGTTACTCTATACAGACATTGACCCTATGGGTGTGTGTGTGTGTATATCTCTATGCGTTACTCTATACAGACATTGACCCTATGGGTGTGTGTGTGTGTATATCTCTATGCATTACTCTATACAGACATTGACCCTATGGGTGTGTGTGTGTGTATATCTCTATGCATTACTCTATACAGACATTGACCCTATGGGTGTGTGTGTGTATATCTCTATGCGTTACTCTATACAGACATTGACCCTATGAGTATGTGTGTGTATCTCTATGTGTTACTCTATACAGACATTGACCCTATGGTGTGTGTGTGTGTATATCTCTATGCGTTACTCTATACAGACATTGACCCTATGGGTATGTGTGTGTGTATCTCTATGCGTCACTCTATACAGACATTGACCCTATGGGTATGTGTGTGTGTATCTCTATGCGTTACTCTATACAGACATTGACCCTATGGGTATGTGTGTGTGTATCTCTATGCGTTACTCTATACAGACATTGACCCTATGGGTGTGTGTGTGTATATCTCTATGCGTTACTCTATACAGACATTGACCCTATGGGTGTGTGTATATATCTATGCGTCACTCTATACAGACATTGACCCTATGGGTGTGTGTGGACGACTTCGTGAAGTCCTTTAAACAGGTTCGGCGACTGCTCTCAACCCCCTTTGCGGGGACGTCTGCGTTTCAGCGATTCGATTGAACTGCAATCAAGTCACGTGGGGCTGATCGCTCAGGTGTGGGGGGCCCGGCTGATGATGCGTGCAGTGTGCGTGGTCCATCAGTGATGCTCGCTGACTCCGCGGTGGACGTGTCACCGACAGGTAGCATGCTGGACTTCCTGCGGAGTGAGGAGGGGAAAGAGGTGCGGATTCCGAGGCTCATCCTCATGGCAGCGGAGGTGAGACTCATCCACATTCGCCGATGTTGGGAGTGAAATCATCGAGTTACATGATCAGTAGAAGCCCGCTCTGAACGACCACCCCTGTTAACGACTCACCGCTTAACGACGGGCCTCCATAGAGCCTAATGTGTAGTGTATAGTGTAGTGTATAGTGTAGTGTATAGTAGTGTAGTGTATAGTAGTGTAGTGTATAGTAGTGTATAGTAGTGTAGTGTATAGTGTCGTGTATAATAGTGTAGTGTATAGTGTAGTGTATAGTAGTGTAGTGTATAGTAGTGTATAGTAGTGTAGTGTATAATGTAGTGTATAGTTTTGTGTATAGTGTAGTGCATAGTGTAGTGTATAGTAGTGTAGTGTATAGTGTAGTGTATAGTAGTGTAGTGTATAGTGTAGTGTATAGTAGTGTAGTGTATAGTAGTGTAGTGTATAGTGTAGTGTATAGTAGTGTAGTGTATAGTAGTGTAGTGTATAGTAGTGTAGTGTATAGTGTAGTGTATAGTAGTGTAGTGTATAGTAGTGTAGTGTATAGTAGTGTAGTGTATAGTGTAGTGTATAGTAGTGTAGTGTATAGTAGTGTAGTGTATAGTCTATAGTAATGTATAGTAGTGTATTGTATAGTAGTGTAGTGTATCGTAGTGTAGTGTATAGTAGTGTAGAGTATAGTAGTGTATAGTGTAGTGTATAATAGTGTAGTGTATAGTGTAGTGTATAGTAGTGTAGAGTATCTTAACGACCACCCTTGTTAACGACTAACTGCTTAACGAGATTGCCTCCATAAAGCCCAATGCGTTCGCTTACAGACCATCCCCCTGTTAACGACGGGCTAATCAATTCATGCATTGATTAACCATGTTTCTTTAACTATTACGTGTTTATAATGTTGTTAATATCTTTATGCGTTCACATATATCTTTCAAATATGACAAAGTACTTTTTGGGGGGTGAAAAAGGGGGTAACTTTCGGTGCCATCGAAACAAATGAAGCCTTTCACGTGTCTTTCCTTTCCTCGCTTAACGACCGATTTCGTGGCACCAATTACCGTCGTAAGGAGAATGTTATGCATCACAGGTGACCTCAAGGAACCCACATTCATCACCTGGGGTTTGACAGCAGAGCTGTGCGCATGCACGCGTGCTCGAATTTGAACGAGCGGTTTTGGGGGGGAAAACATAATTAAATTCTTCCCTTTGAGATGAAAGTGTATTATTTTAAATGCAAAGAGACCGATTTAAAATGATCATGATATGAGCACAATGTAATTTTTACCAGTGCAACTCAATTGAGAATGGGCAACATGCCTTTGGCCTAGTATCTTTGTTGATTGAGGATGTTGGAATATCATGGTTTCCGAGTGTGTGGTTCGCATCTATGTATGTTGACCTTTTTTTTTCTTCGATTTAAAGCTTTCGTGACTGCAGGGCTTCATCTTCTTGGTTCTTTCGGTAAAGTCACGTATAAGGGAAATAATAAAATAATAAAAATTAAACATAATAAAATACAATTCTCACGACGTTTCAGCCACAACGCAAGCAGCCGAACGACCTATGTTGATCTTCTTTCGCACCGTACGTAGCCAACCGTGCTAATTGGAGGTGCGGGGGAAGGACAACAAACCAAACACAAAAAGCAGCTCTAAAGAAATGAGTTTTCAACCGAGATGATTTAAAAGTGCACAGCTCCCCAGTGGCTTCCGAACATTGGAAGGAAGCATATTCTTAGGTTTTTTCGGTAAAGTCACGTAGCTACAAAAATTAAAATTAATAAAAGTAAAATTAAAATAAAATAAAAATCACGACGTTTCGGAGGCAACGAAATTGTAAGGAAGAGCGTCGCAGACGGCCGCTGAAGTGCGTCTGAAGGTGCGCAATGTTGGCGACCACCGTCTTTGGCTACGCGCGTGACCTCGCGATCCGTTGGGCAGGTCGCCGATGGCATGCATCACCTGGAGAAGATGCGTTACGTCCACCGAGATCTGCGGGCGGCAAATGTGCTGGTGAACAGCTTGCTGAACTGCAAGGTCGCCGACTTTGGGCTGACACGCATCGTCGAAGATAACGAATACACGTCCAAAGCAGGTCAGCGCCATTCGCTCGTGATAGCAATGAGAATGTCAAAGGGCCTTTTTACGTCTCATCGTAATCATTTCAATGTCCAGCTGTCGTTTTCTTTTTTTTTTAAGCAAAGAGGACATCTGATTGACAGGTGCCCGCGTGTGGCACAATGTCAGAATGTCAGAATATTTATTTCAGAATTAGAATATCTATTCATATTGGAGGAATCCGATGGAGCTACACAGCTATTTTTTTTTCACAGATGGCATCACACGTCGCAATGCAATGGCGTCTCCAGGCTGCAA
Organism: Lampetra fluviatilis; assembly: GCF_964198595.1. NCBI lineage: Eukaryota > Metazoa > Chordata > Hyperoartia > Petromyzontiformes > Petromyzontidae > Lampetra > Lampetra fluviatilis. The sequence goes on from NC_136288.1 coordinate 10,462,936, forward strand.
GTGGGGCCCATAGAATCTTAGCAGGGTGACGGTGATGCTCTTGGCTATATCAATTCGGAAAGTAGAGAATCATTTTAATAATAATGTCAAAATATGGATCACGACACCGGCCCGCGTGGAATAATGTGACGGGGCCTTTAATGGCCGCCGCGATTTAAACGGCGCACATTTATGGTGACCCAGGGCGGTCGAGGATTTGATCGGCAAACTTCTGCGATGTGGGAAACACCGATACCGCTCGGCCACCTAGACACTTTTAGCACCACCAGTTAAGCTGGCAACTGCAAACAGATAGAGCTGTGTGGTATATGTTAATATTCATCTTGTACTTTTTACTTGGCAGGTACCAAATTCCCAATCAGATGGACATCACCAGAGGCGATGCATTTTGGCCACTTCACCACCAAGTCTGACGTGTGGTCATTCGGGGTCCTCCTCACGGAGATGATCACTTATGGAAAGATCCCATATGCAGGTGAGGATTTCATGCCAAATGCTAATTTGAGACCTGTAGGGATTTTCAACACAGCTCAGTTTGGGTGTGGACTACATTTCATGCGTGGAGAGCGTTGTGCATTTTTGTTTACGTATTGGGAATATATTTTGCTTGCATTGTATAATCAACTTAACAGTACTGTACTGAGGCCTGCAAACCTTTTCGGCCGGCCATGATGGCGAACACAATTTATTGTTGTTATACATTTCTAGACTTTTATTGGGGTTGTCGTCATCGTCACATTGAACGTTGCTGCACTTATCCCTCTCATGGGGTACTCTGCAGATCTCATGACAGAGTTGTTAACGGAGTGGCGTGGCATTGAAGTGAACTCATGCAGGCAGTGGATAATTTGCATACCCTGAAAGTGTCTAAAGGTTGCCTACAGTCCAACTTTTTTTTAAACAGCTGACTGGGTGCATTATTTCCTCGTGCACCGCGGTCGTTTGGGGTCCGCTGAGAAAGCAATAAAAGTGGTCACCAGGCACGGTAGACTTATCGGCAATTGTAAATTTGTACTTACACGCCACAATGATTGCCTTAATCTAAGCAAGGCGAAAAGGAATGGCCGCTAATCTCGCGAGGGTTACATTTTAGCATGAGAAGCTCGGTTATGAGTCTTCGTGTTCAAGATGTTTCGTTCAACAGATTGTAACCAAGGCAATGGATGTCATGAAAGCGCCTGGCTTTGCAGTAAAATGCTATACGCAAGGAAGTTCAATAGGGGGTGTGGGTTGGTGCAGCGGGGAGCGGTAGTGTAGCAGTTAGTGGGCTGCACTACAAACCAGGCGACGCGGGTTCGATTCCCGCTCACGGCCAACATCAGTGGCAATTATCTGAACCGGTCCAAAACCTGCCCAAGATCGACTCAGCCTCAAATGAGTACCTGGTGCGGTGTGTAAACATCACACCGCTGGGGAGACAAAGGCGGCCGGGCATGATGCTGGCCACCCACCCCCACGTGCGCCGTGTGGGCCTTCATAGGTGCTCGCTAACAGCACTTGCCCCAACAGTCTGTTAAGGCTATACGGGGGATCTTTGTTGTGGTATTATTGTGCTTGATGCACGATGTTATGACACCGGCGATCCGAGTTTGATTTTGTGGCCAACTTCAGTGGACGAGTGATTTTCAACTATTTGTTCAGGGCCAACAGTGGAGGTCAACATTGCCCCATACTTTTTGGAGCAGTGATTCGCTTTCACATGACCTTCAGTAAAGCCCACATACAGTCGCGTGTGCATATATAACATATAAAGGGACTTATGTTTTGTGTTTCTGCATAAAAATAAAATATTGATAAATATTAGCCTAATGGCTTTCCAGACCAAAGTTATCCAGTAACATTTGTTCAAGCAAAGCAAGCTCTGAACAAGTTTCAACTTATGGGCTTCATCAGCAGTCGGGACTTGGTTGCCAGATGTTATTTTGGCAATAGCGCTTCATCGGAACGATGGGCCCTGTTCAACACACACACACAACTGTATATAAAAAACAAAAACTAATGATGTGTCGTTGTGGAGCATTATGGGGTGATAACATATACCAACTAACCCTCTGTTCTGTGTCTCCACACACGAATGATTCGTCTCCCTTCAGGAATGTCACACCAGCAACTGATCTCGAACCTGGATAAAGGATTCCGCATGCCCTGCCCAGTAAACTGCCCAAGCGAACTCTACGATCAGATTTTGCAGTGCTGGAACGAGAAAGCGGAAGAAAGGCCGACCTTTGAGTTCCTGCAGGATATGCTCTACGACTTCCACATTAGCACCGAAGCACAATATCAGTAGGCAATGCTGGAATAATGCACTGAAAATGTTTACAAAAATGAATATTGATTGTATGTATTGTATGTATGTCGAACTTCGCTCGCACCGTACGTAGCCAACCGTGCTAATTGGAGGTGCGGGGGGAAGGACAACAAACGAAACACATAAATCAGTTCGAAAGAAATGTGTTCTCAATCTATATGATTTAAAAGTGCATAGCTCCAGTGGCTTCCTAATATCGGAAGGGGGAGCGTTCCAGACGGCCGCAGAAGCGCATCTGAAAGCGCCACGCGGTGCATTGTGGCCGTCTCTGTTCGACGGTGAGTGTACAGGGGTGCAGCTTTGTTAGCATGAGCCCCGCTGCAAAGAATCACAGGTGACCCTCCCCTGGCCAATAACATCGCTCTTTGTAGTCTGGTGCCTGAGCCACTGTGGCCCACAGGTGGTGCTGGTGCAGTTGCACCGCCTGCGTTCTCAACAACTATGCCACTGTGATTGTGGTATTCGTTTGATTTTTTTTACCATTGTCTACATATCTTATTTTGTAAAGCACTGATCTCACCTCCTTCAGTGAGTTGTGTGTGTGCGTGGAGAGATAATAACATTGAGGCTAAAAAGAGACTCAGACATTCGTGAATACCTGGAATTAATCACGTGGGTGTTTTTTTTGTCATCGTATTTATTAAGCGACATAAAGAAACGGATGGTACTCTTTGGCTCTTTCGGTAAAGTCACGTAGGTAGAAATAAACGAAAACAAATCACGACGTTTCGATCGCAACACAAGCAATCCTCATCAGGTGGAACAACCACAGCAAGAAAACAAATCCTGAAATAGGCGAGAGAATTGCCGTGGCAAGAGGTTATATAGGTAAGGAAGAGGGGGGGGCAAGGGGGGAGAGAGAGGGGGGTGGTAAATTGGGACGTGACACGTTTCTGCCTTCACAGCATTTTTCCTTGCCACGATTTTGAATCGAGGGGACTGCATCTCAGCGTAGCCTGGCGTGTGGTGATGCGTGCGGGGGGGGGGGAGACGGTTGGTAGAATTTATTACAAGTTTTACAAGGGAATGCTGGAAGTGACGCAGTTGTCTAAACACGCCGTTGTGTTTTCTTTGCACGCTTTGAGCACACGCGTTGTTTGCCGTTTCGATCCCCCGTCTCAAAGTGTTACCCAAAGACCGCCGTCCCTCTCGAGCACACGGAGACTCAGTACTGCTGATTCAGTCCACGCCAGTCATTGATTTGCCGCAGATAAGAAGAAGCGGGCATCGCTTTCAATGCTGCCGTACCTCTCCCCCCCATCACCCACCCCCCGGCATACACACATGGGAAGTGTTGTGTTGTTGTTGTTGGAGCACTACAAATGTTGTCCGCAGGCAAGGCGAGGGGTTTGCACAAATGTAGCGACACTTAGCTCGTATTAAATGGGGAAGAAAAATGAGAATTACCACTCAGCATGATTTTTTGTTACTTGAGGTGAAAGGATTAGATGGTTTCTTTGGTTGATTTCTAAAAGAAAATCGTAGCAGTGTAAATTATGTTATTGTAAGGGTTACGATAACCCGTATTTATCCATGGGTCTGGTCCAACCGGTCCTTAAAAATAAAATATGAAATCCCATAAAAAAATGTAACATTAATTCAATTACACCGATATAATTTAACACGCATAGTTGATAACACTAAAGTTGAGAGGTTTTTTTTTAGAAGAAAGCTTGAGGCTTTTAGAGATTCTACGATTTCTTTAACGTTCCAAGGCTACTCAAGAATATTTATTATTGAGCAAAGGTTTTGTTTTACTCAAAAACATTAATCCGAATGGTCTGTTCAATGATCAAAACTGGAATTTGATTTAAATGGATTAGGGCTAAACCTTCGGGATTCCACTGTACTGTATATACGTGCTACAAAAGTTTGTGTAGGCACACCCATACACACTTTTATCCGTCAAATCTGAACGTATGTTCCGAAAAAATTGTGAATATAACCACGTAAGCACATCGCATATGCCGTAATATGTAATATGTATAACAAAAAAAAGTAAAAAAACAGTCTTTGCGTGTTGATACATATTTTCTACACCCGTGGAATCATTCATTTAAAATTATTAAAGTATGATGATATCAGAATCTGTAAATATATTAAGTGTCATCGTGATGCAGTCCTTTGCAAACTTGAATACAAATGCAATACACTTTGCTCACAGGTGTGTTTTTTGTCATTTGGTATAAGATTTGCGTCTCGTTTTAGCTTTTTGTTATTTTACAACTAAGAAATGTTGGACAAATGAGACGGAAATATATATAAGAGGTTTTTTGGTTTAGATCGCGTAAATATATTAATGTGTCATTAAACCCGCCACCACCCGACACAGCCAACTAGTAAGGTTTGTCACGTAAACAGAACGTGCCAATTCGTCACTAGTACAGCACTAGTGTGTAGTGTATAGTGTAGAGTAGTGTCGTGTGTAGTGTAGTGTACTGGTACAGCACACCGGTGTGTTGGAGAGCCAAGCCACAACATTTACAATCCGAGTGCGACGTTTCGCACGTATACATATTTAGGCGATAAAACCCAAAAAAAACCCTGTATTCATTAATTTTTCGATGATATTGGTCGCGAAAGCCTACGTGTTAAACCAAAAATATCATCACTTGTCGGTGGATTTCTTTTGTAATATATTAAACATTGGCAACAAAACCAACAACATCAAAAACCCGAGCTGTCTAGCGCAATGGTGGAGCCCGGATTTCCAGGTAGGGAGGGGGGGGGCAACCCCTCCAGCAATGAAAAATGATAGAGTAGTTGATAATTGTTTTTTTACCCTTCTATCTGGCAACACAACTGACAGGTCAGATAGATAGAAGGGTAAAAGGGGTACAAAAAGGGTACAAAAACAATTATCATATTTTTTTACTGGCAAATGAGGTTCCAATGGGATAGAGGAGTTGTTAGTAAGTAAGGAGTTGTTAGTTTGTAAGGAGTTGTTAGTTTGTAAGGAGTTGTTAGTAAGTAAGGAGTTGTTAGTAAGTAAGGACTTGTCCCTTGATCTTGATCCGACGCTTGTGCGGCGATGGCGCAGCCATCGATCGAGGGTTGCATTCGAACCGCGTTGTGTGATCGGCATCGCGCTCGCTGAAGGTGTTTGCCTTCAGGGAAGTCGTGTGTGCTGTATACGCAACTGCGCACAATTCTGTGAGTAACCTATAACTGCTTTTCCGTTACTTATTGCCAATTACGGACTCAGACTATTGTCCTATCATCTCATAGAGTCCCTGGCACATAATAATATGCTACACAGTGGCAGTGGGGGTCGCAAAATGCCGATTTATTACTAATAAACCCCAATGATCCGATCGAAATTAGGGATTTCGATCGGATCATTGGGGGGGGGGGGGGGGCACGTGCCACCCCACCCCCCAAGTGCATCTCGCTAATTAGCGAAAGGCTGCTCGCTCCATTGACGTCACACGTGGACTTCCTCTGCCGACGGGGCAATAACCCACGTGGATGTCAAACACACCGCCGCACACAACGCCGTCTCTATATCTCTATCTCTCTCTCTCCCCTTTTTTAAACCTCGTAAGGATATTTCATCGACTGTCTTTATTACTTTGGAACTAATTATAGTGCGGCCGGTAAGTCCCCACCGACGACTGCTGCCACGCACCGCAAACAGTGAACAAAGACAAAGGCCACCTGCTGTGAGCTTTAATAGATCCTGTTGGGGGGGGGGGGGGCAAGTGCTGTTGGCGAGCACTTATAAAGGCCGGTGAGAGGTGCACGATGGGGCCGTGTGGCCACGTTCGCTGCCGCCTCTGTCTTACCAGTGCTGATTATTTCTTATTTTTATCACGTCTTCAGATACTTTATTAAGTCGACTTTGCGGCAGGCTCAGGGCCAGTTCAGATGTCATTTGCCACTGATGATGTTGGCCTTTGACGGCAACCAAGCCCAGGTAGCTGGGTCTACAAATGCTAATATGTGCATCACTCTTCTTGGTTCTTTCGGTAAAGTCACGTAGAATCAGAGGCGTAGCTAGGATATTTTGCGCCCGGAGACGAACTATAAAATTGACGCCCCCCCCCCCCGTTTAATCACATTTTCCTATTACTTCGAATAAGGAATAACAATTTAAATTTTAATGAAACATTGTATTTAAAGCAGCAAATTTATAGAAATTATATTACATGGCTCACTCAGTCACTGTCGTAGACTGGTTGACATAGTCTACAAAAGATTAATTTTTCTTGATTTCACTGTCGCAAACTGGTCAATCATGTAATCAAAATCTGTTTTTTGCAATGTTTCTCTTTCAACGCTAAGAAGAGCAAGATCGCTGAGACGATCTTGTCCCATTGAAGCCGCAAATACGACTAAATAAGTTTCAATTTGCTGAACGACCGCTCACAGCTTGCAATTGAAACTGCTATTGTTAATAAAATTTGCAGTGAAATTCGCAAATTCGGAAATATGTCGTCTCCATAAAACACAATAAAACTAAGAAGATCCAAAGGAGTTTCTGGTAGAACTTCATTCCGGTTACTGAGCAGCATTTTGCAATCTCCAATTTCTGTGAAAAGTTCGTGGCCATTGATGTCGGTGTCATAGAAATTTCCAAAATATGTGCAATTTAGATGATTTGCATCGACATCTGTGTCGGTTAGAAGAGTTTTGATGTCCAGCAGAAATCCATATTTTGTCTTCAGGTCTTTTAGTCGTAAAAACCGTGTTGACATCTCCTGTTGAAGTCGATAAAGTACGCTCTTCATAACGCGCACAATTTCTTCTTCTGCTGAAAGTCCTGCATCTCTTGCCAGTTCTCCTGCCATCTTCTTCTGTCCACATCTATCCCCCAGGCTGTGCATCTTGTTTTGGCGTTTTCTACAGCAACTTGGCTCAAATCATCACGAAGCTTGACAAATTCATGCTCCAAAGATTCAAGATCAGTTGCTGCTTCCTTGAAGTTCATAGTAGGATCCTGTTGTATCTATGCCCCGTTTTCCAAAAATTCCTGTAAGCGCTTCTGAACACGATACATTTTTCCAAGAATGACATTCTAGAAATGTAATAAAACTATGAAGTTAAAATTGAAAACGCATGCCTGTAACTGTTCTGCATCGCTTCTGATTTCAGGCGTTATAGTTACGTCCTCCGATAATTTGTCTAGCAGCCCTACTAGTTCATCCAGTCCTTCATAGATAGCTTTAACAGCTTCTGATCGTGCACTCCAGCATGTTTCAGACTCCCACTTTACTGTGATGGGCACATCTTTTTTAACTCTTCCCAACGAATTGTTGAACGAGAGAAAAACAAATATATACTTTCAACTGTTCCAAAAAATGTGACGAAATGTGGATCCTGTTTAGCTGAGTGTACTCCTGCTAAGTTTAAGCTGTGCTTGTCACAGTTGACAATGCTCTGTGATTGTCACATATTCGTTGTTGAAGGCCGGATATATGCCCAGTCATCACAGCAGCATTGTCATAACATTGTGCCCGACAGTCGGCTTGAGGTATGTTGTCAGATTTAAGTCTTTCGACGATGACTCTTTCTAGGCTTGCTGCATCTTTTGCATGTATATCGATATAACCTAAAAAAAAATATTTGATAGTTACTTTTTTAGTTTAAAAATCCACATCCACAAATCTTATGACCTGAGAAAGTTGTTCCCGATGTCTTAGATCAGGAGTTGAGTCAAGTAAGATACCGTAGTACTTGTTTTTCCTGATATCACTCAACAATTGGTTCTTTACAGTCGACGCAAGTATGTGGATGAATTCATTCTGGATTTCCGGTGACAAATAAGAAACTGATCCCGGATTTTCTCCTGCGTGCTGTACGTGTTTTGCTAACAATGGGTCATACTGCGCAACGAGTTTGATCAGCGCGAGAATTTTTCCAACATTTTAATCCTCATCCGCATTCAAATTTTCCTCATGGCCACGTAGTGCCAAATTTTGTGAAACCAGAAACTTAATACAGGTGAGTATTCTTTGCAATATATCTCGCCAACGTTGTTTTTCCAAATGAATCTGAGCTTGAACCACTGCGTCAATTCCAGTACCATCAATTATCCTTCGTTCGGCTTCCTTCCATGCAGTAAAAGCTGTGCGGTGGCTAGGATTGTTTTCATGAGAATTTCGTTTTTCTGGCTTTCTCCACTTGTTGAAACCGTTTGTTAACTCAAACGAAGCTCGTGAGTTTGAACTCGATGATGTAAATAATAGACAACAAAAACAGTAAGCAGCTTTATTGATTGGTGAATATAATAGCCACGAACGATTCACTTCCTCTCCGTTCGCTAGTCGGCGTTTAAACCATGCTGATGTATATTCTTAGGGTTTTTCCGGTAAAGTCACGTAGGTAAAACATAAAAATTAATGAAAATAAAATCTTGATGCAGCTAATCTGGCTGTGACAGTCCCACCTGATGACGGAGACTTGTGTTGCCTCCGAAACGTCGTGATTTTTTGTTTTTATTTTATTTTCATTAATTTTGATGTTTTACCTACGTGACTTTACCGAAAAAACCTAAGAATATGATTCCTTGCAGTCACGAAAGCTTCAAATCTAGAATTCATGCTGATGTAATTGAACGTGCGTGGGCTGCTCTGGCTGCTGCAGCCGCCTGGAGCGTGGTGTCACTAATAAGAACTAAAAATAGGCCGTCGTAGTTACTGCCACCAAAAAACAGACCAGTGACTAAGGCTGAAAGACTGTGCCTGTCTGTTGTTTGGGACGTTCTTCCATGTAAGTTTTTAATAGGCGCGCGTACCAAAATGTAATTACATGACATGTAGGCTGTGTGTGGCGGGATATATAAACTTTTAGGTTGAGGTGTAGATTTGTGCAACAGTTTCAGGCTGCCGCGCCCGCCGCAATAAGTTATGTAACGTTGTAAGCCTCATTTTGGCGCCCCTTTACCTTGGCGCCCGGGGACATATGTACCCCCCCCTCGCTACGCCTCTGCGTAGAATAAAAATAATAAAATAATAAAAATAAAACATAATAAAATAATTCTCACGACGTTTCGGCCACAACGCAAGCAGCCGTCCTCAGGCAGAGCCTTCTCGACAGATCTGTTCTTCACCTGAGGACAGAGTCATTCAGACTGTCTTCTCGACAGACCTGTTCTCCACCTGAGGACGGCTGCTTGCGTTGTGGCCGAAACGTCGTGAGAATTATTTTATTATGTTTTATTTTGATTATTTTATTATTTTCCTTCTACGTGACTTTACCGAAAGAACCAAGAAGATGAATTCCTGCAGTCACGAAAGCTTTAAATCGAAAAATGTGCATCACTCTTCCCCCAAAATAGTTAATAAGACACTACATGCGTAGTAGCTACATGTGTAGTAGCTACGGGCCCCGCACTTTCAAGGGCCCCGCGCTAAATGCTTTCAAGCTATCAATTCCGGTTCAGTGATTCTGCACTTGCTCTATCACTATAGTACTATACTGCCTTCAACTTTTAGCAACGACTGGGTGTTTAAGGTTAGCGATTTGTAGTATCATCTGGTTGTATAGCAAATGAAAAAATACACTGGGGGAGCGGTAGTGTGGCGGTTAGCGCTACGCTGCCCTACGAACCTGGCCACCCGAGTTCGATTCCTGCGCACGGCCAACACCGGTGACGACTATATGAACCGGTCCTGGGCCTCCCCTAGGTCGACTCAGCCTCAAAATGAATACCTGGTACGATGTGTAAGCATCGCCACTGGGGGAGACAAAGGCGGTCGGGCGTGGTGCTGGTCACCCCACCCCCTCCTCGTGTGCCGTGCCGGCCTTCAGCGGTGCTACTCGCTAACAGCACTTGCCCCAAAAGTCTGTTACAGGCTACACGGGGGATCTTTGTTTTTGTACTCGCTAACAGCACTTGCCTCACTAGTCAAAGTGGGCTATGCATGTAACCATTGCCTTTGTTCCGTAGCTTCACCGCAAGAGGGCGATCAAGAATTATTTTCCACATTTAGGGATGACATCATTGAGAACGTGACGTTCCAATTGCTCCCACTACTCTACGTGGCCGCCAATAAAGCCGATTCACAGTGATTGGGAATAGTTTAATGGGGAATGCTTCATTATGCAGAAAATTACCCCGTCATGTTTTTTGTAAACATTAATTTTTTTCAATAACAAAATTGTCAAATTGCTTTCATTGATGATTGTGAGCAATAAACGATTGTGTTAGGGTTGCCCTGGGACATACCATGGGAAGAATATATCATAATACAAGAGGGAGAAATACGTGTAAATGCATTGTTTTGACAAGTGTATTGTTAGGGCTTGTCTTAACAAGTGTATTGTTATGCCTTGTCTTGACTGGTCTATTGTCATGCCTTGTCTTGACGGGTCAATTGTTATGCCTTGTCTTGACTGGTCTATTGTCATGCCTTGTCTTGACGGGTCAATTGTTATGCCTTGTCTTGACTGGTCTATTGTTATGCCTTGTCTTGACTGGTGTATTGTCATGCCTTGTCTTGACTGGTCTATTGTTATGCCTTGTCTTGACTGGTCTATTGTTATGCCTTGTCGTCACTGGTCTATTGTCATGCCTTGTCTTGACGGGTCAATTGTTATGCCTTGTCGTCACTGGTCTATTGTTATGGCTTGTCTTGACTGGTGTATTGTTATGCCTTGTGACAAAAGCTGGGACGTTTACGAATGTCCTGGGACGACTGACAGATTTTCCACGACTGCAGCTACCTCAGTCAGATGACGATCTCGGGAAAACCAAGACAGTTGGAAACCCAAGGTTGTTTTACAACACAACGACGCATTTTATTCCGCCCATATAATGCACCAGTTGCAAAGGTATAGTGTTGCCATTACCTTAAAAGCTAGGGATAGATTTTATTGGCTTGCAATTTTATATAGAGTCTGTCAACTATTACCCACCCGTTCAGGAACTGCATTGAGAATGGCACACCTGGGTTAGTTGGGCCATTTCGTTTATGTAAATCCTCTCGTGCTGTCTTTAAAAGTTTACAGATTAATGCGGCAGAGGGTTCTGCAGAATCAGGGAAACGTGTAACTGCTGAATACGCATTCAAATGTATCTCGGTCTTTATTCAAATCGTTTTGTTTAAATAATTATCTTCTCCCCATGGTCCAGATTATTTCACCACGCTCGTTAGTGGTGGGTTTGTAAAGTTAGGGAGCATAGACGTCGGAGCGTACACGTGTAGTACAGTACAACACATTTTCCAATCACCCGCTTCCTGCCCAACCGCGTCATCCCGCAGTCTATGAAACCGGTGATGCGTAACGGTCGTCAACCCAAAGTCTTATCCAGGCTCGAACCTGCTTAGCTTCTGAAATGTGATAAGATCGGGCACGTCACGGACACTTTGGTCATCGGCAATGCTGTGAACTATGCAGTATACGAAATGAATGCTGCACGTGTGCATTACTGCTGTCTTGGAAAAAAAAAATCTATTTTAGTCTGCAAACTATGTTTGATAAAAAAAGTGCCATATACGAATTACATGTTTATAATTTTACGTGTGTCTGTTTTAAGGCAGTGGTAATGAGGGGCATTATTTAGCTTGTTCACGACTGCTTAATCATGTTTATTTATTGATCTCATCAACGACGCTGCTCTCTATTTATGTAGGAGCACAGAACACCAGGAAAATCAAGGAGGATGGGGCGTGTCAAGGGCCAATGTGCCCTTCATGGCCACGAGCACTTTTCTTTTTATATACGCCACTGAGACACAGTAAAGTGTTTTACTGGTAGGAACCTCCTGGTTACACCAGCCCACAGGGGATTATTGTGTCCGTCGTGCAGGGAGGGGCTGGGTGGGGAGGGAGGGGGCTGGTTGGGGAAGGGAGGGTGGGGAGGGGCTGGGTGGGGAGGGTGGGGCTGGGTTGGGAGGGTGGGGAGGGGCTGGGTGGGGAGGGTGCGGCTGGGTGGGGGGTGAGAGGGGTGGGGCTGGATGGGGAGGGGCTGGTCACCCCGTGGTGCCCTTATAAAACTCAACGTTTAACCTACTCACGCCGGCTTGTGCCCGCCCTCACAGTCGGGCATATTTGCGGAATACACCACGCCGCCGTTGACCCTGGCCATTGACCGAGCAACCCAACGTTCCTACCAGCTCCCTCCGCAGGAATGTGTTAATATCCGACTTGTAAACCAGAACATATTTTCACACCACATCCACAATACCGGCATTTCGCTATGGCCACTGGCTTCGTGCCCATTGTGGTCTGCCAGCGACCAAGGAAAAATTTCCAGTGATGAATAACGCCCTGCTTACAGGAGATACAATGTAGGATGCTCACCAGTATGCTGAACTGAAGATTGGTTACGTTTTCTTGGTTCTTTCGGTAAAGTCACGTAGAAGGGAAGTAATAAAATAATAAAAATAAAACATAATAAAATATATTATTTTATAATGTTTTATTTTTATTATTAATTTATAATGTTTATTTTTATTATTGTATTATTTTCCTTCTACGTGACTTTACCGAAAGAACCAAGAAGATTAATCCCTGCAGTCACGAAAGCTTTAAATCGAAATTGGTTACGTTGGTAAAAGTGTGGAAAATAAATACTGTACGTGCACTGTTTCATTTTGCATACAACAATGCACATAGGCTATATTTTAGATCTGCTGGCAAATGTAGTGTGCACATAACACAGAACATTGCTCATTTTACACTGTGCACCTTTCGATATTGACAATATGTTCCACATACAACAATCGTTTGTGGCGCATGGCTGCGATGCAGCACTGTGGAGGCGAGGCCGACTCCCGCGCGAGACACTCTGTGGGCAGCAGAGGGGAATGCAGCAACAGCTATTGGAGACGCACTTAAACGCGCCCACATTTTCGCTCCCCACTTTCACCAGCCCGCACTTACCAGCTTGCTGAGGTATGGATAAATAAGCCCCAATGATCTTCTTGGTTCTTTCGATAAAGTCACGTAGAATGGAAACAATAAAAATAATAAAAAAAAACGTAATAAAATATTTCTCACGACGTTTCGGCCACAACGCAAGCAGCCGTCAGACCTGATCTTCACCTGAGGACGGCTGCTTGCGTTGTGGCCGAAACGTCGTGAGAAATATTTTATTATGTTTTACTTTATTATTTTTATTGTTTCCATTCTACTTGACTTTACCGAAAGAACCAAGAAGATGGATCCCTGCAGTCACAAAAGCTTTAAATCGAAACCCCCAATGACTGACACGGCATGGGGAGGCCTTTATCCAGCGGTTAGTAAACAAATGACTGCACATGTACGTGCACACTCTTCACAATTGCATACCAAATCGCAGATAACCTCGTTCAGGTAGAACTCGGAGAGACAAGTATGTTTACGCTACGAAGAAGGATACTTCTCGGGCAGTGTTCATCACAAAGTTTCAGAGGCGAGGCACTTTCGCCGATAAAACGTCGCCAGTGTTGAGTGCCGCCAAACAATTTTAAACCATTGTGGGGTTTGACAGCAGCGCGATGATGATGATGATGGGTGGAGTGTTTTCACATTCGTGTATTGTCAGGGGTCGTACTACAAGCCACCAGGGGGTCCCTATCAGCCCGCGGGCCTTGCGATTAAGAATGCTGCTTTTAGAGTGCTGCATTATAAACACGGTTCCTTTTGGCGTCATCTGGTCCAACACCAATGGAGACTAGGCTCTAAGAAAAGCTGTCTCGGGTGTGAACCAATCAACTTCAAGGACAGTGCATATTATTATCATCATCAGAGTTGTTTCTTTTTGTTTGCATTTTGACTGCTTGTGTTGTGGTTATTGCAAACATGATGCCTTGTATTAAGGTGCCAGTTTTGTACCAGTTTAAAGGGTAAAAACCTTCTACTATATTTTGCCACTGGTAAAGGAGGTCTCATAGTGTAAATGCTTACCCCGAGCTCTCAGTACTCTGATAGTGCGCTGTTTTTGAGTTGTACGTCTTTTGGCGTCATCTGGTCCAACACCAATGGAGACTAGGCTCTAAGAAAAGCTGTCTCGGGTGTGAACCAATCAACTTCAAGGACAGTGCATATTATTATCATCATCAGAGTTGTTTCTTTTTGTTTGCATTTTGACTGCTTGTGTTGTGGTTATTGCAAACATGATGCCTTGTATTAAGGTGTCAGTTTTGTACCAGTTTAAAGGGTAAAAACCTGCTACTATATTTTGCCACTGGTAAAGGAGGTCTCATAGTGTAAATGCTTACCCCGAGCTCTCAATACTCTGATAGTGCGCTGTTTTTGAGTTTGACGCCTTTTGGCGTCATCTGGTCCAACACCAATGGAGACTAGGCTCTCAGGAAAGCTGTCTCGGGTGTGAACCAATCAACTTCGAGGACAGTGCATATTATTATCATTATCAGAGTTGTTTCTTTTTGTTTGCATTTTGACTGCTTGTGTTGTGGTTATTGCAAACATGATGCCTTGTATAAAGGTGTCAGTTTTGTACCAGTTTAAAGGGTAAAAACCTGCTACTATATTTGCCATTGGTAAAGGAGGTCTCATAATGTAACTACCGGCACAAATTATATAAGGTGTGCATCTCAACAATGTCAAGCACAATGACCTTTGAACAAAAGTAAACGACGATGATTTGTAGGCACACAAATCTGGAGGAGTCCTTGCGGACGGACTGATCAAAATGATGACGCAAAGACGTCCACGAGAACAGGATGCAATGTTCTTGTGAAAGTGTATTTGGTAATGCAAAGCAAGGTAAATTTCGATTTAAAGCTTTCGTGACTGCAGGGATTCATCTTCTTGGTTCTTTCGGTAAAGTCGCGTAGAAGGGAAGTAATAAAATAATACAAATAAATATATTATATTATTTTATTATGTTTTATTTTTATTATTTTATTACTTCCCTTCTACGTGACTTTACCGAAAGAACCAAGAAGACAAAGCAAGGTAGCTAGAACATACAAACTTTAGTCATTGAATGGAACCTGTCATCACGTGGATCAGAAACAACGACACCGAGTGCCTGACAGAAGAACACACGGATCAGACAGCCAATATCGCACACAATCGTGACATGCCCTTGACTATGAAGAGAAACAAAGCGGGCTCGCGCAGGGAACATCAAGAAGAGATGATTATAATTGATCACCAACTCTGGGAATGGAACGGCAACCACCGTGTAGATGGAGCGAATAGATCAGGTCACGTGCAGCAGCTGAAACCTCCGATTAGCACGGTCGGTTACGTACGGTGAGGATGATATAAATGTGTCGTTAAAGCCGCCACCACTCGACACAGCCAACTAGTAAGGGTTGTCACGTAAACGGAACATGCCAATTCGTTACTAGTACAGCACATCGGTGTGTTGGAGAGCAAAGCCACAACGAAACAGGAGGACTTCTCCACAAATCTGGCTGTCGCCTGATGAAGCTAGTTGTAATTACTGGCGAAACGTCGTACTCAGATTGTGAATGTTGTGGCTTGGCTCTCCAACACACCGGTTAGTGCTGTACTAGTACACTACACTATACACTACATTACTCTACACTATACACTACACACTAGTGCTGTACTAGTGACGAATTTGCCACGTTCTGTTTACGTGACAACCCTTACTAGTTGGCTGTGTCGGGTGGTGGCGGGTTTAACGACACATTTATATATTTACGCGATCTAACCCAAAAGCACCTCTATTATATACAAATAGATGTTGGCATCCCAGGAACGTAGCAGTGATGGTGAGGATATGGGTAAACATTCATTCAGCAGTGAATACATAATGGCTGGGAGTGCTTATTATGATTATGATGATGAATACATGTAGATGCTCGTTACTAGTGTACATTATAAACACGTTCTAGAAATACTAGGAAGCCAATATTAATCTCAACATATATTTTGCATACAGATACTGAAGAAAATACCAAAAACCCTTTATTTTATAAATAAGGTCCCCACAAATTGGTCTGACTCATAGGGCAGGTTTATTCTAAAATTGTTTTAGTTACATGAACAACTCTGATCCTCGTCATCAGTGAACCAGGTAATGTGCTCCTCACTGAGTGTGACGCTAAAACCAACAAAAAGCAGTCGAACCTCGCTACCGATTCGTAATAATCATTAGGGGCCGTCCATAAATGACGTCACGCACTTGGGGGGGCGGGGGGTCAGACATTTGTGACAAGTTGGGGGGGGTTGAGAAATGTGACGTCACGTAAAAATGCGCAACTTTAAATAAATATAGACAACACGTTCTACTTAATTAAATTTACTTTTTAATAAATGTTTTCTTCTACAACATCAGAGTGCAGCGCCACATTAAATACGCATGCTTTATTTTTGGGGGGGGGCAGAGCTTTGTGACGTCATATTTGAGGGAGGGGGGTCTGACTTTTTGTGACGCCGTGTGACAATGGGGGGGGGGGGGGTCAAAAATCGTCCAAAATCGCGTGACGTCATTTATGGACGGCCCCTTATCAAGGGCCATGATCAATCCACTGTTAGATGAAGACCTCTCAAAGCCGTCACCAACTCTCACAACCAGGCGATATAATACTCTATGAGATCTCTTTTACCAGTGGCAAAATATAGTAGTAGGTTCTTACCCTTTTAAACTGGTACAAAACTGACACCTTTATTCAAGACATCATGTTTGCAATAACCACAACACAAGTAGTCAAAAAAGCAAACAAAAAGAAGCAACTCTGATAATGATAATAATATGCACTGTCCTTGAAGTTGATTGGTCCACACCCGAGACGGCTTTCTTTAGAGCCTAGTCCCCATTGGTGTTGGACCAGATGACACCAGAAGGCGTACAACTCAAACACAGTGCACTATCAGAGTATTGAGAGCTCGGGGTAAGCAGGCGATATAATATTCTACCGAGCACAAAACACGCGACCCCAGGCACGTTTCATTACATTTTCTCTGAAAATTTATGTCATTATTATAACAACAACAACAACAAAAACATACATTACAAGCCCAATGTCAATCTACTGCTGTGTCAACTTCCCACGCCGTGTCAGTCATCATCACGCTTTCTACCCTGGAGGTTAACGTCGACATGAATAACGTGTGGAACCCGCATCACATGACAGACACTTTTATTACTACTATAGTAGTAACAGACATTCAATATAAGTATTTTATTTAGTAAATCCAAATCATTTTGATCCAGATATTTAGTAAGCTTATATCAATTTCACCCAGACAATTAGTAAATGTAAATCAATTTCACCCAGATCATTAATAAATATTAATCAGATTCCACCAGATATTTAGTAAATCTAAATTACCATTGCTCAGATATTAAGTAAATATATATCACTTTTCCTTGTAAAATCTATTTGGATTTACACAATTTTTTTTAGGCTCTATAACTCATCATTTGGAATCCTATTACTAAATCCAACATATTTTAACTGTTGCTTTTATTACCATGTACTTATTTTTTATTATTATTTTTTTGTTAATTTATTCAATACTTTTTATTCAAAGTTGTAGTGCTTAAAATCTACTCAATTATATCACGTGTCACTTTGTTGCCATAATTTTTTTTAAGTAACAATGTGTCACATTTTTTACAGTGTACTACCACCACAGCTTCATTTCTCATGCGAATGTTCCGTATTGTAATCAAATTATATATATGCACAGCGGTCTCCTATACATATATACACCCATAGAAAGAACAGTGCCAGACATAATCACACACATTTCCTGGAAAGCCTTCAATTAGTATCTTTAGCGGGGTAATGTATTTGGGGTATTTGACCGATTGCTTTGTGTGATATGAGCTCCATTGGGATCCTTGATCATTGGGATACAAGGTTCATGTCTGAGGCTCATAGAGCCAGACAAAATATACTTGGGCAATCTTGTGATTGGGTATTCATGCCAGAGGCTTACAGAGCCTGACTAAGGCACGTTTAGGCTTCTTATGATTAAAAGTAGTAATGCTCAATGCTCAAAGATGCAGACTCATCTTTAATTTATGATTTATAGGTTTTAGTATGAATAATGCTTGAAGCTCGTTGAGCCAGATTGGGCTCCTTGATTAGGGTTCAATGTTAATGCATGAGGCTCATAGAGCCAGATTAAGGCTCATTGATTCGGGTTCAGTGTTAATGCCTGAGGCTGGTAGAGCCATATTCAGTCTCATTTATTAGGGTTCAATGTTAATACATGAGGCTCATAGAGCCAGATTAAGGCTCATTAATTAGGGTTCATTGTTAATACATGAGGCTCATAGAGCCAGATTAAGGCTCGTTGATTCGTGTTCAGTGTTAATGCCTGAGGCTCATAGAGCCATATTCAGTCTCATTTATAAGGGTTCAATGTTAAAACATGAGGCTCATAGAGCCAGATTAAGGCTCCTTGATTAGGGTTCAATGTTAATGCCTGAGGCTGGTAGAGCCATATTAAGTCTCATTTATTAGGGTTCAATGTTAATACATGAGGCTCATAGAGCCAGATTAAGGCTCGTTGATTCGTGTTCAGTGTTAATGCCTGAGGCTCATAGAGCCAAAACTAAGGTACGTGTAGGCTTCTCCTAAGCAGAAAATGTCCGCGGCTCAAACAAGCGGACTTATGGATCGTTTATTTACGTGTGTGTTACGATTCGTACGGCTCCGTGTTAACGCGACAGCTCAGCGAAATTCCCCTTTGATGCGGATTCAATGTTAACGTGCGCTGCGGCATACGACGAGAGAGAGAAAGAGAGCGAGCGAGAGGCACATGCGGCGGTCTCATGCAGACTTCAAAGTGCGGTTACGTCATTGCTTCAGGCTCCCAGGGTGTGCATGCGGGTGACGTGGTGGTTCGTGGATGCCCAGTCGTGCTGAGTGAGCACAAAGCCCAGGCGTGACATCACAGCCACCCAGAACTTCAACACAGCGGTGCTAGGGGGTTTTCGGGCATCTGCAGCAGCAGCGGCATCAGCAGCAGCAGCAGTAAGCAGCAAGCAACGGGAGCAAGAGGATGCGTATTTGCCCGTCCAGTGTCTTCCTCCGTACGTACAACTGTTCTTCGGCAGCAGCAGCAGCAGAGGCGGCATCCGTTTTGCGCAGCGGAACAGGCGTACGCGTGCAGGCAGCAGGCGTGTGTCGGGACGTCCTCTGAATGAACACTTCGCCTGCGGTGGCAATACGCTGCTGCTGCTGCTCTGCGCTTTTTTGAGCGTTTGTGTTGCGAGAGCACAAACACACACATAGTCACACACACACACGGTCACACACTCTACCCGCTCTGCATCCCCACCGCATTGCACTGCGTTGCAGCGCGCTCGTGCAGAGACGAGGAGCTCGCAGTGGTGGGCATCATCATCAGCAGCAGCAGCCACACACACTCAGAACCCAACAACAACAACAAGAACAACAACAACAAGCTCCGCATCGTTATCATCATCTATCTATGCGTCTGCGTGACCATGCCTTGCCGAGCGGCGGAGCAGCAGCAGCAGCAGCCACGACAGGAAGAAGATGCGGACGATAACAAGGAGCGGATGAAGTCCAAGAGCCTTCCCGACCTCAATGGCGTGGCCGGAGGTGTCCATCGGGCGACGGCGGCGACGGCGGCGACGGCCGACCCGGAGTCGAACAAGAGTGGTGGTGGGACAGTGGTGGCCGGACATCCTCACGGAGGCACGACAGACCTGGCGTGCACGTGGCAGGCAGTGATCCTGCGGGTCAGGAGGTACATTAGCACGAGACAGTTCGCCGACTCGCGCTGTTTCCTCCTCTGCATCTGCATCCTGACCTTCATCCAGGCGCTCATGGTGTCCGGCTACCTGAGCAGCGTCATCACCACCATGGAGAAGCGCTACAACCTCAAGAGCTCCGAGTCGGGCCTCTTGGTCAGCTGCTTTGACATCGGCAGCCTCTTGGTGGTGGTGGCCGTCAGCTACTACGGCGGCCGCGGCCACCGGCCACGCTGGCTGGCCGTCGGCGGAGCTCTCATTGCTCTCGGAGCGGTCATCTTCACGTTGCCCCACTTCCTGTCGCCGCCTTACCACGAAAACTACGCGGCGCGCTTCCAGGAGCTCGAGGCAGAGCGTCGTGACAGCGACAAAGTTCTGTGCGGCGGCGCCGCCAACGCCAACGAAAGTTTGCCGTCTCCGGACGTTCCCAAGGCGGCCAAACCGTGCGATAGGAACACCGGGGGAGGCAGTCACGGGATTTACCTGGCGCTGTTCATGAGCGCCCAGATCCTCGTGGGCATGGGCTCCACTCCCATCTACATCCTGGGGCCGACCTACCTGGATGACAACGTGAAGGAGGAGAACGCGTCGCTCTATCTGGGTGAGTCGCATGGGGGGTGGTGGACTCTACTGATCGCGGTCGGGCCTCCCGTCTGCCATGCGGCATGTTGGTTGGTTACGTTGTGTAAAGCCTCAGCGTGCTCAAACACTGCACGGTTGACAGTATTTGGGGCGTGGGGAAAATTCCATTGTGGTACCACTGCAATCTGATACGACGTCTATGCCTCCCCCCCCCACCACCGCCGCTTTCACAAACGCGCTGTTCAGCGTGCTGAAGTGTGGTCACGTGACATGCTAAACGGGGCGGGCGGGGCGCTGCATGGCTATGCATTCTTAAATCAAACTGTGCAGAGCTTTGATTGTTTACCACCCCGCCGCGCCTGAATGCTGATTTCCCACGGTACTCTGGTGGTGTCACAACAAGGCAAACACGAATGAAAGGAAATGTCCAAACATCCTAAATGCAGGACCATCCTGAAAACAAGAATAGGTGGAATGGCCACTATGCATTGAAATACACATTGCCTCGATGATAATTAGGGTTCCCATATCGTTTCATTTGCGGTGTTATTTAAACTGTATACTGTACCGTTGGTGATTTCTCTTCTGCAACTAAATGGATTAATTTACTAAATTAATCAATAGGCACCTGCCAAGTCAGACACAGAAGGTGAATACAATACTGAGATGAATTTAGCTATTCATTATAAAATCTAGTTGCTATTGTGATTGTGGCAGTTTTTACACACGGCGTAACTTCGTGACCTTAATGCTATTCACGTTTGCTTTTCATCGGGTAAGAAATATCAGGCAACGATGCTAATCATTGACCTTTACAACAAATCCTGTCAAATTTGTTTCAAGTAATTTCTCAGATATGACAGGATCAGCCTGGCTGGCTGAACGGCGAATTTCTACTTTCGCATATAAAGGATTTATAGTGAAAAACTTTGTTTTTACGGGTTATACTTGTTTTACCCTTTTGACAGCGAGCGATGACATTGGCATCTATATGATTCAGCAGAAATGAATGGCTAACGAAGATTAAACAACTTGTACACAGTGTGAATAGCCTTACATTGTTTTCCTGCATTACCATCCAATATTTACAAATTTGAAGAAGAAAAAAAAAGAACTCAATTGGAATATTACAGTTTCAGTTTTATTTATTTGGTATAGCCCTGTGAGCCATGGGGCTCGTGACGTGGGTGCAACCGCAACAAACAAAAACATGAACAAGAAAACATCTTAAAGTGACTACGCGCAAACAAAAAAATCCAGGAAAAAACAGCAAAGTCTTCCAGAAAAAGCACCGAATATCAACGCTGTGTGCAAAAATCCCAGTGGGATGCAAGTCAAACAATAACAACCAAGTTATCATTCTAACTCTGTACTGCAAAAAAAACATGGCTAAACCAAGACGTTTTCAAAATCACTAAAATAAAGCTATAAAATAATGTAACAGTGATCACAGAACAATCATTGCACCCCCCCTCCTACTGTGAAAACTTGGCAGGACCCTGCTGAAAAAGAGTCACGAGACTCAGGGAGGCTTTCCCTGGTAAAAAAAAAAATCTAAATAATAATCATCATGAAGAAGAATAAGTTAGGAATCTGGTACTGGTAGGAACCACCTGGCTACACCAGCCCACAAGAGATTATTGTGTCCGTCGTGCAGGGAGGGGCTGGGTGGGGAGGGTGGGGAGGGGCTGGGTGGGGAGGGTGGGGCTGGGTGGGGAGGGGAGGGTGGGGAGGGGCTGGGTGGGGAGGGGAGGGTGGGGAGGGGCTGGGTGGGGAGGGTGGAGAGGGGCTGGGTGGGGAGGGGCTGGGTGGGGAGGGTGGGGAAGGGCTGGGAGGGGAGGGTGGGGAGGGGCTGGGTGGGGAGGGTGGGGCTGGGTGGGGGTGGGAGGGGAGGGGCTGGGTGGGGAGGGGCTGGGTGGGGAGGGGCTGGGTGGGGAGGGTGGGGCTGGGTGGGGGGTGGGAGGGGTGGGGCTGGGTGGGGAGGGGCTGGTCACCCCGTGGTGCCCTTATAAAACTCAACGTTTAACCTACTCACGCCGGCTTGTGCCCGCCCTCACAGTCGGGCATATTTGCGGAATACACCACGCCGCCGTTGACCCTGGCCATTGACCGAGCAACCCAACGTTCCTACCAGCTCCCTCCGCAGGAATGTGTTTAATTCAGAGCCTCGTTTGTCATGTACCGAAGCGTATCAGACCGTGCATTGTCACAACTGTCACAAGTACATTTCGGATCAGAGTAGTTACGTTGAACAACACGACCGAGTATTGAACAACAATGAGGGCATTCCAAAAGACAGAGGACGCATGTGCTGATGCAGTCACTGGTATGATGGACAAGTGCAATTAACTCAGGGTCACTAGAATGATTGAAACAATCAATTTTAATTAACTAATTGCTTGATTACTGTAGTGATAGTGCCATTGCCTTTGTAAAGTGCGGACATTAACATGTGACCTCATATTTTTTTCATAATATTTCTCTGCATAGGTTTTGTTAGACCATATGTTGAGTTTGAGAATACGTTTAATTTCTAATGTGTCACGTCACCTTGAATTGCAGTGTATTGATGCTCAGTTTTAGAGCATGCCACGCAACCAACACAAGCACTACGTATGTCACCAGCAGATACAGTTTTACAAAACAAAATATGATGTCACTTACCTCCAATTAATTGCTATGAATAAAAAAAATTACCACATAGGTCGCCAACCAAAGGCTTGACAAATACAATGTGGCAAATTTTGGCTCAAATACTCTGCTTGAAAATGCTGAACATGTGTCGCTGAGTAATTGTGCATCATCCAGATCATTTCAATAATCGATTTTAGTGCATTTACAACCTTAGTTTTGTCCTTATTTTATGAAGAAAAAGAAGTTAATATATTATTATTAATTATCTGGCCTACAGCACTTGAAATGCTGTATGTTCCGAGTGATTCATGAGCTCTCATTCATTTTCATCCTATGATCCTTGAAGATGTTTGCAGAGTAAAGTTGCATTTAGTCTTGAGGTAACCTGTAAACTTCTGCATGTTAATGGAAACCAATTCTGTGTAGAGTGCCGTCTGAAGAGAGAAAATCAAGCGCCTTTGTGGTCGTAAACAGGACTGCTTAAGTTCACATACAGTATGCCTCTAATGGTCACTGGAAATGCCCATCACTATGCAAAATCTGATCATTAGTCATTTCTCGGTGTACCTATGTAGTGTTTAATCAGTGTATATCACCTGCTATGACATATGGGTCAGAAATAGGGAAATTTCCAAAGTGGAACAAAAGCCGATAATGTCCCACAAAGGATTGAGTGGTGCATGCTGGGAATTCTACTGAGGGACACATGGATAAATCTAAGTTGTCTTAATCTAAGTTGTCTTGTGGTTGTTGTTGTTGTTGTTTGACTTGCATCCCACTGGGATTTTTGCACACAGCGTTGGTGTACGGTGTTTTTTCCTGCAATATTTTGCTGTCTTTTCTTGGATTTTCTGTTTGCACTTAGTCACATATTCACTTTAAGATGTTTTTGTTCATGTTTTTGTTTTTTGTGTGTTGCGGTTGCACCCGATTCAAGAGCCAAATGGCTCACAAGGCCATACCTAATACATGAACTTGAACTTGATTGGAGAAGATTGGAGAACATATGCAAGTTAGGGACACCGCAAAGCACATAAACTTGTCCAGGACACGTTGCTGCGGTGGCGAGATGTTATCTCCCTCGCCTGGTATACAGGAAGTCGTGGGTTCAATCCCAACCCTGACGCCTGCTGCTGTATATTTGGAGTTTGGATGTCTCTCTCTCTCTCTCCCCGTGGTCGTGTGGATTTTTTCTCCGGGTCCTCCGGTTTTTCCCTCCACATTTAGAATCGACATGCGTTTAAAGTATTTGGCTGCTATAGATTTCCACGTGATGAGCCACTTCGTTGACCTATCATTTGTGGCCAGGTGGCTTCTGAAAAAGAGCTGAACAGCTCAGTGGTAAAATAAAATGTGACAAAAATGTGTTCAGTAATTATATTTGTTTGCTGGAAAGGGATGATGGCCAGTGGCCGAGACTAACGACAGAGTGGCAGCTAAAGAAGGTAAAAACACGCCGTGGAGACGGAGTGATGAAATCATCTCGTGTGCAAGTTAATGACGATTTATCGAAGCGTAAGACTTTGAAAGATTGAGATGGCTTGGGGAGGCCGTCACCCCGCAGTGGACACATTACGTCTGAAGATGGTGATGGCGGTGGTGACAATGATTCTTACTAAATACCACCTATAAATGTCCATGCTTTAGTTTATCACAACACTGCATCATCCTCTCTCTCTCTCTCTTTAGCCTCTCTTCAAACAATTTCGTCATTGTTGTGACATCATCATTGCTGCATAATTCCCACCGCATTGTAACTGTTTTGTATTAAACACAATGACTTCATACAGCATTCACAAGTCAAAATTAGATAATCATTTCTCAGCCATTTGAAGCGAATGAATGAATGTATGGATGGCTAGATTGGCAGAAAAATTATGATTTTCACATTGTAAGACATTGTAATAAGATATTTCATATATTTGTCTCAACACCTTCTCAGCAATTTGATCAGGCCATTATGTATTTACTTAGGAAATAAATACATACACATATTTATTGACATTGCAATTGTCAAACATGTAAACATGACGCAATAAATTATTGTAATGCTCAAATGTATTTTGTAGCGGCCTTTATGGCACATTGTATTGTCCCGCTAATTATATAATATGCGAAGAACGGAGTTGCTGCAGAACGCCGGCATATTGACTTGCCACAGGCGTTAGATGGGAAGGTCATTTTAAGGGCAGAGGTGGCACAACTGTGCACAGCAGTGCAGTCCGTTATTGCCAATGCAGCATCCAACACCGCACGCGTGAAATACCGGACGCATTTGTTTTTTTGCTGAATTACATTAAACAGTCAAAAGGTGTGGGGGGGGGGGGGGGCGGGTGATTAGGAGAGCGAGGACATTTTTATTTTGCATTCTGAAAAAAAAAAATCCCCGTCGCATTCACACTCCGGCCACAATGGCCGTGTATTTCTCAAGCGCAGCAGTTTCCTTTTGCTGCTCTCGTTCTATCGTTCTCTGTCAGCAATGACCGGCTGACCCCCCCCGATCCCCCGATCCCAAAGCACCGGCTGCAGTGGCAGTAGCTGCTTACGGCCTCGGGGTTTGGAGGGGGAGGGGGGTGGAAAGTCTGCGGCATTGAAAGGGAAAAGTCCTTGAGATTTGGCAGTGATTGTCTCCAAGATCAATTAGCGCACACGTCGCTGACCTCTGCAGAAGTACACACGAGTCCTGGGGGGAAGGGGGGGGCACAAATCACTGCGAAGAGATACACGGTGGGACGGAAATTCAGCGATGTAAGGCAGCGCACGAGGCCTCTATCCTCCCTTCCTTTCCTCCTCGGTGTCGCTGTCCATTTTTCAGCCCGTTGCGGATCCCCATGGGAGGTCATGTTCTTTTTTTTTCGCTTGGCCAAAGACTGAACGCGGTCAATATCGTACACAATAACAGTGAACGCCCATACGGTCAAGTTGGCAAACGAAGATAATGTGTGGGCTTTGAATGTGAAATATGTTTGCCGTCTATCATGGTTCAAGTTCAACTTCAAGCTTATTTCGTTTAACCTGGCGAGAACTTAAGGCACCAGGAGGAGTCCCATTCGTAAGAGGAGGCCCTGGGTCACGAGAAAAACAAAACGATTCTTGGCCAAAATTACAAAATTGTTGCAACAATGCATCATATATTTTTCGATTTAAAGCTTTCGTGACTGCAGGGATTCATCTTCTTGGTTCTTTCGGTAAAGTCACGTAGAAGGGAAGTAATACAATAATAAAAACATAATAAAATTATTTTCACGACGTTTCGGCCACAACGCAAGCAGCCGTCCTCAGGTGAATTATTTTATTATGTTTTATGTTTTTATTTTATTTTATTACTTCCCTTCTACGTGACTTTACCGAAAGAACCAAGAAGAACAATGCATCACTTCATCGATTTTAATTGATTCTAATGGTCACAATGCCCACATTGATTCGTGCATGTAACAATTCATTATTTAAGATTCTTTTTCGATTTAAAGCTTTCGTGACTGCAGGGATTCATCTTCTTGGTTCTTTCGGTAAAGTCACGTAGAAGGGAAATAATAAAATAATAAAAATAACATTTTATTTTATTATGTTTTATTTTGATTATTGTATTACTTCCCTTCTACATGACTTTACCGAAAGAACCAAGAAGATATTTAAGATTCGTCTACTTAGTATGTAATCGGCCCACATGAGCCATTGCTACCACTGAAGGCTGCTATGTTCAGAACGGTATTGAAATAATAGTACATTTGTTTTCATTGAATTCCTGCACGCAATCACGAAAAGTCATCGAATTGCAATTGCATTCAATTATATGCACGGCAAATTGTAAAGAGTGGTATTGCAGCATTGCTTTTTTGTTTGTTTGTTTTGCTGAATGTTGCCACGAAAAAACAAGGTACTTTACTCCATTATACACGAGCTCAGAGACACTGCACGTGGTGGCATGGTTATCGCACCGAACTCGTAATCCAGATGTCTTCGGTTCGTAGCCCCGACGTGGCAGGAAAAACCAGTGGCATGTTTCTTCTATAGCTCCGCTCCGCTCCCTCCGTCCATACAGCAGTGTGCATTGGTGCACTCAGGCGAGTCCCACGGCAGAGTAAAGTGCGGGACACCCACCTCTTCCAAAACTTCTGGGGAGCAATAAAGTGGAGACCAAATACACTCTAGACTGCCCGGGTGGGGAACGTCCGGCCCGCGAAATTATTTGGTGTCTGGCCCTGCCAAGGCAACCGCAGGCGGGACTCGAAATGCAATAAAGCTAGGAGCAAACCTGGAAAAGCAGTTGCGAGTAGCAGCAACATCATCAAGACCAGCTAACATCATCACACGCCTCGCCAAAGAGAAGCAGTTCCAGCCGTCACATTAGGGGGCGAGTTAATTAAATGTTTGACCAAATATAACAACGGGCTAATTTTTAAGTTGATAATTTTGCATGGCCCGCGAATGATGTTATAAATATTCTAATGGCCCTTGGCAGAAAAAAGGTTCCCCACCCCTGGTCTAGAGGGGCTCTATAGGGGGGCTCTCTAGAGGGGCTGTCTAGAGGGGTCTCTAGAGCTCCCTCTAGTTCCGCAATTGCAGGGCTGCACTTGACCTTTTCACATAATTATTATTGGTCGTGAAAATCTCCACTCGGTATTAAATGTGCAAAACATTCCTAGCCTTTTCCCACAATGTAGGTGCAATTACTATTATTGAATGCGTGCATTCCATTTTTACAAATTATGATGTAATCATCAGTCATGAAATAATGATAATAATAATAATAATAGTCATGGCAAATGTCTTGGTGACAGCCTTGGTCGACATTTGCTACGGACACATTTAAACCAGTATCAAATAATTTCAACGGTGCTGAACCACAATCGTAATGACGGTGTTTGCTCCGAAGAAGGGGCATTTGCTTGAAACGTCGGCCTAGTGTACATGTGTGTTTCTGTTCGAAGGCAGTGCTGTCGACATATGCAATGAGATTATTTTTTCTTTGCTCGTAACTGGACAACAGCTGGTGGTCGTTGTGTATTTCACGTTGTCACACACGCAAAAAAAGCATTGACCAAGCAGACGATGGCATACGAATCATAAAGCACTTCATTATATTCGTCAGTGTGACAGATCACGATACTGCCTCTAAGTAGTTGCTTGCACTTGGGGACAAGAACAAATTTCTATCACCGCTTAAAGGGGGGGGATGCATTGTGCCAGCGTCGCACTTGACGTACAATGAGAAACCCTTCAGGCTCAGCAAGAGATCAATGCGCCCGTCCTCATGCAACAATGCCTCATTGAGATCGATGGGCACGTTTCCATGTTGGGAGTCGTGAGATGGATTGCACGATCATAAACCCAGTAGATGCATTCCTCCCTTGACCAGCGAGCCCCAGAATATGAATTCATCTCGTAAGTTCTAATCTAAAATGATACACACACACATACACACACGCAACTAACAGAGACTCAACACGGTTGTCAATAATGTTGCCCTTTCGAGAAGGACCATTTGCCTAAACGTCACGTATGTTATGTTTATACTGGTAGGAACCTCCTGGTTACACCAGCCCACAGGGGATTATTGTGTCCGTCCGTCGTTCATCCAAAAATGGGATGGGTGGGGCTGGGTGGAGAGGGGAGGGTGGGGAGGGGCTGGGTGGGGAGGGAGGGGCTGGGTTGGGAGGGGACGGGTGGGGAGGGGCTGGGTGGGGAGGGAGGGGCTGGGTTGGGGTTGGGTGGGGAGGGAGGGTGGGGCTGGGTGGAGAGGGGAGGGTGGGGAGGGGCTGGGGGTGGGGCTGGGTGGGGAGGGGCTGGTCACCCCGTGGTGCCCTTATAAAACTCAACGTTTAACCTGCTCACGCCGGCTTGTGCCCGCCCTCACAGTCGGGCATATTTGTGGAATACACCACGCCGCCGTTGACCCTGGCCATTGACCGAGCAACCCAACGTTCCTACCAGCTCCCTCCGCAGGAATGTGTTTTCTCTTATGGGAAGTGTTATTGATGAATGCGTTGTGCTGTTTGTCTCTTTTGCGGTTCAACTGGCAGTGCAGTATCACGATTTTTTGTGCATTGCTTTGCATTGGCGTTCGATTGTTTTTAAATAGGGCCTTGAAGGTCAATTTGTTTATTCCAAGTATGAAAAAAATAAGAATAGGTTTGACCCTTCATGGCAATAAAACAGGTGTTAAGATTTACACCATTGGAACCTCATTTGCCAGGAGAAAAAATATGATAATTGTTGTTTTACCCTTTTATCTGCGCCTTTTGGCGTCATCTGGTCCGACACCATGTGAGA
Organism: Lampetra fluviatilis; assembly: GCF_964198595.1. Taxonomy (NCBI): domain Eukaryota; kingdom Metazoa; phylum Chordata; class Hyperoartia; order Petromyzontiformes; family Petromyzontidae; genus Lampetra; species Lampetra fluviatilis. The sequence goes on from NC_136288.1 coordinate 10,492,337, forward strand.
CTAGGCTCTAAGGAAAGCTGTCTCGGTGTGGACCAATCAACTTCAAGGACAGTGCATACATTATCAGAGTTTTTTGTTTGCATTACGACTGCAGGTATTGTGGTCTTTGCAAACATGACTCCTTGTAAAAAAAAGGTGTCAGTTTTGTTGCATTACCCCACGCGAAAACATGCTCTGATAAGAAATGTATTGTCTTTGAAACGGATTGGTCTACACTAGAGACAGGCTTCTTTAGGGCCTAGTCTCACCAGTGTTAGACCAGATAACGCCAAAAGTGGTCGTTATGCTATTGCATTTGTTAAAACAAATCCTTAATTATCATGTAATGATTAAAATAGAGAACTTCCGCTCACGATACATGCATCGAATTGCACGTGTGTGAAATTATTGTTTCGTGCAAATTGTACGCAGGAAGTGTACATTCACTCAGTACGTGTGGCCAGTCTTCTCAGAAGCTAAGCAGGTTTGGAACTAGAGAATAACTTTGGATGGGTGATGACCGTGCCTAAAAGACAGGTTAAATAGGTGCTGTGAACAGCAGAGGGCAGTGCATAAACATCCATTGATGTTCTGTGCCCTCCCGACCTCACGAACCTACATTGACCAGCCAGGTGAAGTATGGTCAAACAATCCTCACAGCCTACAAGCTGCACTGAGGCCCTTAACCAGCAGTGGATTGACAGACAGACTAGGCCACGCATGTGCCACGTCCGTACATTTGCGCATGTCCAATTGAAGGCTTCCCACTTTAACGATATTAATTGTTGCATATGTGGCACATTAGGGATGGATCACTCTTTTAATTATGTCCTTGTGCAGCAAGGGAGTAAAGTGTGGTTCTGTGAAAGTCCTGATGTGCTGTGCAGTGCATCAATGCATGTGTGTACAGCAGCATGTGATGACTGAGTCGGGCCTGTAGGTGGCTGGCAGGGCTATTGAATGACCGCGCGGATATACCAGTCACATGGTTAATGGCGGCTCGGGCGCAAGGCTGGTTGTAACACACGTGTTGTTGCATTTTGCAGAGTGACGGCGCTGTTCTTCCCAAGATTAATATTAACCACAATAAATAAATGTGCTTGCCCTCGATTTGGAGCACCTGCCCACGTCCCTCATTTCGAGTGTGCAACATGTTCACGTACGTCTATGCTCATATGCGCGTGACTTGCCGATGTCCCGTTGAGGCTAATGGAATGAAGTAACAAATAAACCCCACAAACAAGACGGAACTCGAATCGATGCCCCCCGAGTTGTGACAAGTCATCGAATCGCCGGGGTTTGCGTGGGTGACTTCTTATGTGCCAAATCTTAAAAAATTAACCCGTAAAAACAAAGTTTTTCACTATAAATCCTTTATATGCGTGGCGGCTAGAGTCCTCTCGTCCTCTGGCTTGAGATGGCTGCCACCTATGGGTCAGATGATTGTCTGCCACCATTAAGCAATTGGTAATTCAATATTTAATTTTTCCCCCTAAACAGTGTAAAATTTTGGAATTTTTTTTCTCACAAAAATGCATTGTCACGCACAACGAGTGTGTGTGCAAAATGTCAGTTCGATTGGATCACGGGAAGTGGGTTAAAAAACGACCGAAAGATTTGTACGGTCCTAAGCAAACAAGCGAACTTAATATAACGGATTTAAAAATAAAAGTATTTGAAGTTTAATGTCAGATTGCTTGTATGCCTTTGTCGCATTCAGCAGTGCCCTAATGTGACGTGGCATGTGGCGAAAGCCTGCCTGTTGGTCTGAGGGTGTCATGCGAATTGGGCATCGTCTTCTGATCCATATCTTGTCTTATTTCATTGCCACGTTCGGCTGCGTGATAGTGGTCGCTGGGCCGATTTAACAAGTCAAGTCCAAGAGCAGCGAGGTTCAATAAAGGTTGAAATTCACTCAACCGGGAGCATTTCTCTGTTAACGACAGGGCTGGTGTGATTGAATTACCTTGGGTGTCCTTGCTTAAATGTAGAGGTGATGTGTCACTATAATCAAGTGCTATTTGTGTAACCGTATAACTTGGTGGGCATCCAAGATCATACGGCATGGATTTTATTTCACGGCAATTTATACCGGACAAGCAAAGTGTGAATGTGTTCTCAAGGACATTCGTAAAAAAACAACAACTTCCCTTTAAGCATCGGTGGTTGGGAAACAGGGCCTCTGTTCAACGGATGGAAATGTTGCGCAACAATATTTGTTTGCATTTTCGCGTGATTAATGTTTTCTTCCCCTCTCTTGCGTAACGCTGCTGAGAGAAAGACGCAACGAAGTGAGTCACGCTCTCTGTGCTGCGGGAAATGGAGGTGCTTGAAGGGCAAAAAAAAGTAAAACTGCTGCTTATGCATGAGGGGTAATTAAAGCTGCTCTCTGAAGCGCAACGTGCAATTAGCGTGGCCGGTATTTTAAAGCTTGTAGACACAAGGGGTACACGCCAAGACTCCGATTTATATGAGCTGAGCGAAAATTGAAAAATGAGGTTATGTGTCTGCCAAAGTGTGTAGCTATTGCCCCCCCCCGCCCCGTGGTCTGCCCCCCCCCCAGTACCCATTGAACAATGCAATTGAGTTTTATCATGAAACCAAATCTGATTTTAATTGGAAAATATGTTGTTGTGGTATATATTTGGACTTGATAGCAATACATAGCTTCTTGGTTCTTTCAGTAAAGTCACGTAGAAAATTATTTTATTATGTTTTATTTTTATTATTTTATTATTTGCCTTCTACGTGACTTTACCGAAAGAACCAAGAAGATGAATCCTGCAGTCACGAAAGCTTTAAATCGAAAAGCAATATATATATATTTTTTGTTTGTTGCAGCTGGGATACCCCCTTGGCGTTCAAAATTCTTGTTTACATTCACCAATTATCATTCTCTGTTTGCTATTCAGATATTATTATCATCATGCCAACACCACCCCCCTCACAGTCCTGCAATGCCACACTCAATCCTACTCATCAGCTGAGCTGATCTTGTGATCTCCACCACAGCGGTCATCCTCTCAGGCATGCTCTTTCCTTTGGCTGTCACTCCATCATCAGTTTCACCTTCCACCTTCCATCCCCCCTTCTCGTGGCATATCTACCCAAACCCACTTACTCTTCTGACTAATCAATATGGTGTATTTAACTTGCGCATGTTCTATTATCCACGTGTTTCTTTTCCTCTCTCTCAGCGCAATTCCAAGTGTGTACCTTCATATTCCTGTACACATATTTCAGATTTAGTTTCACCCTCTTTGACAATATCCATGTTTCTGATTCATACATAAACTGACTAAAAAAACCGTTCTTCTTTACGTTGCTTTTCATTATTAATTTCACGTTTCTAAAATCTCAGCAAGCTGCTCACTTTCGCCTCTTTGTCTTTATTATTTTGGTTCCTTCAATAGCTGCCCCGAGGCATGCACGATCTGAACACATTCCTGCGGAGGGAGCTGGTAGGAACGTTGGGTTGCTCGGTCAATGGCCAGGGTCAACGATTGTGAGGGCGGGCACAAGCCGGCGTGAGTAGGTCAAACGTTGAGTTTTATAAGGGCACCACGGGGTGACCAGCCCCTCCCCACCCAGCCCCAACCCTCCCACCCCCCACCCAGCCCCACCCTCCGCACCCAGCCCCTCCCTGCACGACGGACACAATAATCCCCTGTGGGTTGGTGTAACCAGGAGGTTCCTACCAGTATAATCCACTCACAGACAATCAAGCCCTCAATCTGTCAGCGCATGAGGGGTCTGGGGGGCCCTAGTGGTCAGCTTGCACTGTGCGCACTGACAGCCCTGGCGTTCAACTTCCTCCGGAAGTCTTGGGCCACGCACCGCGCACGGCCTGAGGCTTGGAGGCACCCCGGCAGTCCCAGGCCCCGGGGCACTGGCCCCATTGGCCTGATCCATAATCCAGCCTTGTTACTACCAGTAATTTTTTTTTTTACAAAAAACTACGACGTTTCGATCGCAACACAAGCGGTCGTCATCAGGTGGAGAGAAAAAAGAGGAGTTAGCCTCTAAAGGCAAACTGTTTATAAAGGTTTAAAATGGGCGTTGCCCAAGTGTCAGAACGGAGTGGGCGGGGCATAAGAGCCCTGGGGGAGCGTGATTGGAGGAGCTTATGTTAATGTGAGGGATTAAAAATGGCGGGCCTCGGCATATTGAGCGGAGAAGGTTATGTTAATGTGAGGGATTAAAAACGGTGGGCCTCGGCATATTGAATCAGAATCAGAAAAGGTTTTATTCGCCATGAAAGTTTGCACAAACAAGGAATTTACTATGGCAGGAAGGTGCATACATTCAACATGTAGGAATCTTAAAAACTTAAATAAGTGGTATACAGTATAACTATACTAAAATTACAAAGTCTAACTAATACTCAGCGGAGAAGGTTAGGTTAATGTGAGGGATTAAAAAACTGGTGAGCAACGGACAGTGCTAAAATGGGAACATTACAGCCAGTTATGACTTAAACTGGTTGATAACGTCCTTCCAGTGATTTCTGAGTTTGTACCAATCCTCTCGGTTGAAATTGTGTCTATGTCTGTATATATAGGATGGATTCATGAATAAATATTTGTTGATAGCCAGTGGGATTGCAAAGTAACTTCGTCTTAGAGAAATCAATTTTGTGTGAGCCAACCACATTAAAACAATGATCAGATCACTAATTTTAACGTAATGTGTTAAATCAAATCTGGATCTTGTGTTTGCTTATGATTTTGGAAATATGTTTGGTGACCCCTGCTATAAGGTGATGGTTTTCATTGGGTCCTCAGCTGGTTCAATGCACTATTGCAAGTGAGTTGGTCTATTTTTTTAATCCTTTATATTAAGTTCGCTTGCTTGCTTAGGACCGTGCAAATCTTTCGGTCGTTTCTTAACCCACTTCCCGTGATCCAATCGAGCTGACATTTTGCACACAGACTCGTTGTGCGTGACAATGCATTTTCGTGAAAAAATTTCCAAAATTTTACACTGTTTAGGGAATTTTTTAAAATATTTAATTACCAATTGTTTAATGTTCCCAGACAATCATCCGACCCATAGGTGGCAGCCATCTCAAGCCAGAGGACGAGAGGACTCTAGCCGCCCCGATGCCACACATATAAAGGATTTATAGTGAAAAACTTTTTTTTACGGGTTTACTTGTACCAAGTTTTTTTCATGTTTTTAATTTAATTGATCATTGCATTTACCTTGGTGGGAAAAGACACAATTCGACGGATGGTCAATTCACCTGGAAAATAAGAATGGGTAAAGATGAAAAAAAACTGTTTTGCAGCATTACATCCTAATGGACTGGAACAGTTTCGATTTAAAGCTCTCGTAACTGCAGGGATTCATCTTCTTGGTTGTTTCGGTAAAGTCACGTAGAAGGGAAGTAATAAAATAATAAAAATAAAACATAATAAAATTTTATTTTATTAAAATTAAACATAATACAATTTAATTTTATTATGTTTTATTTTTATTATTTTATTACTTCTCTTCTACGTGACTTTACCGAAAGAACCAAAAAGATGGACTGGAACAGCTTGAATGCTACGGCTGTAAAATTAGGCAGCGTACGTAGTGGCGATCCAAAGAGAACATTGCTGATGCTATCCTTCCTCTTTCCCCACCACTCACGATGCTAAGAGTGCGTGTGGCTGTCCGTGCCAGCGTGGCACAAATTCATCGGAAAAGATTGGCCATGCTCCGCTAAGCCTTTCAGATCGATTTCTACCGGTTGTCGGTGAGTTGCTGCCACGTTCTTCACAACGTGAGCTTGATTTATTTTGGTTAGTGACTCTGCTTTTTTTTGGCTGCGAATGGTGCACGACCTAGATCGGCGTGTGCAGTTTCAAGGTTCTGGAACATTAAATCGTGAGTTTGATATACCGTCCTGCGAAGAACTGCAATGCGCCGTGTTTGTTCGGTTCAGGCCACAGGCGAGAACACGGCAGAGCAAACGACATAAAGTATGCATGTATGTATGTCGAACTATGCTCACAGCATATGTTGCCAACCGTGCTGAATCGGAGCTGCAAAAAGGTTGCATTTATTTTATGAAATCGTTTAGGCAGCTGTGGCAGCGATGTGTCTGCAAGCTTCGTCTTATTTTGTAAACCTGGGTATATTCTACGTACAAGCCAAATAGAGCAACATAATCAGCTGAAAATTGTAGAAAGACATGAAACTTAAAAAAATAACCGCATCATCATCAGCCATGATATATTCACAGTCGGATGAATGCATGGCCACACCAACGACATCCATCAATTATGCGATGCCACAATCCATCTCACTCCTTCGACTGAGCTCATCTCACCTCCACATCGCCACGGTGATCATCCTCTTGGGCACATTCTCTCATTTGGCCGCCACTTTTTCTGCCAGCAGCTTCCCACGAAAAAAAGCCTCGCAGAGATAAGATATTGGCACTCGAAATGTACGCAAAAGGATACTGCTGCATCTAAACCGGAACCAAAGAGTGACCAACGTAGAAGTGAGAAAAACGTTGGACGTCGTCAGAGAGCTGATGCAGGCAGTCACGAGAAAGAATCCCGCACTGTTTGTACACGTATGTAGGATGGACAAGAACAGGAAATTAAAAAAGTGTGCTGTTGTTTTTTCGATTTAAAGCTTTCGTGACTGCAGGGATTCATCTTCTTGGTTCTTTTGGTAAAGTCACGTAGAAGGGAAATAATAAAATAATAAAAATTAAACATAATAAAATACAATTCTCACGGCTGCTTGCGTTGTGGCCGAAACGTCGTGAGAATTGTATTTTATTATGTTTTATTTTTATTAGTTTATTATTTCTCTTCTACGTGACTTTACCGAAAGAACCAAGAAGATGTGCTGTTGTTGTCGTTTGGAAAAATGGAAGGAACCGTAAAGAGTGGAAAAGCTAACAGAGAATGGCTTTGACGAGGACATGCGAGATTGGTGCCAGAAAGATGTCGCCACTACATGAGCAGATTGACGGCACAAGACAAGAGAGGAAAGTTGGAAACAAATGACGAGATGATGATGATGATCATCATGATGATGATCATCATCATCATTCCACAGCCATTATAGCTCCTTGTGACGTTTCCTCGTCAGGTCCGCTTGCTTTAATTAAAACAGTCAACATAATATCAACAATGTGTGTTTCTTTTCTGATCCACGTGATTTTCTCTTTGTCCCTGAGTGCGATTCACAAAATGTGAATCGTGTCTTTATCAGAATTTCGTTGCAATTGGCAACGTTTCTGATCAAAATATCATCGCAGGTAATGTGCACTGATTGAAAATGTAATTCTTTAAGCACGTTGGTATGTTAATGTTTATTATCAAATATTTTGGTTTATTCACTCCATTCTGCTCACATTCTTCTGCTTGATATAATTGTTTTTTTTTATATCCCGATCACATATTCCAAGAAATGTGGTTGACTTTCGTTTCAATGAATACCAAACGTGAGACATTTTCAGGGCCCTTATATACAAGTCTCTTTTGTTAAGCTAAATACAGTTTCTGGACAAATCAAGTCACGAGGAAGAAATGTCAGCATGCATTTATTATGATGTCACTGCAAACATTTTTAGCCATTTTTTTTAAAAAGGAGAAAACTATCTCGAATATAAAATGACAACGTATAAACACAGTTACGTATACGAATTTCAGAGTCATGGTGAATATATGAAACTCATTTTTTTCCTGTGGAGGAGTGTGTGTGTGTGTGTGCGCCCTGCGGTAGTAACATGGTGCTTCGTGCACTATATTACGTCGTCAGGAACACGAATGTGTGGGTGACTAAGGTGTTCACACTGGCTTCGACCCTTCACTTCGGCCTCAATGTGCACATGGCCTGGCACAGGTGCCGCGGTGATGCTCCTACTGCTGTGGAGTGACTCATGCAGCCACCTGTGGCTGCAGAGTTTGGTAGTACATGTTGTATTACGTCGTTTATTGTGAAAATTCGGTCACAGTTCCTATGACCTGCACTGTTTCATTGCTTTTATGGCTTTATTTTGGTGATTTTCGAAAAGTTTTTTGGTTTGGCCATGTTTGTTTGTTGTAGTAAAGAGTTAGACTGATGGCCTTAATCTAAGTTGTCTTGTGGTTGTTGTTGTTTGACTTGCATCCCACTGGGATATTTGCACACAGCGTTGGTGTACGGTGATTTTTCTGCAATATTTTGCTGTCTTTTCTTGGATTTTTTGTTTGTACATAGTCACTTTAAGATGTTTTCTTGTTCATGTTTTTTTGTTTGTTGCGGTTGCACCCGATTCAAGAGCCGAATGGCTCACAGGGCTATACCTAATAAATGAACTTTGAACTTTGACGTCATCACCAACACTTAGTTTGCGAATGCCGGCTGCTGGTGTTGTTGTTGTTGATCTCCACTTAACAATCGCTTGCCCTTAGTCTACCCGATGTACAATGGAGAACGCTCGCCTTTCCCTTTTGCTCTCGTGTATCCAGCGATGCTCTACGTGATGGGAGCCCTGGGTCCAGCAGTCGGATACCTGCTGGGGGGCATCCTCATCGGCCTGTACGTCGACCCCTGGCTGGAGGCCCCCGGAGACCAGGGCGACCCGCGCTTTGTCGGGAACTGGTGAGTGAGAGGACCACCGTCAGAGAACGCGTCGTTCCCTCGAAGCATCCACGCGTCAATGTCACGTCAGCTGCAGACAGGGGGTAGGACACGTCACACCCCTTCGCCAACTTTTGGCGAGCCGTCGAACGGAGGCGCGGTCACTGCGTCGCGCAGCGCTTTCGGACGCGCTTCTGCGGCCGTCTGGAACGCTCTCTTCCTTTCCGATATTAGTAAAGCCACTGGAGCTGTGCACTTTTAAATCATCATCTGGATTGACAAACTCATTCATTTAGAACGTACGGCGCGAAAGAAGTTCTCCATCATGCATGCATTAAGGCATTTTCTCATTTTTTTTCTATGATAATGTGACCTCTTCCTACTTATCAATATTGTGCACGGCTTTTTGGATTCATGTTGATCTTCTTTCACACCGTACGTCGCCAACCGTGCTAATCGGAGGTGCTGTGTTTAGTTTGTTGTCCTTTCCCCGCACCTCTGATCATCATGGTTGGTTTAATATGGTGCGAAAGTAGATCAACATACATACACCACCACCTGCTATGGGATTTGCACGGTTTTCGACTGTTATCTTTGACCAAACGCAGTTGTTCTATGAGGCATTGTAGTCCCATAGACTACTGATCTGTCCACAGCAATAACCTACTGTTCAGCTACGCTACTACAAACATACTCCAATGTACAGCACAACCTTCCACGGTGCAGAACGGTAATTTTCTGAAAGCATAACTTCATCTCTTACAGTAATGTATGAGTTATGGGGTCGATTTGTGGTGCAGTAATTAGCGCACTGGGCCATGGACTCCGTTGTGTTCGGTCCACACCCATGGCTCATGTCAGTGGTATGATCACATCTGGTTCATGGGTCCTTTACCAGCAATGGTGAAGTATGGTTAAACTGTCCTCATCTTCTTGGTTCTTTCGGTAAAGTCACATAGAAGGGAAGTAATAAAATAAAAAAAACATAACAAAATAATATCATTCTCACGACGTTTCGGCCACAACGTCGTGAGAATTATATTATTTTGTTATGTTTTTTTTTATTACTTCCCTTCTACGTGACTTTACCGAAAGAACCAAGAAGATGAATCCCTGCAGTCACGAAAGCTTTACATCGAAATTTAAACTGTCCTCGTTACTGACAGCTTGAGGGAGGCCATCATTATTTTAGTAGAATTCTATTATTACACGCGTTATTGGAACATTAATATTAAAAATGGCACTTTTACAGCGATACTTTCCTCTATGATGGTATGTCCCAGTTTGGTTCGTTGAAAAAAATAAGAACTATTTTGTACCAAAACCCCCCGATGGAATTCTATGAATGATGCAGAGTGCAGCTTGTGGATGGAATTCCCCAATGGAGCGTTTACCGCTCTCTTAATTGTGCAAGTTAATCTCCAAAGTTTTGCAAGGTCAGCATAGTTTTGTTGGCGTGTAAATCTCCAATGTTGTCAAGTAAGGAGTAATTATGCTCGAAGCTGAAGTCAGCAATCTTTACAATTGCTGATCCCATTAAAGTGGGGGGAGGAGGGAGGGGGGGAACGGTTTGAATGAACGTACAACGACATGGATAGGTACACTCCGTTCTCCGAAAACTGGGGACCTTTGTAACAAATGTGCACTTCATTAGGAGACGCATGGAGGGGGAGTAAGGCACTTTTTATAAATGACACAGTCTGGCAATTCATTTTGTCCGCGGTGTTTGTCGACAACAGTTTTAATGCGTTGATCCAAGATTCATAATTTATGTTGCTACACGCAGGGCTTCGAGCACTGGGCCTCCGTACCCGTCTGGTTTGATTTCCTGCTATAGCTGCTGATGGTCGGTGGAATTGGTACGTGCACTGTGTTATGAACTGGTGATCTTCTTCTTGGTTCTTTCGGTAAAGTCACGTCGAAGGGAAGTAATAAAATAATTAAAATAAAACATAATAAAATAATTCTCACGACGTTTCGGCCACAACGCAAGCAGCCGTCCTCAGGTGGAGAACAGGTCTGTCGAGAAGACAGAGTCTGATTGACTCTGTGCTCAGGTGGAGAACAGGCACACAAATATAGTTACCATTTTAATGATTACTTGAACAATTTTTCGTATTGCACAGTAGCGAATGGACACGTGGTAGTTTCATAGTGCTTGGTATATCTCCCTGTGAACTTAGTGACAAAAGTTTTTATATATTTCTACAATGGATAGCAAATGCAGTTGTCTTCGTATAGTTATCGCAATTTTTTTTAAATATTGTGTATATTATGTTGGGGACATTTTTTTCCGAATAAATAAAGAAAGATGTATTTATTTCAGTACAAGGTACACATCTATATGTGCCCATAGACTTTGTCAGATATTTATTTTTCTAAGCGTGGGTATATATTTGTGGTTGTTCTCCACAACGTATACCGGTACGTAATTGCTTTATAAGCTGGGCAAAATGGCAACACATTCCAGCTAGTAGGAACGTTGGGTTGCTCGATCAATGGCCAGGGTCAACGGCGGCGTGGTGTATTCCGCAAATATGCCCGACTGTGAGGGCGGGCACAAGCCGACGTGAGTAGGTTAAACGTTGAGTTTTATAAGGGCACCACATGGTGACCAGCCCCTCCCCACCTAGCCCCTCCCCTCCCACCCCCCACCCAGCCCCCCCCCCCCAGCCCCTCCCCACCCAGCCCCTCCCCATCCTCCCCACCCAACCCCTCCCCACCCTCTCCTCTCCACCCAGCCCCACCCTCCCCACCCAGCCTCTCCCCACCCTCCCCTCCCCACCCAGTCCTTCTCTCCCCACCCAGCCCCTCCCTGCACGACGGACACAATAATCCCATGTGGACTGGTGTAACCCAGGAGGTTCCTACCAGTATAAACTCCTTCATTACCATCATCAACAACATCATCAGCAACCATGGTCATTCTGCTGCTGGATGAATGCCTCCCCAAGTCACCATAGCCATCTCGTGCAAATTCTGCGATGTAACATTCCACACAGCACGTGCACACGAGCTGATTGCATCGCTCCATCTCTTCGGTGGACGTGCTCTCGATTGCCCCTTTGTAACTATTCTTGACCAATGATACTCATTCGTTCTAGTGGCACGACGTGCCCCAGCTAATTTTCTGAGTGTACTGCAAATCTTTGTTTGGTTATAGATCTAAAAACAAAAAGTGCAAAACACACCCCCTAACGACGCTTTGAGAACAGGATACATTGAAAAGACCATGTAAAAGCTGTATGTCTGATGGGACTAATAATGAAAAGCATCATACCGATCCGCCAAAGGAGGAAAGTTTTCAGTCAGTGCATATTGCAGCGAAGGCATATGGGTCACATACATGAACACACAAAACTTAAAAGGACACACAGAAGTATTTAGAGATGCACGCTTGGGATTATGCTGAGAGACGTGAGGAGCAACACAACGAACCGGAGACTGATTTGCAAATGAAGACGTGTCACAGACGGCAAGTGGGTACGGGCAGGACACCGCTGGAAGGGATCACGGCCAATGGACGAGAGTGGTGACGGAATGGCAGCCAGACGAGGGAGCAACATCCAAGAGGAGGCACCAAGGGGACGAGCGATGAGACTCGAGATCTGTGGTTCTTAGCCTGGGGTGCACGCACCGCCTGGGGGTGCGTGATGCCTTTTTATTCCCGGAGTGCGAGACGTGGCCAGATTTTTCTTTTTTAGAAGGTAAATCCTCGAAAAACGAATTAAGCACGGGCACAAACGTGCAACTACTTTGTTTCGTCAAACCCTATGTGTATTTGTTAACATGATACATTTTAACACGTGTGAGGCTTTCGCGACCAATATTATTCATAATCAACGTTTTTTTGGGTTTAGATCACGTTATTTATAAATGTGTCGTAACCCTCCACCACCCGACACGGCCAATCAGTAAAAAAGTGTCACATTGACAAAAGACAAATAGTTCACTGCTTTAGCCCACCGGTGTGTTGAAGTGTGAAACCAAAACATTTACAATTTGAGTACGACGTTTCGCTGGTAATTGCATCCAGCATCATCGGGCAATTCGCCAGAATGTTGTGGTTTCACGCTTCAACACACCGGTGGGCTAAATCAGTGAACTATTTGTCTTTTGTCAACGTGACACTTTTTTACTGATTGGCCGTGTCGGGTGGTGGAGGGTTACGACACATTTATAAATAACGTGATCTAAACCCAAAAAAACGTTGATTATGAATGATACATTTTATAACGGTTGAGTATCAAAGGGGTGCAAAGCTGCTGCAGTTAAGGTTAAGAACCACTGCTATAGACGATGGCATCATGAGAGCGGAAGAGATTGGGGATAGCTTCATCCGGCGATGGATTCATATGGCCCTTGATGATGATAAACATCTGATTAATCATATAATTTCTCTACATGCCGTGTTTTAGATCATATTTAATGAATATCAAAAGAGTCAGATTTCGTATTTAATTACAAATGATTGATTTCTGGAAGTTAAACTTCGTTCGTTTCTCAATCCGCTTGTCCTGGTGAGGGTCGTGGCAGCAGCGTGTTGAGTAGTGGCGGTCCAGACTTCACTTCTCCCTGTCAACGGACTCCAGTACTACTACACTATACACTACTACACTATACACTACACTATACACTACATTACTATACACTATACACTACTATACACTACTATACACTATACACTACACTATACACTACATTACTATACACTATACACTACTATACACTACTATACACCAGAGGTGGGACAAAGTCATTGTTATGCAAGTCCAAGTCGAGTCGCAAGTCATCAAATTCATGACTCGAGTCTGACTCGAGTCCAAGTCACATGACTCGAGTCCACACCTCTGCTATACACTATACACTACTATACACTACATCACCCTACTATACAAGACTCTATACAGACTCTAGCTCTTCCTGGAGAATTCCCAGGCGTTCCCAGGCCAGCCGAGCGACATTGTCCAGCCAGCGTGTCCCGGGCCTGCCCCGGGGTCTTCGCCCAGTGGGACGTGTTGCCCGGTAGAGTTCCAAGGGGAGTCTACTGGGGGCAGAGCCGGCCCAGCCACTAAGCGACCCTTGCAATTGCAAAGGGCCCGTGGCCAGCAGAGGGCCCCCTAAAGTCACTGCTAGCGAGTGGGTGAAAAAAAATCATACATCAAAGGGGCCTCCAACCAAATTTTGCTTAGGGCCCCCAAAGGTCTAGGGCCGGTTCTGACTGGGGGACATCGTTTACCAGGTGCCCGGACCACCTCAACCGGCTCCTCTCAATCCGGAGGAGCAGCGAGCGGCTCGACTCTGAGCCTCTTCCAGGAAGTTAAAGTAACATATGAACAAAAAAAAAACATTCCGTTTATATTTAATGTTTATTTTATGTCACGTGACTTGTTTTTCTTTTCCTGTAAACAACATGTAATGCTCCTTAATTGTGGGATCACTCTGTATCTGCAGAGATCGTAAGCACTCGTCATATACCGATAACACTGGGTCAACACACTTTTTCTGGCACAAGGTATTTCAATGGTTTTAAGGTAATTTTGGGGTGCTGATTCCAAATCTGGCATCAGTTTTTGTCTATTTTTGAGATATCAAATATTGCATTTTCAATAAAAACTGCAGAAGAAATATATTAAATAAATGTGGATATCTACATAAAATTTAATTATAAACGCACTATCCTAAAAATACAGCACCATATTTTAACACTAAAGCAGTCACTGACTCGCAACAACTTGCAATCATAAGTGACAGAGTTAATTTCGGGAAAAATCAATGAAAATGGGGTATGCCGAGAGCATAAAAATGAGATGTGATAGAGCAAATCTGAGATCAGATTTGGAATCAGCACCCTGAAATTAGTCTAAAACAGCTGCAAAAGTCGAGGCCAGAAAAAAATTATTTTTTTGTTGTTGACCAGTGTAATCCTCAAGGAAACCCCACGTGGTGCTTAATCGTCCTCCCAACGTGTCATAACAGCAGAGGGCACTCTCAGCCCGGCTGCATTGCGTAACGCCATCGAAATTCATGATCCATTGAGAACGCACTGCAAGCTCTCAGGAGCTAAGGTCACATTGAAATGTTTTTGCCTTGATTGCGATAGACAAAAATAACTGCGCAGCCATCAATAATGGACACCCCTCCCAGGCCATTGACCTTAGCCTCCTGCATTAGTGGTGCATGTTTGAAATAGTGTATTGGATTTTTCTAAATTGAATTGAATAGTGTCACAAAAAATATACATGATATTGTAATGCACCACTAGAGGGCAGATTGGTTTATCATATGCGTGTAAATTGAGCACCGCAAATGCTCGTCTTGCAGAGTAGATGTATACCACACGTACATTAAAACATTGTTCTATGAAATTATTAAAAATATAAACAAAAATGCTCATCAATAACAGTTCTAGATGCTTTTGAGTGCACACTTGAGAGGCTTTCATTGGCAAGTAGAGTGACATTATGTTAGGGAGCCATCGAACAAAGACGGTGAAAGCATCGCACACTTTCAAATGCCCTTCTGCGGCCGTGTCGCACTTCTTTACAATATTAGGAAGCCACTGGAGCTAAGCACGTTTAAATCTAGATTGAACACCCATTTATTTACAAGTGCTTTTTGTGTTGAGTTTGTTGTCCTTCCCCGCACCTCGGTTGGCTATGCACTGTGCGAAAGACGTTCAATATACGTACATGTGTGTATGAACAAAAAAAATATATATATATCTTTCAGCCCTTTGTCAATCCACTGCTGGATAAAGACTCCTCAACAACAAGCGGATCTTTATTTACATATATATATGCCATACTTGAGCATGGGTTGATGAAAGGGAAGATCGCTGGCCATGTCAAGCAATTAAATATGCGACGAACTAAACATCTTCTTGGTTCTTTCGGTAAAGTCACGTAGAAGGGAAATAATAAAAATAAAAAATAATTAGATAAAATAATTGTATGTTAAATTTTTATTATTTTATTATTTCCCTTCTACGTGACTTTCAAATAATTTCATAAACTAATTGTATTATGTTTTATTTGTATTATTTTATTATTTCTCTTATACGTGACTTTACCGAAAGAACCAAGAAGATGAATCCCTGCCGTCACGAAAACTTTAAATCGAAAGCACTAAACATCGCCATGCTTTCCCTGCAGAGGATGTGTCGAGGATGTTCTTCGGTACCCTCACACACAAACACCAACACGGGTTAAAGGTCAGGGGTCACGTGAGCACTACCGTGCACGACACGCAATGCGATATCTGAGTGGAGGACACTGATCGGATTGGTGCGGGGACGGATCGTAAAAGACCAGGGAAGGTGTTTGGCGGAAAAGTGGGGAGACGGGCTACGAAAGGGGATTGAATTGGGGAGTTCGGAGTTGGCTTTTGGGATGATGAGTGTAAGTGGGGTGTGAGCTGATGTTTATATATCTTTTTTTGTTGTAAAATTCATGGATAACCTCACCTTGCCAATGATGGAAGCACCCACCGCTGAGCCCAGCACACAGGCGAGCAGCAGAAAGAACCGCGTGTGCATCTCGACGTGAATCTGGAGGACACCACGCATCACGCGGGTTACATCACACCCACACAGAGGTCGCAAACGGGTACCCGATACCCGTACCCTACCCGATACCCGGCTACCCGTACTCGGCCGGGTACGGGTACCCGTTTGCGACCCTGGTGCGGCCGGGTACGGGTACGGGTAGGCCGTGAGTCACTGGTGAGTAACTGTTTGTCACTCATTTCTCAACGTCTTGTCTCTTCTCACAATTCAAGTTCCTAGAATCAACCCACCCGCGCCTGCAACATGGCTTCATCCCAGAGGTCGCAATCAGGTACCCGATACCCGTTTGCGATCCTGGTGCGGCCGGGTACGGGTAAGGAATCAAAACTCGTTTGCGACCTCTGGTGTCCATATAAAGACCCTTTTTCGACCAGCTCGATTCTCCTCTTCACGTGTATAATAAATGTGAGCACGGTTCATTTACGTTCTCTTAACACGTGTATATATATACATGTTTCTGAGCCTCATTCTGCTCTTGCAGGTGGAGCGGCTTCCTCATGTGCGCAGTGGCCATGTCGTTGGTGGTCGCCCCGATGTTCAGTTTCCCAAAGAAGCTTCCCCCGCGGCCGCACAAGAAATCCAAGCAGGGCAGTGACGAGCCGGGAGCCGAGGACCCTGGGAAGAGCGAAGACAACGGACTCAAGCAGAAGTGCCCCAGCAACGAGGAATCGAACGCTTCTTCGTCCGTCGGCTTTGGCAAAGACATCAGAGGTTAGCCGTGGAAGCGTTTGGCTTCGCCGCGCAAACCTCAAACGTTAATGGATGCGATTCGAACCGCCGGTGGTGCTAGCTGTGTAGAAGTAGTACAAAAAAACTAAATTGGTTCCAAAATTACGGATCTAAAATGATGACGAGATAGCAAGATCACCATTAAAATTCGAGCGTTCCAAGTCCTCATACCCACATGCTTAAACAATACATTATTTTTCGATTTAAAGCTTTCGTGACTGCAGGGATTCATCTTCTTGGTTCTATCGGTAAAGTCACGTGACTTTACCGAAAGAACCAAGAAAATGAATAGATAATTTATAAGCAGCTTCGGAGGCAAGTCGCCGAGTTCATTATATTTAAGGGTGCATTGCAAACCACCTTTTCTTTAACCTTCTCTTAAAAACCAAATATTGTACGCTATCTAAGTTTGGCAAGGTATTTGGAAATTATAATCCGAATAGTACTCTTTTAATATATCTATACTGGAACGTCTCTTTCTATCTGCATTTTGTCGTTGTCACCCTGTCTCAATGTATTCATCTCTCCTCTCCTCTCGCTGCATTCATCTGCTCCCTACTTTGTCTCCCTTTCTATTTGTTTGTATCTCCCTTTGCATCCCTGTGTCTCTCATTGTCCGTGTTTCCCTCTTACTATCAACCGTTTTTATCTATCTTCTTTATACTCTTAGGTTTTTCGGTAAAGTCACGTAGGTAAAAATAAAAATAAATAATAAAAATAACAGAAATAATAATATAAATAAAATAATAATATAATAAGAAAATTATTTTGTTTCTATTATTATTTTTATTATTTATTTTTATTTTTACCTACGAAACTTTACCGAAAAAACCTAAGTGTATGAATCCTCGCAGTCATGAAAGCTTCAAATCTAGAATAATCTTCCTAATCTCTTTGTCTTTCTGTCTCCCTCTGTGTTCTTCTGTCTCTCTTGTCCGTCGACCTCCGTGTAACCCTCCCCATCTTTCTCTCCGTGTTTAATTTATTTTGCCTCTGTCTCCTCAACCTGTCTCCTTCGCTCCGTCTCATCGTCATTGTCTCTAGAATTCCCCCTTTGTCTCATCTTGTCCGTCTGTGTCTGTGTCTCTCCATCATCGTCTATTGCTGACTTGTCTCGATGTCTTTCGCTGCCTGAGCCTCTCTCCCTATATCAGTTTTGCGGAGTGAAAATTTTGCGTGCCCATTATTATATTTCACTTCCTTAACCGTGCTGGCTTACGACACACACACACACCACACACTAAACAAAAAGCCATTGTTATCTTACACCAAACGCAGATCAGTTAGTCAGATTATTTCGGCTATTTTTTTGTCTCCTGTCCAACCTACGCAGTCTTCTCCCAACGTTCGGCACAGGCCACCGTTTCTGGCGTCGGCATTGCCAAATCTTGAGGAGTAGAATTGTGGTGTTGCGGGGCATCTCAGGAGATGATCCACGGGCCGCTTCTCCTGGCAAGCTCATTGGTCGGTTGTGTAGAAGCCCCCCGGCCCCCCCCCCCCGTGATTTAATGAGAGTTGAGCTAAGGAGGTCTCGTTGCAATGGTGACCTGGCTAAAATGGCAAGCACGTCACATGGTGAATGGAGGGTTTCCAGTTTCAGTTTCATTTATTAGGTGTAGCCCTGTGAGCCATTCGGCTTTTGAATCGGGTGCAACCGCAACAAACAAAACACATGAACAAGAAACATCTTAAAGTGTCTACGCGCAAACAGAAAAATCCAGGAAAAGACAGCAAAGTCTTGCAGAAAAAGCACCGAATATCAACGCTGTGTGCAAAAATCCCAGTGGGATGCAAGCCAAACAATAACGACCACAAGACAATTTAGATTAATGTTAACAGTCTAAATCTGTACTACAACAAACAAATATGGCTAAACCAAGACGTTTTCGAAATCACCAAAATAAAGCGATAAAAGCAATGAAACAGTGATCATTGCTTTACAGGAGTTTCATGGAAGAGAAGAGGGGAGAATGTTTTATAAACACGGTTCATAAACAACCAGTACGATACATAGGGGAAATCTAGTAGGCAATCCAAACTAAACATATTTGACACAAGTGAGAGAAACTTACATATGGCATTCAAATGGTATTTAAACACAACGTGAATAACAAGTGCATTTGCTATTTTAAAGTATCTGTTTTTGGGTTCATATTCTTGGTTCTTTCGGTAAAGTCACGTAGAAGGGAAACAATAAAATAAGAAAAATATAAAACAATATAATTCTCACGACGTTTCGATTGCAACACAAGCAATCATCATCAGGTGTGAAAACCACAGCAAGAAAATTTGAAAAAAGTAGCCACTTTTTTCAAATGATTGCTTGTGTTGCAATCAAAACGTCGTGAGAATTTTATTGTTTTATATTTTTATTATTTCATTGTTTCCTTTCTACGTGACTTTACCGAAAGAACCAATAATATGAATCCCTGCAGTCAAGAAAGCTTTAAATAAAAAAAATGTTGGGTTGTTTATTTCTTCCAAAACTGCCATGAACAATGGTCCAGTCACAAATGGCTTGCCTAATTGCATTCGCAAGTGCGGCACTATTGGCCATAAAGCAATGCCCTCAATGCCGACAAAGATGGCAGGGTCAGAATATGGTGTTTAGTGTACAATTAATTCCAGAACGTAGTTAAAATAGGCATGCTACGTAATCGCTATCATGTAACCCATTAAGTGCGGCGTAGTTAAGGATCAATGACTCAGCTCTGTCAGAAAAATGAATTTACCATCTGCCTGTAAGCAGGGCCAGATTAATTCAGGGGCTTAATGACATAAAATTGGTAATTAGAGCAAGCCCCATTACTACGTATACTACTACCACCAGTACTATGCATAGTGTAGTGTAGGCTTACATATGCGTATATCACACAAAAACTAGTACTGAAATAACCAAAGTAAAAGGTGGTGGTGAAAATCTGAATCTTTCTTTAACCTTGAGAAATCCGATGAGCTATGAAGCTGTTTTTTTTTCATATGTCCAGTAGGGGCACGGGGTCAGAAAGTGACAGCAACAACCAAATGCAAAAATAAACCGATAGGAGTGCAAAGCATCGGAAAGGAAAGAAAATCACTGAAAATACATTTATTTAATAGATAAAGCATATAGGTTCGAATTGCATAAGTACAGCAAACTTCCAAGCTTGGGCAAGGCAATTAAACAACAGCAAGAACAATCCAAGACCACACCAAGAAAACGCAGACAAACATCTCCCGTGTAGCCTTAACAGACTGTTGGGGCAAGTGCTGTTAGCGAGCACCTATGAAGGCTGGCACGGCACACGAGGGGGTGGGCGGCCAACACCACGCCCGGTCGCCTTTGTCTCCCTAGTGACGATGTTTACACACTGCACCAGGTACTCATTTGTGGCTGAGTCGACCTAGGGGAGGCCCAGAACCGGTTCAGATAATCGTCACTGGATGTTGGCCGTCAACGGGAATGGAATCTGGGTCGCAACGTTCGTAGCGCGGCGTGCTAACCGCTACACCACCGCTCCCCCCAAGACAACAACACACAGTCCCCCAGTCGAGGAGGGAAAGGATTGAATACACAGAGAGGGCGTCCCCCAAACCTACAACAGCCCCCCGCGACCCCCCATCAAACTGATTGACTCTGTGTGCCCGTTTGTACCGCAGAGCTCCCTCGAGCGGCCGCGCGCATCCTGGGAAACTGCACCTTCCTCTTCATGAGCCTCTCCTACACCGCGGAAAACGCCATCGTCACCGCCTTCATCACCTTCATACCCAAGTTCATCGAGTCCCAGTTCGGCATCCGAGCCTCAAGCGCCAGCATCTACACGGGTACGCTCAGGGCGCCGAGATGTTCACTCCCTCGCCTGGTAGGCGGGGAGGGTCGTGGCTTCGATCCCGACCCCCTGACACCTGTATCAGCGGTCGCAACCGGGTACCCGATACCCGTACCCTACCCGATAACCGGCTACCCGTACCCGGCCAGGTACGGGTACGGGTACCCGTTTGCGACCCTGGTGTGGCCGGGTACGGGTAAGGAATCAAAACCCGTTTGCGACCTCTGACCTGTATATATTTGGAGTCTGCGTGTTGTCCCCGTGGTCACGTAGATCTTTCTCCGGATCCGCCAGTTTTCCCCCTTCACATTTAGAAACACGGGTTTTCGAGTATTTGGTTGCTATACATTTCCACATTGAGGTGTAATTGTTTCTTCTGAAAAAGAGCTATACAGCTCAGTGCGCCTTACCTGGTATAATAAAAAATATCTTTAATAGTTCAACAATGAAGGGCAGCATATGCTTGCATCTAATCACAATGTCAAATTTCTGTGCGCAGTGTCGCATCTAATGAGCCCATACGTAGCGAGGTCTCCATGCTGCCCTTGATACTGAACCTCTGAGTTTTAAGCATTCATGTTTAACCCCGAGATTCCTCGAGGCTCATTAGTCTGGCTTCAGGAGGACTCAGGCAATATCATTGAATGATAAGAAACCTGAAAGTGCTTTCTTCTCTCTCCCTGGGCCTCAGGCAATAATGCTGCACCCTGAGAGTCCTACAGATGTTTCAGTCTGGCTCTGTGCCTCAAAAGTAACACTGAACTTTAGGTATCCTGAGTGTGCTCCACTATGCCTTTGTGAGCCAAGGGAAATAACATTGAATCTCAAGAATCCTAATAACCAGGCTACAGTTTACATTATAGACTGCCAGTACACTCACTCCGGTTAAGAACCAGTCTACAGTTTACATTCGTGTTTTTTTGTTTTTTATTATTTTTATTTTATTTTTATAATTTTATTCACTTTATTTTATTATTATTATTTGTCTATCTACGTGACTTTACCGAAAGAACCAAAGAAAATCAATCCTCAAGGTGCCTCAGTCAATCCTAACGAACTATAAGCATTCTTAAAGAACTTTCGATTTAAAGCTTTCATGACTGCAGGGATTCATTCAGACGCTGTCTTTCCGACAGACCTGTTCTTCACCTGAGGACGTTCAGATGCTGTCTTTCCGACAGACCTGTTCTTCACCTGAGGACGGCTGCTTGCGTTGTGGCCGAAACGTCGTGAGAATTATTTTATAATGTTTTCTTTTAATTATTTTATTATTTCCCTTTTACGTGACTTTACCGAAAGAACCAAGAAGATGCATTCCTAAAGAGTTGCATCATGTGGTTGTGTGAGTGTATACAGTGACTGCTCATATCTGCACGTGTATATATAATCAAAATATGTAAAAATAACTCTAATTAATCCGTAATAATATCTACCGGATGTTGTGACGTCACATCCTGTCTAACGTCTATGCCCCATGTACCATTGACTTTCTGGCGATACACGTTACGTAGTAATAGGTGTAAAGGGGCAGCCCTGCAATATTTTGCTCGTGCCATTGTTGTTTGAGGGTCTCCACTTGCGGGAGCACGAGACAGCCCCTCTGGAGGGTATTTGGCCTACTCTTTAATGCTCACCAGACGTCTTGGGAGAGGGACAACTTAGAACTATAGATGTGTAACAGTGTAATCACCATTTTCTTCTGCTCTATACAGTCTGGTGAGAAAGTCAGTGGCTTTTACAATGGAGCCTCCATTAAATGTGTCGTCAATTTTCTGCACGAGTCTCATGTGACGTGATGATAGGAAATTTAATATACGTTGATGTGCAGTTTTATTTTAATATTTGATTGTAAATTTCGGAACTATAACAACAGCCACTCCTTATTCAACATTGGGTGCGATATTGTGATAAATAAAATCAATGGTAAATAATAGCATTAGCCTACACGTTAGATTCAGCCGATCATTGGTAATGACGTTACAAGGCCTTCAGCAGACATGTTATTGTAGATTTTGTTTTCTTTCATGGAAGAAGGAATGTCCAAAATGGCATAATTACCTAAATTTTGTGCTCAAGGTTAACTTTAAGCGATGTTCATGAATTGGGAAATGCTTTTTCCCGAAGAATGGTCCCCGTGTAGTAGACACGGCCTGTCAATCACTATTGTTTAGACGCTGTACATGCCACCCATACAGCCCGAATGAATGGTCTTCGATTGACGTCAGTGGCTCTCATGCAATTGTGTGATAAGAAAAATATCGGGAAAAAAAAAACTCCCTTGCGGCAAAAGTGATTGCATTTCTGAAGGAAATAATCATAAAAGCCTCAGTCTTCAGGTAACCTTGAAATCCAGAGCCAAATGGTGGGAAATTGTATTTTCTTTCAAGTGGACAACGCACATCCGTATATTGGCCTTTTGGAATTTATTCACCGGTAGCGTAGCTAAGGGATGCTACCGTTGTGTAATGGTTAGCATTCTGGACGACTTGCAATCCAGGGGTCACTGACTTCGATCTTATGGCGCGACAGTTGACGCAATCGACGAGTTTATTAAATCCACCACTGCCTCTATCCATCCAGCAGTGGAGATGGTTACATCTGAGTTGGTCGATTGGTGGGTCGTGTGTGGAGGGGTAAAGTGTGGATACTGCCACCTCCTCCAAGATGATTGGTCAGTGCGGAAGAGCAGGCCAAAATGACCTTGCGAGGGGCTCTCTAAATCCCCTTCTGTTGGAGCCCCTTCTCTTATATCGATTCATAACGCACCATATTTCGAGGTGCTTTAGAGCAATTATCAAATTATACATCAGATGATCGTGGTTGAGATAAAGAGTGTGGTGATCAAAAGTGGCGGTGTATTTGTGGCGACAGGAAAATAGGTGGGAGTGGTTCAGGGGGGGTTGGCATACAATAAATGACAAGGGTTGGGGTAGTGACAGGGCTTGGGGTAGTGATGGGGTTTGGGGTAGTGATATGGGTTAGGGTAGTGATAGAGGTAGTGATAGGGGTTGGGGTAGTGATAGGGGTTGGGGTAGTGATAGGGGTAGTGACAGGGGTAGTGATAGGGGTAGTGGTAGTAATAGGGGTTGGGGTAGTGATTGGGGTAATGTTAGGGGTAGTGATAGGGGTAGTGGAAATGGTAGGGGTTGGGGTATGCCTGGTGATATCTGGGGAGTAGCAGTCGCTGTAGGATGGGAGAAGAGAGGGGGGTTGTTTTCAGGGAGGAATGGAAACAGGGTCGTAAAGACGATACATTTTTTGTGCAGTGGGAGTTTGTAATACGTCGTATCTGATACCAGAAAGTCAACTTGGTGACATCACAACATTCGGTAGATATTATTATCATCGCACACTAGATGGAGAACATACGACGGTGACCTTTGACCTCCTTTGACCAATTCATTCACCGCAACCTCTTGACCAAACGCGCAGGCATCGTGATCGTCCCAAGCGCGGGTGTGGGCATTGTGATTGGCGGCCTCATCATCAAGAAACTCAAGCTGGGTGCTCGCGAATCCGCCAAGCTGGCCATGATCTGCTGCGGAGTCTCTCTGCTCTGCTTCTCGACGCTCTTCATCGCCGGATGCGAGAGCATCAACCTGGGAGGCATCAATATCCCCTACACCACAGGGTCAGACCTCGCAAGCCAGTTGCGGCCGACTTTCGCGCCACCGCTTCGAGCGCTCGCGACACAATGATGGGCGGTTCAATTTAATCGTTAAAATTACGAAGTTGCGACGGCACGAAAGATAACAAAAAATAATTGGCGCGCGGAAACGTCACGCTCTCGTGGATTTAACGTGCGTTGCGATTTATTGGCGGTATCAAAAACGTGCACCCGTGTTGAAATGAAACGTGCATTTGGCATCAATGCTGCGGCGTGTAAACTGTTAAACAATGTTTCATGGAACGATCCTTTCCCCCACAGCGATTCGAGGAACAGTCACGATTCGGTTGTGTTGCTCTCGTTTATACAGTCCAGTTTCATCCAGTAGCCTGCAAAGGTAACATTAGCAAATCATTTTCAGCACCACCACCAAAGGTCAATCCACTGCTAGATGAAGGCCTACCGCAAGTGGCCGCCTTCGCCTGCGATACAGATTTAATAAAACAAAAGCCCACTTAAATTTCGATTTAAAGCTTTCGTGACTGCAGGGATTCATCTTCTTGGTTCTTTCGCTAAAGTCACGTAGAAGGAAAATAATAAAATAATGAAAATAAAACAATAAAATAATTCTCACGATGTTTCGGCCACAACGCAAGCAGCCGTCCTCAGGTGAAGAACAGGTCTGTCATTCAGACGCTGTCTTTCCGACAGACCTGTTCTTCACTTGAGGACGGCTGCTTGCGTTGTGGCCGAAACGTCGTGAGAATTATTTTATTATGTTTTATTTTTATTATTTTATTACTTCCCTTCTACGTGACTTTACCGAAAAAACCAAGAAGAAAAAAGCCCACTTCTTTCTCCACCACAATTCAATCCACGCATCTCGAGCGCACGATCAATCTCGATCGACGCAACGATTCCACGAAAAACGCGCACTCCGCATCGCACCGCGGCGGCGGCCGTGGCATTAAACTGCTCCGTCGCCCAATGCCCGTCAATGCGCGTACGCGCCCGTTACCTATCTATGCATGTACTTCTAACTTCTTTCGCGCCCTACCGAGCCGACCGTAGCTAACCGGAGGGGCCCCGTTGACGCGCCCCCCCGCCGCCGTACGCGACACGCCGATACGAAAACCCCGCCGTTCGCGCCGAGCAAACGCGTCAAACGGGCCGCCACCCAACGCCCCGTCGGGTCTGCTGTCAGGCCCTCCCTGAAGGTGACGCGGCGGAACCTGACGTGGGAGTGCAACGTGAACTGCGGCTGCCGCATGCAGCAGTACAGCCCCGTGTGCGGCTCTGACGGCATCACATACTTCAACCCCTGCCTGGCCGGCTGCACGGCCGCCGCCAGGGATTCGGCCAGCGGGGTACGACGCCACACGCGCTTGGCCCACTGCAGCTCCACCACCACGACTACTACCACTACCACCGCCACCACCACCACCACCACCGCCACCACTACCACCACCACCACCACCGCCACCGCCACTACCGCCACCACCGCCACCACTACCACCACCACCGCCACCACTACCACTACCGCCACCACCAATCACCACTAACCACCAAGTGGGCTCAAGTGTTTCGATTTAAAGCTTCTTTCGTGACTGCAGGGATTCATCTTCTTGGTTCTTTCGGTAAAGTCACGTAGAAGGGAAATAATAAAATAACAAAAATAAAACAAAAATAAAATAATTCTCACGACGTTTCGGCCACAACGCAAACAGCCGTCCTCAGGTGAAGACCAGGTCTGTCGGCTGCTTGCGTTGTGGCCGAAACGTCGTGAGCATTATTTTAGAATGTTTTATTTGTATGATTTTATTATTTCCCTTCTACGTGACTTTACCGAAAGAACCAAGAAGAGGGCTCAAGTGTGTTCGTTCCCAACGGGCCTGACCAATTGTTTTTTTTTATCCCCACAGTTGTTGTTGTTGTTGTGAATGTCTGTATGGTGTGCGTGGCCATGTTTGTGCCTATTGCTGCTGCTGCTGCTGCCGTTGGCGGTTCTGCCACGTAGGTTGTCGGAGCCACTTGTAATCCGAGTGCCGAGTTGCGGGTTGAGTGTTTCATTCCCTCGTGGTTTTGGCCACGTGCTGCCGCGGGGCATCTTCGGTTCGTTCAACTCTCGGTGGTTGGTGCTGGGTATGGCATACAACTTTAGATGGAGGCGGTTGAAATTAAAGAGTTTGGATGTCTCTGCTGGGCGCCATGGCAGCGAGATGTTAACTACCTCGCCTGGTATACAGGAGGTCGTGGGTTCGATCCCTAACCCTTGACGCCTGCTGCTGTATATTTGGAGTTTGCGTGTTCTCCCCGTAGTCGCGTGGATTGTTCTCGGGGTCCTCCGGTTTTTACCTCCACTTTTAGAAACGTGCGTTGAGAGTATTTGGCTGCTCTAAATTTCCACACGATAAGCCACTCAGTAGAGCTATCAGTTGTGACCAGGCCCCTTTTGAAAATGTACGTTGTGCATCACACTATGAAAAGATGATGAAATCCAAAATGTTCCTTGTACACGCCATCTAGATAGAAATGTTGAACTGATTTCACACTGTGTGTAGCCAACCGTGCTAATTGGAGTTGTCCGGGAAGGGCAACAAACTAAACACAACGATTCAGTTTTAAAGAAATTCGTCTTCAATCTACATTTAAAAGTGCATAGTTCCAGTCGCTTCCTAATATCGGAAGGAAGACCATTCCAGATGACCGCAGAAGCGCATCTGAAAGTGTGCGATGCAGTCACCATTTTTGTTCGATGGCTAGCTATAACTATTTAATAATTATCACGAAACTTGAGCAATTCAGCCGCTCGCTGTGCTGTGCTCTTGCTCCGTGCACCTATTTGCCATCCCCTTCCCTCCGATTAGCACGGCTGGCTAGGCACGGCGCGAAAGAGGTTCAACGCACGTGCGTACAAAGCGCCCTGCACGTGACCCGACGTTCGACCGACATCCGTGTGACCTCCCACTCTCGCCCTCCCGCTCGCTCCCACTCCGGCCGCTCGCAGAACATCCACAACTTCACGGACTGCGCGTGCATCCAGAGCCAGAAGGTGATCGCACAGACGGAGAGCGGCCATCGGGGACACATCCACTTGGTGATCATCAAGACGTTCCTGCACGAGAGCGGCCACGCGCTGCCGGGAAAGTGCACCAGAGACTGCCGCACGCTGGTGCCCTTCCTGATCTTCCTCTTCATTGTCACGCTCATCACGGCCTGCGCTCAACCCTCCGCCATCATCGTCACGCTCAGGTGCTGCGGTCCTTTCCGTGCTAGGCTTGGGCAAAGGTCCGATTGGCTGACGTAGAGGGGAACGCATTGGGAGTAGTGCGGCGGTTGGCGCGCAGCGCACCGCGCCACTGATCCGGCACCCTGAGTTCAATTCCCGGTTACGGCAAATGACACCAAGTGGCGAGGGATATATGAAGACGTCCTGGTCTCCCCTCCGCCTATCACCAATAACCTACACTGACCAGCGTGGTGAAGTATGGTCAAAACAACCACTGTGATCGATATGGCCTTCATTCAGCAGTGGATTTATAATAAAAAAAAATATATAAGCCCTCTTGAGTAAAACTACATTTGGTTATTTTTACGAACTCAAAGCCAGTGATTTTTTTTAAATTATTTTTTACATTTAGCTGCTCATGCCCCACTGAAGAACAATTAAGCATTGAAAGTCACAGACTACGAGATAATAGTCTCCGTAGACCACGTGAGTTATGGAGGATTGTTTGTCCATACCTCACCGTGCGGTTTGGTGAAGGCGTGGGACCCAGGACCAGTTCAGGTATCACTCACGGCTGGTGTTAACCGTGGCCGGAGTTCAAACTCAGGTCGCCAGGTACATAGCGTAGTGTGCTAACCACAGTACCACCAATTCCCCGCCAAAACAAGAGAAAATTAATATGCACGTTTTAATAGCCCCAGGCAGGCTACGTGTTATCAATAACCGATATTGGTGAAGAACGTGGGAATTGCACAGACATGAGGAAGCACAATATGATGATTAATAAAACCAATGTGCGATAAGGAGAAATGTTCAATGAGCATTTATCGTCTGATTTGTCATGTGCTGGGAATTACGCCGACATACAGAAGGAGGAAAGCAGAGGGCAAACTGAAATTGGAGTCATCGCATTGACTGTTTAAAATAGTTTTATTCTGACAAAAGCCCGGTACATATCACGAGCAATAAAAATTAACCCGTAAAAACAAAGTTTTTCACTATAAATCCTTTATATGCGTGGTGGCTAGAGTCCTCTCGTCCTCTGGCTTGAGATGGCTGCCACCTATGGGTCAGATGATTGCCTGCCACCATTAAGCAATTGGTAATAAAATATATTTTTTTTTTTCCTAAAAAGTGTAAAATTTAGGAATTTTTTTTTCACAAATTTGGAATTTCTTGTCACGCACAACGAGTCTGTGTGCAAAATGTCAGCTCGATTGGATCACGGGAAGTGGGTTAAAAAACGACCGAAAGATTTGCACGGTCGTAAGCGCGCAAGCAAGCAAGTGAACTTAATATAAAGGATTTAAAAAGAGAAAAGGAGACACAGAAACCCCGTGGGCAGAAGCCCGAAACGTAGAGCTCACTGGCTGGGGGAGAGGGAGAGAAATTTATTACGAATACCTAAAAAAAAAAATAACCAGGTAAAGCCCATTGCCTCTTTTTATCAGAACCGACCTGGCTATCACTAAAAAAACCCCATCGCCTAATGAATTGGCTTCTCGTCATGTGGAAATGTATCGCAGCCAAATACTCTCTGAATGAAATGATCTCACCACCCCACTTGCGTAGGGAGTGCGTGCGTGAGCACGCACTTTTTTTTGTTATAAGGGGAAGGCGAGGAAAAATGAACAAAAGTTATGGGGTGGGGGGAGGAGGTGGGTCATCGTGTTGACTGTCAATAGAAGTAAGCGGGCTTGGGCTGGACACGTCATATAGCTGGGAGGTAATTTGGCCGATGGACGAGACTGGTGACGGAGCGGTAGCCAAGAAAGGGCCACAGCTGAGAGTATGACCACCGCTGAGACGGAGCAATAACATGTGCAGAAGTCAGACTGCATGATGGTGTCCGAAGACCATGAAGGATGATGATGATGATGATGGTCGTTAATGATTGCAACGAACATGCGGTATACTCGTGGTGTAGGTGCAATACGCGAGTGTTTGTGTTTTCTTGTGCTTTGTCATCGTGGAAGACCGAATGATGATTATCTTTGTCTTGATCCAGATCGGTGGAAGAAACAGAAAGGCCTTTGGCACTCGGCATGCAGTTCGTATTGCTGCGCACTCTAGGTAACATGAGATTTCATTTTTCGGTAAACTCTGGCTAGCCGGACTTCGTGTGTATGGAATTCAGACTGAGCCAGGCTCGGTTTGGAAACTGGTAAAGCAAAATAATGCGATTTAATTCTCCAATAAACCCCCGGCTAACCGGACTTCACGTATCCAGAATTCAGACTGAGCCTGGCTCAAAATGTTCAAGCAAAATAACTATCTGCAAGCCAAAAAGGCCACCTCTATAGATAAACATTTCCACACTCTCAGCAACCCAACGATGCTAAGCCCACACCCATGCTACACAGCCCCCAGGCCACCAGGAAAATGATGACCAAAGTATTCAGTGGCGAGCTTGCAATGCGCAGTCCTGTAACTTTAAGTTGAGTAAACCTTGAGGTTAATTTCAGTTAAAGTTTAAAATTTTTGGGGGGCAAAGGTTGAAGGCGTTGACACTCGCCTCAGTGACATTTCTTAATTTGTTTATTAATTTTAGATTTTTGCTTGGTAGTAGAGTTTTCTTTTGCTTGGTGAATATGTGTGCTGATTGATGCTATATAAAATGAAAGTATTTTTTTATTATCATTCCATGGTACTAAAGGAGCGGGCTCTAAGCACAAACTAAATGAAAATAAATCAACTAAAACACAAAAAGGCAGTTCTACCAGCCCGGTTTCGAGAGCTCTCGCCGCTTAACGGCACTTGACGCGGCGCTCGTGCCTCCCTCGCTCCCGCCAGCGTACATCCCGACTCCGATCTACTTCGGCGCCGTCATCGACACCACGTGCATGCTGTGGCAGCAGCACGACTGCGGCGCCTACGGCTCGTGCCTCGAGTACGACGTCACCTCCTTCCGCTTCGTCTACTTCGGCCTCGTGGCGGGCATCAAGTTCATGGGCTTCATCTTCATCTTCCTCACGTGGTACTCCATCAAGCGGCGCGAGGAGCGCGCCTCGATGGCCGCCGGCGACAAGCCGAGCGCCGTCTCCTCGGCCGACGGGAGGCCCGGCGGCGCCGGCGGTGGTGGTGGTCACGGCGCCGAACGCAGCGCGCGCATTCGCGGCTGCATGCGAACTCGCTCCTGCCCTTCGTTCGTGACGGGCAACCTCGCCATCGCCGCGACCGCCGCGACCGCCGCTGCGGCCGCCGCCGCCGCGGCCGCAGCGGCGGCGGCCGATCCGAGGGGTGCGCCCGCCGGCAGCCCGGCGCTGGTCCATCACCGGGACTACAGCGACGGGGCGGCGTCCATCAGCCTGTGCAGCGCCATGGCGCCGGCCGATTCCAACGACAACGTCGTGTTCGGCAGCACCCGGGTGTAGGGGTTCGTCGCGCGTCCGGTGCCTTCGTCGTCCGCGCGTGCGTGCGCGCTTGCGTGCGAGTACACAAGCGCGCACGCACGTGAGCGTGCATGGGTACACGCTCATGTGCGTGCTTGCGTGCACGCTTACGTGCGCGCGTGCGTACTTACGTGCATGCGTGTGCGCGCGTGCATGCTTACGTGCGTGCGTGCGTGTGCGCGCGTGCGTGCGTGTACGTGTACGCAAGCACTTGAGTGTGCGTGGGTACACGCTCATGTGCGTGCTTGCGTGCACGCTTACGTGCGCGCGTTCGTACTTACGTGCGTGCGTGTGCGCGCGTGCGCGCTTACGTGCGTGCGTCGCATCGTTGCACCGAGTGTAAGGGGACAGCATCGCAATGTGGCGATGGTGTCTCCACCCAGAGGAAGCCCTATGAGGCCCCTGACGGTGGGCTCTTTGGCCTACTCTTCCACGTTGGCTCGACACGTCTTGGCAAAGATGGGAGTTAGTGCTGGATGTTGACACCTTACAGACATATATTGTACGTATGGCGATTAGAACTGTGAAGGGAGTATAAACGTGTGCGTCTTGCAATATAGAGATAAATAAATATGAACATGCCACGTTTGTGCAGTATTTCGTTATACACCATTAAAACGTCACGTGCTAAAAAAAAGACATTAAATACCTCGGCTAATAAATACGAAAAAAATTTACTTAAATTCAACTTCGCAACATTTGGAATTTATAGCCATATTTACAGATATGTGTGTAAACGGTCATGAATAGAGTAGGGGCTAAACTCGTGATGACTTTAGATGAAAGTGTGTTGATGTCTCCTTTACCTGCAAAAAGGAAAGGATGGAATTATCAGCGATGCTGCATGTCAGCTGCTTAATAAATATGTGGATCTGGTCCCATGTATAGAAAGTGTACATTAGATGCAATGCAGCGGCGTACAATAACCTGATAAAAACATCGCAAACATTGCACTCACTCGGACATCTATGCCGGTCACTCGGTGCTGTATGGCAAGGCATGCCATCACAATAGCCTGCGCTCAGAAGTAAAATGTTAAACAAACCATGTAAATTATACACTCACTTTAACGGAGCATCATTTCATCCGCACGTACATAATCGTCACTGGTTACACTGAATAATGTCAGTGAAGCAAGATGATTTATTTTGGAACGTTACAATCTGCTTACAATTCTACTGTACTAAGACATCATTAAGAGCACACGAATAAATACGGAAAGACACATGCATAAGGAACACGTATATACAATAAACTGGATATGTAACTCACAGAGGTGGGACAAAGTCATTGTTATGCAAGTCCAAGTCGAGTCGCAAGTCATCAAATTCATGACTCGAGTCTGACTCGAGTCCAAGTCACATGACTCGAGTCCACACCTCTGGTAACTCAATGACACTTTAGTTTACATGTGAAACACGTGTGCTGATGGCTTACACTCTCATGCTCAGACTAGGTATAACCTTATATGTGTAATGGAACTATAACACTATGCCTACAACACACATTGATACGAAACATTTAAAAATATTGTGCAGCTACATTCTTAACCTAACGCAAGTTTTCACAGCCGCTTGCGTTGAGCATTTGCACCTCCGATGAGCACGCTTTGGCTACTACGTGCAGTGCGAAAGAAGTTCAACGTACGTTAATTTATCCTCGTGAAATTTCGCCATGCACAGCAAATCTTACTCGTGTTCATACTCATACACTCACTTCTCTGCATTCGTCTGACTTATCAGATGCAACACATTCCTGCGGAGGGAGCTGGTATGAACGTTGGGTTGCTCGGTCAATGGCCTGCAGGGTCAACGGCGGCGTGGTGTATTCCGCAAATATGCCCGACTGTGAGGGCGGGCACAAGCCGGCGTGAGTAGGTTAAACGTTGAGTTTTACAAGGGCACCACGGGGTGACCAGCCCCTCCCAACCCAGCCAAACCCCTCCCACCCCCCACCCAGCTCCACCCCTCCCACCCAAGCACCCTCCCCACCCAGCCCCTACCCACCCTTCCCTCTCCACCTAGCTCAACCCCTCCCATTTTTGGATACACGACGGACGGACGGACACAATAATCCCCTGTGGGCTGGTGTAACCAGGAAGTTCCTACCAGTACATATTCCGATTGATATAATTCGGCAGTAGTCGTGCGTGGCAAAAGCTCGAGTGAGAGAGAGAGTAAATGCTCAACACGCAGCCCAACCTGGCATAATACACTTGGATCTATGCTCGACCTGATATTTGCTTGATACGAATCACTGTGCGTCGATAAGATTGTACATAGTACACGCGGAAAAGTGCGTTGTCTGCAAGCGCCGATCTAGCGGCGAGATTCGCGAAACGATGCCTTCCCTTGGTAACAATTCTCATG
The DNA here is from genome assembly GCF_964198595.1 of Lampetra fluviatilis. NCBI lineage: Eukaryota > Metazoa > Chordata > Hyperoartia > Petromyzontiformes > Petromyzontidae > Lampetra > Lampetra fluviatilis. The sequence goes on from NC_136288.1 coordinate 10,525,592, forward strand.
CGTTTGTTTGGCTTGTGGCGTCGTGCACCTGTCCAGATGCATTGGATCCACTTGGACAGGTATGAATTACATATCATTCATATGCAAATGTGATTAAGAAATTGCGAAATAATTGCTACCGCAATGTAACGATTGGATGCAATATTCATTGTGAGTTTTTTTTTTTACCTTCTGCTATGAATGTAAATATAAGTGGAACACATACACTATTGTAACTCAATGCAGTACTTAACCACAAAAAGCAATTTGATTTATGTAGAGTGTTTTCACAAAAATTAGCTCAGTGTATACTACACCATTGTAATATATGTATTATTATTGAGATGCACATACAATATAATGTACGTTCTTATAATATAACACGTCTTTTTTAGCAATACGACACCTGCGAACGAACCACTTTGCAAGAATAATGAGAAGAATGGATGATACTGGTCTGGTCATTGCTACTTTACAACCGACGATAATTCCCTTTTTACAAATCATCGTGTGATTCACGATCGATTTTAGTCTCTGCAAATTGAGCTAAATATAAACGCCGAGCTCCATTGTACATATTACCTTGACTTGAGTTCTCGTGAGAATGGCATGTTGTATAAAAACGCCGACAAATGTATAGAGAGTGGAGCTTGTCAGGATTGCTCCAAGTGCTCTCGATGTAACAACACGCGTGTAATGATTCATCGGTGAATATTGATCGCTGTAGCTTGCGCTACACGTCACGGACAAACGTGTGCGAAGAATGTACACGTTTTGAGTTTGTGAATGTTGTACGTAACGGATTGGCCTGACTGCTCTAGCCACTGGAAGCCACTACATTCACCGCAATGTAAACACATGAAATCATTTATTATTGAATTGGGATGCGGAGGGGGGGGCTGGCTAATTGTAACACTCCTTATATTTATCCGAGTTTAAAATATTTGGTGACGGAGATAGATGGGCGGCTCGGACATCAAAGCTCAGAGATCCTGGTTTAAACATTTGTGTTTTAGAGCAGTGGGTCCTTAACCTTCACTGCAGCCTGCGCCTCTTTGGTTCTGAATCTTAAAAAAAAATGTATGTTGATAAATACAAAGCAAAACGCTTTGAACAAAAAAATCTGGCCATGTCCGGCACCCGCAGAAAGGGCCGCGTGCCCCCCGGGTTAAGAAGAACCACCGCCCTAGAGTCACCTGCGATTGAATCGGACTCTCACGTGTAGCGAGTTAATGGTCTCATCCTGTTCACGAATGACTGCACACACGATAAACAAAAACACCCCAGGTCAAAGCGTTTTGTTTTTCATTAATGTTGGCTATATTCTAGATTTGAAGCTTTCGTGACTGCAAGGATTCATATTCTTAGGTTTTTTCGGTAAAGTCACGTAGGTAAAACATTAAAATTAATAAAAGTAAAATAAAAATCACGACGTTTCAGAGGCAACACAAGCTTCCGTCTTCAGGTGGAACCGTCACAGCCACGACAGCTGTATCAAGTAAATGGTAGCTCCTGCAATCTCTCATTTACTTGATACAGCTGTCGTGGCTGTGACGGTTCCACCTGAAGACGGAAGCTTGTGTTGCCTCCGAAACGTCGTGATTTTTTAAATTTTACTTTTATTAATTGTAATGTTTTACCTACGTGACTTTACCGAAAAAACCTAAGAATATGTTGGCTATATTCCCACTGTTGAAAATGACAAACATCATGTTTGACTGTCACGTGACACATGTTTCTCTTTTTTACAGGCTGGATGAAAAAAGTTTTCCCCCTAATGCAGATAAGAGGTTTGTTTGCTTTAATGGCATTCAAAAGTAGTTCCAGGTACTCTTTTTCCTGTCCCCCCTAACACAGGTGGCTTTGCACTGCCCTGCAAGAGTTCCGAATGGATTATTCGCCTTGAGACGTAATGCTGATACACACAATGGGAATGACATTGTGTAGAATTGTGTTGATATATATTGTGGTCGTAATATAGTGGCTTTGTGGCAATAAAAGTAATGACATCAAAGCACTATTTAAAACAAAATTGTGTTTGAATTGTGGCAGAGCCAGAATTTGTATACGTGGCTTCATTCTTACACCTATGGTATTCATATTTTCTCGAGCCTCTTATTTGGCTGTGATTAATTGTGCTAAGGTTTAAAATCGGACTTTAATACGACTGCGTACATGAGCAGCGTGTAGAATCTAGTCGGGTTGAAACGGTGTGGGAAGAATGGACTCAAATAGCCGAGTGTGTTGTATTTATCGAGAACGAAATTTTGCAAGCGATTCAGGGATAACTGTTGTGCTTGAATCACCCTATTCTCCCGCGAGCAGGAGACGGTACCGACCGTATTGACAATATTGATGCTGGCAAGCGTATCACCAAGGCCAACAGAAATGCGCTGCGATATTCAATTACTCTCGGATTGTTTTGCACGTGCACATTAGTATGCCGAACGATTGTCAAGTCTCTCCATCTGATGTGCACGTTCCTACTTTGTCAACGCAACTTAATGTTTTTGTTTGTTTTACATAGAACGTTGAGTTGCACCATCTCTTTTGCAAGGCACGCTCACGTGAATAGACTAAACTCGACAGTGATTCTTACTATTCAGTTTAACACGTAGGCTTTCGCGACCAATATTGTTCATAATCAACGTTTTTTGGGTTTAGATCGCGTTATTTATAAATGTGTCGTAACCCTCCACCACCCGACACGGCCAATCAGTAAAAAAGTGTCACGTTGACAAAAGACAAATAGCCCACCGGTGTGTTGAAGCATGAAACCACAACATTTACAATTTGAGTACGACGTTTCGCTGGTAATTGCATCCAGCATCATCGGGCTAATTGGCTAATTGCCCGATGATGCTGGATGCAATTGCCAGCGAAACGTCGTACTCAAATTGTAAATGTTGTGGTTTCGCGCTTCAACACACCGGTGGGCTAAAGCAGTGAACTATTTGTCTTTTGTCAACGTGACACTTTTTTACTGATTGGCCGTGTCGGGTGGTGGAGGGTTACGACACATTTATAAATAACGCGATCTAAACCCAAAAATCGTTGATTATTCTTACTATTATTTAGTCGTAATATATTTGCTGGATATGTTGCCAGCGCTTGTCCTCTTATCAATGTTTATCGATCTATTGCATCCGCTTTATATAGAACACACTGTGCACTCTCACAGCACCCTATAGCAGCATGACCTGGCCAGCCGTAGATGCCCAATCGTTCCCCCATGCAAAGGAGCTCAGCAACCTGTCATTCTTATCACGTTGTTCTTCGTCCACTCACGTGTTCAAAGCGAACTTTCAAAATAGCGACCGTCTTCGCGGCAGGCGTGGAGAAACACTGGTAGATTCATAAGGAAATGCGCTTATATTCTTGGTTCTTTCGGTAAAGTCACGTAGAAGGGAAATAAGAAATAAGAAAAATTAAACATAATGAGCCATTAGGACGCTGTTTTTCTGACAGCCCTGTTCTTCACCTGAGGACGGCTGCTTGCGTTGTGGCCAAAACGTCGTGAGAATTGTTTATTATTATTATTATTTTAATTTTCTTATTTTCCTTCTTCGTGACTTTACCGAAAGAACCAAGAATATGAATCCATGCAGTCACGAAAGCTTTAAGTCGAAAAGAAATGCGCTTGCTTGTAGCTGCAGCCGAAAGTATGAGTGCAGTGGTAACATTCAAAAGATTTTTGGACCACTGCTTGGTGATCGATTTGGGACAGGTATACACGTGGTTTAGTAACGACATGTGCACTTGTTTACAGGAATTTACAATCTGTCTTTGGAATTGTATTAAGCTTCATGATAGCACATGTGTTGGTTTAAGACTATAAATATTTTATCAGTGGCACTGTCCTCCCAGTGGTCATACTTAGCAATATGCAACTATAATGCAAAATTATGCTAACAACTTTTTCAAGTGGAATTGATTTTTTTGTAAAATAATTACCCACATACAGTAAAATACGTTTCTGTGTGTGTGTGTATATATACACATGTATGTGAACATTGTGACGTTTGCTTTCGAGATGTGTGTGTTATTTTGAAGGGACTGGCTGTAAGAAAATAATCACTTAAGGATGGTGGCAATCAGTGTATGCTTTAAAAATGTAAAAAAAAAAAACTGCATGAAATATGTTTATATATATAGCTTGACTTTCGATGTATATTTTGCATCTACAATAAATGAAAACCACAATTATATGGTTTATTTGCTATGTTTATCTTGCAACGATGCCATAATCATGCCGTGTTTATTTAACAGTCACATTCACCTACGAATAGACATTGGTCGTCACCCGGAATTTGACCATTCATGAATTCACTTGTAATTTTCTAATGTCAGTAATGTGTAGAATTAAAAGAATAATCTACGTCAAGGACAATATTTAGACACGCTTCGGAGACTCTGAGAAGATTCTAGATTTGAAGCTTTCGTGACTGCAAGGATTCATATTCTTAGTTCTTTCGGTAAAGTCACGTAGGTAAAAAATGCAATTAAAATTAATAAAAAATAAAATAAAAATCACGACGTTTTGGAGGCAACGCAAGTCTCCGTCATCAGGTGGAACCGTCACAGCCAGATTTGCTGCATCAAGTGAGGCAGGGATTCAAGATGCAAGAAGTAAAATCTGTTTAGAGTTCGGTGAGGACACAGCAGCAGATGTATACTCTGAGAAGTATACTCTGAAAAGAGTTATGATCATCAGCCAGCCATGATCAATCCACTGCTGGACGGAGGCTTCTCCATCTAGGTGTTACCAAGCTATTCTAGATTGGATAATTCGTACTAGCCTGGCAACAGGCGAGACAAACCTTGCTTCATCTTCTTGGTTATTTCGGTAAAGTCACGTAGAAGGGAAATAATAAAATAATAAAAACAAAACATAATAAAATAATTCTCACGACGTTTCGGCCACAACGCAAGCAGCCGTCCTCAGGTGAAGAACAGTGCTAATGCTACCCCCTATCCCCTCCCTTTGATGCTGCTAATCCTGCATAATCCACGGGCATAATATGACTTTAAACCCCCCGCCCACCTCCTACGCATTTCACAAGTAGTACTAATCCCATATCTGCATTTCCCATAAATATGCTAACTTCCTCTTGATATGCAAATTCTTTTGTCAAGGCTCTCTTCTCCCTCCAACCCAGCTTAAATAGACGCTCCAAGCCTTTTCGACAGACCTGTTCTTCACCTGAGGACGGCTGCTTGCGTTGTGGCCGAAACGTCGTGAGAATTATTTTATTATGTTTTATTTTTATTATTTTATTATTTCCCTTCTACGTGACTTTACCGAAAGAACCAAGAAGATGAATCCCTGCAGTCACGAAAGCTTTAAATCGAAATTTAAACCTTGCTTCCTTCACCTATCCGCACTGCCTCGCATGGTGAAGAATGGACAAGCTCTTCCCCCCCCCCCCACATCATGACTGACGCACCAGAGATGAGCACTTTGTTTTTAAAAAACGGCACAATGTTGTACACACAACAAATAAATTCAACACATTCGTTAATGACACAGGTTAAAGGGTCCAAGAAGTGACGTTTCCGGCAATGGCCCTTTATAGAACGTGCACATAGGCCAGAGGAGAGAATTAACAACAACAAAAAATCCTGCCCGTAGTTTTAGACGCCAATAAAGATATTTCAAATAAATGCAGAACTTGCATTCTTAACATCTGATAGGGATTATTGAAATAGCATATACATTGGCATGCAGGTATTTTATTTGTGTGTTTACATATCAACTCTACTACAGGCATATCGTTTGAATGAGCGAATTCAATGAATGATATGAACAACGATACAGTATGAAAATGTTGTTATGTATCGGGATATCCTGTTGGGTGGTGCAGAGGTTCGTGTGCTTGTCTCGCAACCGTAAGGTTGTACGTTTAAACATTGATGCCTGATTGACTCAGCCCTGCATTGCTAAGTGGTCAATAACATCGATACTAATTTGTGAAACCTCAGTGTCACTTGTCCTATATATTGAAACCGCTACCGTCATAGAAATATGGAAGTTACAAAGGCTGTAATTAAGCTAAATATACTTTTTTTATTTGACGGTATTAATTGAAAATGTTTGCAATCACCAGGCAATAAATGTCCAGCTCCTTGTCAACGCACTGCTTGTTGATGGACTCCCCGTTCATTGTCAGTCATGAAGGGCTGTTTGACCATACTTCACCACGTCGGTCAGCGTGGGTTATTGGGGAGTCCAGGATCAGTCTATATTATAACTCACTACCAGTGGTCATCCTCACGAACAAAGACGGCGATTCCTTCACGCGCTTCCAGATGCGCTTCTGCGGCCGTCTGGAACGCTTTTTCTTCCGATGTTAGGAAGCCATTGGGAGCTATGCCACTTTTAAATATAGGTTGAAAACTCATTTCTTTAGAACTCAAAATTGTGTTTTAGTTTGTTTTCCTTCCCCCGCACCTCCGATTAGCACGGTCGGCCACGTATCTAAGTGCAAAAGAAGTTCAACATCCATGCAATGGGACCATGAGTCAAACTCGGGTGGCTGGATTCGTAGTGCAGCGTGCGAAAACACTGCACCGATCTCCCCACCCATCACTTAGTCTTTCACCTATACAGCATGGTTCGATTTGCTGAGAGCGGTACCTATGGAAGTGCACTTAGCCGCGCAAAACGCGTAGGTCCTTTAGATATGCGAATGTACGTTTGTGCTATACACCCACCGCATGCATTAATCTACCCAGCCCCCTTCACACACACATCTTATAAGGTCTCCCTCCGTTGCTGCCTGTATCGTTACTTCTCCAGAATCCTGACCTCAGTCCGCACGTGTCTCGAACTGCTGAGATTCTGAATTGAAGCTCTTTGTTGTGCAGCGACTTCGCAAAAGGTAACATGTTATTCCGTTCTCGTTTGCATCGTATATCACAACGGTGAAAATGTGTTGTAAGTTTTTGTTGGTTCGGGTCACTGACTTTTCGTTTTTACGTGATTGTAAAAACAAAAATGCTCGTACAATGCTGAAAGCAAGTGTAGTTTTAATGTATATCTGTTGTCAGGCGTATGCATTCTAAAGTTGTGGCCGCATTTACTTGATTTAATTGCACATATAACTACAAAGCACATCTTATAGTTAACAGGAACAATAATGTTCTAAGCACATTAATATGAAAAGTTCGTCTTTAAATTTGTATCTCTACAAACATTATTGCGTACATTTCAAATATTGCTGATTTTATTCATTGAATTTTAACTTCACGTACATCAGTATATAAAATACAATTCAAACATTTGCATTGGTCTCACACACTTGAAAATCTGTGCAAATCTCAAGTAATCAACAACGTTATCATGCTATTCACATGTTCATAAAACTGAACAATTTGGAACTGTTGCTTGCAAAAAAGGCGAATGCACATGAACTGGTGTGCAAAGAAGACCCGTCAAGTTAAATTACGATGATCACTTCACCAATATACACATTCATTCATTCTAAGCAGTGGTGATGCTACCCCACGACCAGCCCGAAACAGAATCAATTTTTAGGAGGTCCCCTTTCGATGTATCAACTTCCACTGAGACGACAGAAAACACGTTGACAGGGGTAGAGATGCAGTGAGATAGAAAAAGAGAAATACGGACCAGACGGAGACGTATTGAAGTGAAACACATGCAGATAGGAGACAAATATGCAGTCAGATGTGAAGAGAGATGTAGGGTTCAATTTCGATTTTTATTATTTAATATTATTTTTGTATTTTAATTTATTATTATTTTATTTTATTTGAATTTTCTTTTCTTTTAATTTTCTTTTAAATTTATTTTTATTTAAATTAGATGTTTATTTTATTTTATTATGTTGTATTTTTATTACTTTATTATTTCCCTTCTACGTGACTTTACCGAAAGAACCAAGCAGATGTAGGGTTCACCCACATTTATTTCTCTCTCTCACAAATCCAGGAACCCCTTGACGGTGTTTTGGTGCCCACAGCGCGTTGCTTAGCTTATGCCTAGCGCCACGCCTGGGGGCGATAGACACCAGCTAGGCAGCTGTTGGTGCCTCGCGTCGTGTTACAAACGATTCTGAGCGTTCTGTTCAAGCAGTGACAATGCGCAGGTTTTGGCATCAACAGTTCGCTCGCGTTTGGGTTCTTGGCAAATGCTGCCGGAGCGGAGCTGTGAAAGGGGGGGGGGGGTGCAGAGGTCGCAAACGGGTTTTGATTCCTTACCCGTACCCGGCCGCACCAGGGTCGCAAATGGGTACCCGGCCGGGTACGGGTACCCGTTCCCTACCCGAAATGAGTGACAAACGGTTACTCACTGGTGACTCACGGCCTACCCGTACCCGTACCCGGCCGCACCAGGGTCGCAAATGGGTACCCGGCCGGGTACGGGTACCCGTTACCTACCCGTTCCCTACCCGAAATGAGTGACAAACGGTTACTCACCGGTGACTCACGGCCTACCCGTACCCGTACCCGGCCGCACCAGGGTCACAAACGGCTACCCGTACCCGGCCGAGTACGGGTAGCCGGGTATCGGGTAGGGTACGGGTATCGGGTACCCGTTTGCGACCTCTGTGTGGGTGTGATGTAACCCGCGTGATGCGCGGTGTCCTCCAGATTCACTTCGAGATGCACACGCGGTTCTTTCTGCTGCTCGCCTGTGTGCTGGGCTCAGCGGTGGGTGCTTCCATCGTTGGCAAGGTGAGGTTATCCATGAATTTTACAACAAAAAAAGATATATAAACATAAAAAAGTATATTTTGACTTAAAACTTTCGTGACTGCAGGAATTCATATTGTTTGTTTATTTCGGTAAAGTCAGGTATATAGAACAATGAAAATAAAATAAAAGCTAAATTTGTTTTATTTTCTATCTACGTGACTTTACCGAAAGAAGCAAAGAATATTAAAAAATAAAATATTCACGTAAAAATCCCATCTCAATAAGGGGTGGTTTGTTGTACCAGATAATTAGTTTTTCTCTCTCGCGCAATAATTGCTGTGTCCCCAATGGGTGGGAAAAAATCCCCCAACGCATTCAAATGTTCAAGCAAAGTGGTGCAAGGCCAAGTTTCAGTGGACGTTTGAAATGGGATGCAAACATGACTCCTTGTAAAAAAAAAAGGTGTCAGTTTTGTTGCCAGATAGAAGGGTAAAAAAACAATTATCATTCACCAATATGTTGAGCTTTTGTAGACGCTGTCGCAGAGACTTCAAATTCGTTTTCTATCGTAACATTCGCCATTCATACCGATCAATGGACCGTGCGTGTGCTTCCTCGTGCCATTGCTGCAGCTCTGCGCGCCAGGCATCCAAAACGAATGCATATCCAGCGACAGAAGCAGCAGCAGCAGCGTCGGCGGCGACGGTAACGACGACACGTCTCAGGCCAAGCTGCTGCAAGACTACATCTCGCGCTATTTACGTCGAATGCAGCAACTCATGAGCCCGGACGGGATCGTCGCGGCGACCGAGAGGAACGCGTGGGCCGAGGAAGACAACGCGCAGACGTCAAGCGCCGAGCTTAGCGACCCCGAGGGAGCCTACGATGGAAAGAGGTCCTATTCCGTGGAGCACTTCCGTTGGGGGAAGCCTGCGGGGAGAAAACGACGGCCGGTCAAAGTGTGGCTCGGAGAAAGCCGGAACCTCGGGGAGGAAGAGGAGGAGGAGGATGATTTTCTGGAGAGACGGAGGAGATGAGCAATGAGGTGGATGCAGTGCCGGATTGAGATAGTGCGGGGCCTGTAGCATACGTTATAAAGGGGGCCCTAAATAAATAAATATTAAAACACAAATTTTTAAACGTGAATAGTAAAGTAATTGTATTTTTTTCATTTACTATACAACCAGATAATACGACAAATCGCTAACCTTAAACACGCAGTCGTTCATAAAAGTTTAAGGCGGTATAGTACTATAGTAATAGAGCAAGTGCAGCATCACTGAACCGGAGTTGATAGCTTGAAAGCGTTTAGCGTGGGGCCCTAGAAAGTGCGGGGCCCGTAGCCACTACACATGTAGTAGCTACTACACATGTAGTTACTACATATGTAGCTACTACACATGTAGTAGCTACTACACATGTAGTAGCTACTACTTGTGCTACTAGAAGAATCCGGCACTGGGCGGAGGTTTTGAAGTCGATTGCGCGAACGGCTAACCATGAGGACACGGCAGCTTCCCTAGTGTATTAGGGGTCGTCCATAAATGACGTCACGCAATTTTGGACATTTTGACCCCCCCCCCCCTTGTCACACGGCGTCACAAAAATTCAGACCCCCCCCCCTCAAATATGACGTCACAAAGCTCTGCCCCCCCCCAAAACCATATTTCCATTTTGAAAATAAAGCATGCTTCAAATCGCTTTAAACTATTGTCATTGTAGTGCGTATTTAATGTGGCGCTGCACTCTGATGTCGTAGGAGAAACATTTATTAAAAAGTCTATTTAATTAAGTAGAACGTGTTGTCTATATTTATTTAAAGTTGCGCATTTTGATGTGACGTCACATTTCTCAAACCCTCCCCCGCTCGTCACACATCGTCACAAATGTCTGACCCCCCACCCCCCTAGGTGCGTGACGTCATTTATGGACTGCCCCTTATGAGTGGAAGAGTCACGGGGAATTTGAATTGTTCCAAAGAGGCTGTGGCATCGTTGACATAAACAGTAGCACGTCTGCGTAGATCAAATTGCAAACACATTCACACACGCAGCATAATTACTATGAAACAACCAAAGAAGAATACAGAGGCAAATTAACATAATCTCTGCAGTAATAATAATAGCATGTGTTAGCGTATGCTACCGTTTGATTATTGTGCTCGATGTTGTTGACACTGTATATGTATGATGCCGCGTATGATACAATAAATAATGAAAAACACGTGATTGTTTTATACATAACGTGTAAATGACATACACATGGCGTATCTGTCGATTAATTCCATTACGGTGTGATTCCATGTGAATGTGTTTGCGAACATTTTTTTTTATGCTCTTTGGTTCTTTCGGTAAAGTCGTGTAGGTGAAAATAGTAATAATGAAATGAAATAAAAAGTGAAAACAACTACATTTAGTTGTGACTTTACCAAAAGAACCAAAGAGTATGGATCCTTGCAGTCACGAAAAAAGTGTTTTAGTTAAAATATCTTCAGCGAATGAGATGAGTAACGAGGCGTTTCATACTTCCCTGAACATTGTTTAGTAATGGTTTTCATGGTCCACAGCATGTCAATGTCTTCTGCTCTCTTCCTTTAAATCATTGCTCACTACTCTGTCCTATCTGTAGAGGGCAGCCCTTCACCACTCAAACGCGCGCATGCCATCGTGAATAGTAATGTTCACCACACAATCGTTGAATAGGAATACATTTATACTGGTAGGAACCACCTGGTTCCACCAGCCCACAGGGGATTATTGTGTCCGTCGTGCATCCAAAAATGGGAGGGGTGGGGCTGGGTGGAGAGGGGAGGGTGGGGAGGGGCTGGGTGGGGAGGGGCTGGGTGGGGAGGGTGGGGAGGGGCTGGGTGGGGAGGGGCTGGTCACCCCGTGGTGCCCTTATAAAACTCAACGTTTAACCTACTCACGCCGGCTTGTGCCCGCCCTCACAGTCGGGCATATTTGCGGAATACACCACGCCGCCGTTGACCCTGGCCATTGACCGAGCAACCCAACGTTCCTACCAGCTCCCTCCGCAGGAATGTGTTACGGCCAGCATATGTTCAGGAGCCGAGTGAGCTTAGAATTTTACAAAGTGAGCATCTGCAAGCCGACATCATTTGGCCATTTTTTTTTAAAAGAGCATACAAATATAATTATATGCCTATGCCATGCACATGCTACTTTTTTGTCAGCTCTGTGAATTGACCGACGGTACAATGACACAACACAATTGGGATTGATGCAACCATTCAAAGCCCGACCCGTTTTCTCAAAGCTCTGTAAAGAAACATTCGGCATTTTTTGTTATATATAGAGAGAAGAGGCAGTCGGTCATAGGCAGAGTACAACATTGTTTCTTTGGAGCCAGGAATTAATCCGGCGCCGGGGAAACAGCAGCACAGGTGGCTGGGGTAAGAGACAGCCCGTACTATGGCAGCTGCAGCGGAGAACAATTAAGTGACCTTGCACTGAGATAATTGTTGACCAGAGGCTTCGATGGCAGGCCTTGATTACTGCTGCAGTGGAGAATGCGTGGAGGCGACTCCAGTGTCGTAAGCGGGGGAGAGGTGGGCATTGGCGATACCGTGAGAGCATCTTGAAATGAGTGCAATTCTGAATTTGATCCGAGGCTGGATTTGAGGGCCAGTAAAGGGATGGGGATATTTGGGCTGATGTTGCGCAGATGGAGGAGGTACGAGGTCCAGCAGAGTTGACATTTTGTGGGAAAAGAATGAGAGCTTTGGGATCAATGGCAACTGCAAGGTTTCACACTCTTTGCAAGGGCATTGTCAGACTTTTGGAGGTGCAACACTCAAACTTCATTTCTCTATTGGGAAAGGACTTTTTTTGCCAATGACGATGGATTCGGTTTTGGCAACGATCAGCTCGAAGAAGTTAGATCCAATGCAAGATGAGACCACGTCGAGGTAAGACAAGAGAAACTGGAGCATGAGTTTCATGGTGAGGTGGGTGTCGTCAGCATAGACACGCTGGTCGACATTCAAATTGGAGACGATATTTCCAAGAGGCAGGATATTTATTGAGAAATAAATGGGGACCAGGGAAAGAGCCTTGCTGGGCACCATTAAAGTGGTGAGATGAAGCGCCGCAGAAAGGCTCAGATTTGTAGACGCCGGAGGGAATGCAGTGGTCTGCAAAGCAGCAGAAAGGTATGCCACTACTAGCTTAGTCTGAAGAGAGAGACAGTTATTTATCACATTTAGGAGAGCAGTTTCAGTAGAATTGCCTTGGCAGAAGCCAGGCTGTACTGGCCCATAGATGCCATAGAAGGAGAGGTGTTTGGGAAGATCGGAGAAGATAGGGTTGGAGTTCACAGGGATGTCAGGGTCCGGTGTAGGCTTTTTAAATCCTTTATATTAAGTTCACTTGCTTGCTTGCTTGCGCACTTACGACCGTGCAAATCTTTCGGTCGTGTTTTAACCCACTTCCCGTGATCCAATCGAGCTGACATTTTGCACACAGACTCGTTGTGCGTGACAATTTATTTTCGTGAAAATTTATTTCCAAAATTTTACACTTTTTAGGGAAAAAAAAAATTCATATTTAATTTAAAATACCAATGTGATAAAAATGAAACTCTTACTCAAGAAAAACAGAAATGAATAATAAAATAAAACCGATGCCACGCATATAAAGGATTTATAGTGAAAAACTTTGTTTTTACGGGTTAATTTTTTTTCAGGATTGGGTGTGGCCGTCGCAGCAGTCCAGACAGCTAAGGGAATTGTGTTGGATGAGATGGAGGCATTGACACAGCTGGTAATGTACGGGAACCAGGATAGGTAGGCAGCTAGGAATGCATTTGGTGAGCAGAGATTTGAGGTTTAAAGAAAACGTGTATAGGTTGGAGATGAGTTTCGTGATGTTATTTATGGTGACAGGCTGAGTGGGGAGATATGAGGGCAAGCGACAGTGTTAGGAGAGTCAGATGACAGAATGCCATTCCAGATTTTCTCAACCTTTTCAGATAAATAGGTGTTGTTTTTCTTCTTGGTTCTTTCGGTAAAGTCACGTAGAAGGGAAATAATAAAAATAATTTAAAAAAAACATAATAAAATAATATAATAATATAATAAAATAATATAATAAAATAACATAATATATAATATAAAGGTGTTTTATCTTGACATAATATTATTTGAGTCTTTCGGTAAAGACACGTAGATTTGACACCTGATGATTGCTTGTGTTGCAGTCGAAACGTCGTGAGAATTTTTATTGTTTTATATTAATATTATTTTATTATTTCCCTTCTACGTAACTTTACCGAAAGAACCAAGAATATGAATCTCTGCAGTCACGAAAGCTTTAAATCAAAATTTACACGTAGATAGTTTCAAAGAAAAATAACAAAAACTACGACGTTTCGATCGCAACAAAAGCGTTCGTCATCAGGAAGAGGGGGTTAGCTTCTAAAGTATAGGAGGTGTCTTTTAGACTTGGCAACTTACAGTGCTATGGAGGAAGCCAGCAAGAGCAGAATACAAGTCTGTTTTGGACCTTGCAACAGCTAACTGATGTGATTCGATGTGAGTATTCCAGATCTTGCAGTGGATTTCAAGGCCGGATTTTTGTTACATTTCATCTCAAGTCTACGATCAGTGATCATTGCGTTGGACGAAATCTATATTTTAATGGCAACAGATTATTAAAGTGCAATGGTCGTGTGTTCTTTTTTTGCCAGTGAATTACGTTCATTGACGTTGAAAGCGAAACTATGTCGTAACGAAGAGTATATATTTTTTAGTCGTGCTTACACATGGATAGGGAAAAACGCAGTGATGTCAGTCCTAGAAAACAAAACCAATTTAACCTGGAAACCTGTCAAAGAAAATTACACATTCTGATACGTGTGCTAAGACGACTGATGTCAGATGAAAGATGTTGTGTTAACTATGAAACAAAAATATGTTGTCTCGAAGCTGCTTGATTACTGCTGGCCTGGCAGGTTTTTTTTGCAAATGAACCCTGTTAGTGCAAAGCACTCACCTACACATGTCAATGCAATTGTTTTGGAATAATATCTAATATATTTTTAAAGTGTGTTGTTATGTTTTATGTATGATGTAATATTAGTCAAATGGTCACAGGAAATATTGATTCTCTTTACTGTGTTATATATCGGCACGTGCTATTAATGATTGCAGCTCAATATAAATTACTTTTCAGCAAAGACATTTTTACAATGTGCTCAGTAAGCACCCCCCCAGTATTGACAACGTACGGTGTGTCGAGACAAGTCGTTTTATGTGAACAATCTATTTCGTCTGAACTTTCTTTTGAGTCACATATCCTCCCCAGAGGGCCCTTTCTCCAACACACTTTGAATTTTTCGAATATCAGAATGCAAAAAAAATGTGGCTATCAATTTATTACGTTAGCTCCCTTTCTCATTACAACGGCGCAGAGGTAACGGTGATTATAACATCATGAAACTGTCTCAGCCAGCAAAGATCCTCCAACAAAGCGATAATAAAATAAAATTAACAACCACCGAATATCATTAAAAAAGAACGAGGCAATCACGTTCCAGCAGCAACCATCCTCACAAGCAGAGGCATCATTTGCCCTCACTGAATGGACATTATTACACAACAGCCTATCTGCCTTTAGAAAATGGCCAGTGGGTTTGAAAATTAAAGCCGGTGTTGTAACGAGCATATCGAACAGAGGAATTATTTTGCCAAGAGACTATTTTGTATTCCCCTTTTGCCATCGGGGTTTAATAATGCATAGAGGCAGAAATGCCGGGTGCACAGCCAAGGTGAGTTACTGCACTGTGGATAATGTCTTGCTGGGGTTGTTTTTTTCTTTCACAGCACACTGGGCCTTGGCATGCACACGAAATAAGAAAACACGGGCGCACGCACACAATCATATTTTTACATTTCGTGCAACAACAAAAAAGTACAAGAACAAAGAAGCCTCGTGCTCGACGACAGATTGGATTTCAACAATGCACGTTCAACTTCTTGGTTCTTTCGGTAAAGTCACGTAGAAGGGAAGTAATAAAATAATAAAAATAAAACATAATAAAATAAAATATTTATTATGTTTTATTTTTATCAATAAAATATTTTATTACGTTTTATTTTTATTATTTTATTACTTCCCTTCTACGTGACTTTACCGAAAGCACCAAGAAGATGAATCCCTGCAGCCACGAAAGCTTTAAATCGAAAAATGCACGCCAATGTAGACATCACAATTCTTGAGCTCGGAGCAGATGTCCTCTTTGGTGGGGGGGGGGGAAATGCGTCCACGATAAGTGTGCAAAATGAAGGACATATTTCACTTTAATTCGCAACGGTCCGTGCGCCGTTTAATCTCGAGGGCAGCGTTTGTGTTTCTGCCAGCGCGTGGCCCTTTCTGAGCTGGCAACTGGGAAGGGTGGGTGGGTGTGTGGGGTGTGTAGCAAGCGTGCGTGCGTGCGTGTCATACAAAAATATCGCAAACTTGTCTCTGCAATGCGGTCAATTTCCGTTTTCGTTTCTGAGCCACGAGGCCGATGGGCCATAAAAAAACAAGTCAGGTGACCGTCAACTAACAGCGTGATTGAAGAGAGAAAATAAAAGAGTTAAAAGTACGTTTTCTTGAATGGAGAAAGGTCTCTATCTGCTTGTGTGTATGTCTATGTTGTCTCCGTGTCTGTGTTTTGTCTCTCTCTCTCAAATTTAGCAATCTTTGGTGGGTGTTGACTGTTGTGTTAGCCGACTCTCTGTGTTTGTATTGCATTGTATTTCTAAGTTTACTAGGTTTGTTTTCTACCTGATGACGGTTGCTTGTGTTGCAATCGAAACGTCGTTTTATATTATTCAATTTATTTTCTTTCTACGTGACTTTAGCGAAAGAACCAAAGAGTAATTCCTGCAGTCACGAAAGCTTCAAATCAAGTTGACTATGTTTGTTTTCTCATTCATTCTTACATGACGACGGTTGCTTGTGTTGCAATCGAAACGTCGCATTCTATTACGATTTAATTTATTTTCTTTCTACGTGACATTACCGAAAGAAGCAAAGAGTGGTTCATAAGAAGTCGGAAAATGTTGACGGCGTGGAGAGCACTATGGGAACCTCATTTGCCAGTAAAAAATATGATAATTGGTTCTTTACCCTTCTATCTGGCAACAAAACTGACACCTTTTTACAAGGAGTCATGTTTGCATAGACCGCAATACCTGCAGTCATAATACAAACAAAAGAACATAACTCTGATAATGTGCACTGTCCTTAAAGTTGATTGATCCACACCCGAGACAGCTTTCCTTAGAGCCTAGTCTCATATGGGTTGGACCAGATGACGCCAAAAGGCGCACAACTCAAAGACAATGCACCATCAGAGTATGAGAGCTCGGGGCAAGCATCTACACTATGGGAACCTCATTTGCCATCTGGTCCAACCCATATGAGACTAGGCTCTAAGGAAAGCTGTCTCGGGTGTGGATCAATCAACTTTAAGGACAGTGCACATTATCAGAGTTATGTTCTTTTGTTTGTATTATGACTGCAGGTATTGCGGTCTATGCAAACATGACTCCTTGTAAAAAGGTGTCAGTTTTGTTGCCAGATAGAAGGGTAAAGAACCAATTATCATATTTTTACTGGCAAATGAGGTTCCCATAGTGTAGATGCTTGCCCCGAGCTCTCATACTCTGATGGTGCATTGTCTTTGAGTTGTGCGCCTTTTGGCATCATCTGGTCCAACCCATATGAGACTAGGCTCTAAGGAAAGCTGTCTCGGGTGTGGATCAATCAACTTTAAGGACAGTGCAAATTATCAGAGTTATGTTTTTTTGTTTGTATTATGACTGCAGGTATTGCGGTCTATGCAAACATGACTCCTTGTTAAAAGGTGTCAGTTTTGTTGCCAGATAGAAGGGCGGGCAGAGCATTCCAAAGTCGAGCAGCGTCAGGAAAGTAGCAGCAAGAGAAGTTCTTGTAACCTGCTGTGTGGTGGTTGAACACTGTGGACGAGACTAAATAGTCAACCTGGTAGAACAAACCTTCAAGTTGGGTGGAGGAACCAATAAGTGATGTTCATGGGGAGAAGTGACTATGATAGTAGCGATAAAATAGTGAGAACTGCTGGATGGAGGCCTTGCCACGCCAAGTTTTGTTGTGGGGGTTTGACCATACTTCACCAAAGCTGGTAAATGGGGGGCCCCAGGACCAATTAAGATTTGACTCGTCAGTGACGTGAAGGAACTCAGGCTAACCACAATGCACTGCTCCTGCAGAAACAGTGGAAATGAAATACCTTACGGTTCATATTCTTAGGTTTTTTCGGTAAAGTCACGTAGGTATAAAATTAAAATTAATTACCGAAAAAAACCTAAAAATATGAATCCTTGCAGTCACGAAAGCTTCAAATCTAGAACTAATACCTTACGGTATTACTTGCAAAACTAGGCAACTGTTTATCGATGGCTTTGCTCAGTGTCCACATACAAAAAAAACAAATGAACTCCTAGGAAAACCCTGGTCCGTATTAAAACGTACTTGATGAGATGTGCATTTTAACGAAGACAATTAATCTCAATGGGGGTCTTGCCTCATCCAATGGCACGTGTTCCTGGTTTTTCTGTTCTAATCTCTCCGTGGATGTTGCATTACAGATAGCTCACGTTTACCCACAGGGCGCCACGGTGGCGAGATGTTAACTGCCTCTCCTGGTATACAGGAGGTTCGTGGGTTCGATCCCGACCCTGACACCTTTGCGTTTGGAGCTTGCATGGTCTCCCCAATGTCGCTTGGATTGTTTTGCCTCCACATTTATAAACATGTGCGAGAGCATTTGGCCGCTGTACATTTCCACATGTTAAGCAACTTTGTTGAGCTAGCATTTGTCGCCGGGTCGCTTCTGAAAAAGAGCTATATAGCTCAGTGGGCCTTACCTGATAAAATAAAAATAAAATAGTTTTAGTTTAGTTTACATTTGATGTGAAATATTGACCTGCAGTAAGTATCTCCTTTATAAATAATAATAATTATAATCAGCAAGCTGGCCTGCACACATGATAGTCATTCAGAAACAAAACAAGCATAAAATTTCGATTTAAAGCTTTCGTGACTGCAGGGATTCATCTTCTTGGTTCTTTCGGTAAAGTCACGTAGAATGGAAACAATAAAAATAATAAAATAAAACATAATAAAATAATATAATAAAGTAATTTATATAATATTATTATATTATTTTATTATGTTTTATTTTATTATTTTTATTGTTTCCATTCTACGTGACTTTACCGAAAGAACCAAGAAGATGAAAACAAGCATTGTACAACTTGTTCTCATTTCCTTATAGTGATGCCAAATTGGCACCGTGCAAAGTATGACAAACATACAGGATCACTGCCGGAGATGGTGCACCAATTAACCACCGCATGACTGGTTGTCTTGCAATAATTACATAAGCCTGCGCTGTCCAAATCAGCATTAATTAAACATTGTATCCTCGCGAAATCAACAGCAGCTGTGTGCACTCGAGCAATGAGCAGCGTACGTAAAGAATTGTCTGTGTGCTCATGGTGTGAAAAAAAATTAACCCGTAAAAACAAAGTTTTTCACTATAAATCCTTTATATGCGTGGCATCGGTTTTATTTTATTATTCATTTCTGTTTTTCTTGAGTAAGAGTTTCATTTTTATCACATTGGTATTTTAAATTAAATATAAGGAAAGTCGTATATAAGGATTATAAGGTTTTCAGTTTTTGTATGATTGCTTATATTGTACATTTTTGTTGTTTTCTTGAATCATTTTCTGTGTTTAGGAAAAATATATGATTGTGTTAGTGAAATTTATTTTTTCCTAAAAAGTGGAAAATTTGGAATTTCTTTTCACGAAAATAAATTGTCACGCACAACGAGTCTGTGTGCAAAATGTCAGCTCGATTGGATCACGGGAAGTGGGTTAAAAAACGACCGAAAAATTTGCACGGTCGTAAGCGCGCAAGCAAGCAAGCAAGTGAACTTAATATAAAGAATTTAAAAATCTGGTGATGTTGTAGTTTAAATAATAATATATGAAAACCTGTAGGATAGACGAACCCACAGGTACGTGAGTTACATTAACAGTGCTGGAGTCCTTGATCTGAGGGTGCAGTGATGATGCAGAGGAACTGGAGCGATATGAATTTCGTGGCCGGAGTTTTATTCCCCAATGAGGTTGAACCGGTACTGTCCACCAGCCCCTTCTGCTCACCTTTCACCTGTGATGAAGTATGGCCAACACCCACACAACCTGCGGTGGAGACATTCACCCAGCAGTGAACTGAATTAGGGCTCTATAAATGAGCCTGTTATCATTATTGTGATATAGATTATGCTTTTCAACAACTATCGTTTTAATCAATGCACCGTGCATAATACACGCTGTTGTAAAGGTGACGTATTTATCTTCTCAGTTCTTTCGGTAAAGCCACGTAGAAGGGAAATAATGAAATAATAAAACCAAAACATAATAAGATACAATTCTCACGACGTTTCGGCCACAACGCAAGCAGCCGTCCTCCCCCCCCCTCGTCACACGGCGTCACGTGACTTTACCGAAAGAACCAAGAAGATGAATCCCTGCAATCACGAAAGCTTTAAATCGAAAAGGTGACGTATTTGTTCACTATATTTGATGACAAAACGGAGAAAGATAACATCGACCTGAAGTGTCATTGGCCAAATGAATGTAATGGCAAGTGTAATTAGCATGTTATACAATCATTACGGACATTGGAGTCGTTTGGCACAGATAGTCTAATCAATTACCGCGGAAGCTTAACCCGTATAGCAGGCAGTAATTAATATACTGTTATTTGTTTAAGGGGCCGTCCATAAATGACGTCACGCGATTTTGGACGATTTTTGACTTCCCCCCCCTCGTCACACGGCGTCACAAAAAGTCAGACCCCCCCTCAAATATGACGTCACAAAGCTCTGCCCCCCCCCCCGCGAAACCATGAACATGCTTCAAATCGCTTTAAACTATTGTCATTGTAGTGCGTATTTAATGTGGCGCTGCACTCTGATGTTATAGGAGAACACATTTATTAAAAAGTCTATTTAATTAAGTAGAACGTGTTGTCTATATTTATTTAAAGTTGCGCATTTTGATATGACGTCACATTTCTTACACCACCCCCTCTCGTAACACATCGTCACAAATGTCTGACCCCCCCCACCCCCAGGTGCGTGACGTCATTTATGGACGGTCCCCTAAGCAGAAATCGAGATGTGGCTCATTGGAAATTGCTGCGTGCTCTGAGTGCCGATGACTTCACCTTCACCGATGGTCCCCGCAGAATCATCTCAGTCGTGTTATTGTGCCTAGTCAATCTGGTAGAACAAACCTTCGATTTGGGTGGAGGAACCAATACATGATGTTCATGGGGAGAAGTAGCTATGGTAGTAGCGATAAAATAGTGAGAATTGCTGGATGGAGGCCTTGCCACGCCAAGTTTTGTTGTGGGGGTTTGACCATACTTCACCAAAGTTGGTAAATGGGGGGCCCAAGACCAATTAAGATTTGACTTTGTGCCGAGGAAGATGGTAACACTTGCCAGCACGCGTTTGTCCTCGAAGTTTTACTTTTTTGTTAGAAGCTGTAACAAGGCCGTAGCCATGGAGTCAACATTGGGGGGGACCAAATCTAAATTTGAAAACCCACCCCCAGGAAAAAAAATCTAAATTTGAAAACTATTTTCCTGCCATTTTCTGCCTGAAATATAAAAAAATTCGCTAATACATTTTTTTTTTACAATAATATCTAATAGTGTATTGTATTACATTGCTGTTTTTTTTCTTTTTTACATTTTCTTGTTTCATTGTATGTAATAGCAGAGATTAGGGATTCATAAAGTACAACCATGACCACAACCATATAAACAGAAATTTATGCATTGATTTATATGAAGACAAGTCTAGATATTGTGGCCAAGGTTTTAGCAAATTGTTCTTTTTTATTTACATAGTATCGCAATTGTTTTTATATTTTTACAGCAATATATTGTGGCGGACACGCAGCATCAACTGAATATTATAAATACATTTTAATAATCCTTTACTAAACTATCTAACAGTTTCATAAGCGTAAGCGTACACATAGGTTTAATGGCGCATTTTAAACATGTCCATACCCTCTGAGATCCTGAAATCTCGTGGAAGAGATGCGGTTTACATCGTTTGCCTTGGCTGCATCATCAATACACAATTCTCATTGGGAAAATTGTCGCGTGAACTATTAGGGTGCAGCAACCAAAGATATTGATGGTTTACAATGATTAATTTATTGCAGGAACCTCTAATAATGAAATGTAGAGTACGTAAAAATGTGGTATTTAAAGTTGAATGCCAACAACCCAAATGACTTTAGGGTTTTTGAAGTCCCATATTAAGATTTATGGGGTTGCCCAAATTACAGGACATATAGGGTTATATATATATATTTGCAAAACAAACGTGGTTATTTCATTTACTTTAACACAGGTTCAAACTGACTTCTATTAACATTCATGCATGCGTGCGTGCGTGAATTCAATTTCAAAATTAATTTCGGACTTTTGAAAGATTGCGGGTGTAACCTTGAACATACATTCATCAATTATGTTTCGTCTCAATTCATTCACAGGGTTCTTGGCCCGAGTTTTGTAAACGATGGATTTGAGGTGACCCCAAAGGAAATTTAAACATAGACACTAATCACGATAAGAGATAAAATATTAACTTAAATAATAAATGAAAATATTTTCTGTGTATGTATTAAAGTGAGTAAAAAAACCCCTATGTCTCCTGACTTTTGGGCCACCCGTGTTGTCAATAATTGTGGTGGTTTGACCATACTTCACCAATCTGGTCAGTGTAGGTTGGCGAGGGAGGGTGGGTGGGTGGGTCGGGTGGGGGTTGTGGAAACAAGGACCGACTCAGATATTACTCACCAATGCTGTTGCAGTGGCTGGAAATCAAACTCGGGTTCCTGAATTCATAGCAGAGTTGTGCATCTTTTTTAAATCCTTTATATTAAGTTCGCTTGCTTGCTTGCTTGCGTGCTTGTGTGCTTGCGTGCTTGCTTGCTTACGACCGTGCAAATCTTTCGGTCGTTTTTTTAACCCACTTCCCGTGATCCAATCGAGCTGACATTTTGCACACAGACTCGTTGTGCGTGACAATTAATTTTCGTGAAATTTTTTTCCCAAAATTTTACACTGTTTAGGGAATTTTTTTAAAATATTTAATTACCAATTGCTTAATGCTGGGAGACAATCATCTGACCCATAGGTGGCAGCCATCTCAAGCCAGAGGACGAGAGGACTCTAGCCGCCAGGCATATAAAGGATTTAGAGGGAAAAACTTTGTTTTTACGGGTTAATTTTTTCTGATTTCCCATGTACGGGCTATCAATAACAAAATTGTTAAGAAATAAAAAACTGATGGTAATAATATATTTATACGTACTGCATTTGTTTGATGTCCCTATACAGTATAAAAAAACGTGAGTTAACGCACTATGATAATTGTTTTTTTATCCTTTTATCTGGCAACAAAACTGACACGTTTTTTTACAAGGAGTTATGTTTGCATTGACCACAATACCTGCGGTCGGAATGCAAACAAAAAACACAACTCTGATAATGTATGCACTGTCCTTGAAATTGATTGGTCCACATTCTGAGACAGCTTTTCTTAGAGCCTAGTCTCACATGGTGTTGGACCAAATGACGCCAAAAGCGCCTTTTGGCGTCTTTTTGTTTGCATTCCGACCGCAGGTATTGTGGTCAATGGAAACATGACTCCTTGTAAAAAAGGTGTCAGTTTTGTTGCCAGATAAAAGGGTAAAAAAACTATTATCATATTTTGCTACTGGCAAAGGAGGTTCCAATGGTGTAAATGCACTATGTTTAATACAATTTTTTTCATATCTCATTCACTAAATATTTAATCACTCTCTGGCATGTGATTCTGTACTGGCAGACAGGAGTTGGAGCAGTAGCGCCTGGGTTAGTGCACTGCACTCGAAACCCGGCCAGTGGCCTGAGTTCAAATCTCAGAATCTCAGCCTTGGCGAACATGAGTGGAAAGTTCTAGATTTGAAGTTTTCGTGACTGCAGAGAGAGATATTTGTGACAAGCGATTATATAGGGTAAGAGGGGGGGGGGAGCCAGGGAGGAGGGATGCAGGGGGGGGGGGGGGCCCGTCACAAATAGCTCTCTCTACTCACTACAGTTATTTTGCTGTGGCTGTTGCACCTGATGACGGAAGCTTGTGTTGCCTCCGAAACGTCGTGATTTAATTTATTTATTTTCATTTTATTATTTTTTATTATTATTTTAATTTTTCATCTACGTGACTTTACCATCAAAGGTTTGTACACGAAGCCATTCAGATATACAAACACAGACATAATTCAACCGTGATGATGGGTACAAACTTATTAATCATTGGAAAGATGTTATCAACCATGCAAAAAAGATTTAATTACACATTTTTGGACCATCTTATCTGACAGGCACTATTTTACTTCACCAAGTGTTAACATCCCTAACGTTTAACAGTACTCTTTATTGTCAGCCAACACTGGTATAAACAATCTTAATTTTAGAACTTTCGTGACTGCAGGAATTATTATTTGGTTCTTTCGGTTAAGTCACGTGGATCCTTGCAGTCACGAAAACTTCTAATCTAGAACAATGACCCCTGTACAATTGTACATGCAGGAGACATTTGCAGATGTCTGTGGTAATAACAAAATACTTTCTTTCATATCAATGGCAATTTTCAAGATTGAAAGCTCGCCTGGATGTGCAAGTGTATGACAGTTTGAATGCCATCGGCTTGATCCCCTGCTTATTATGTTATTTTTTTAAAGTGAGAAGCACATTCTTGCAAGATAGCTTTGTAAGTATGTAGAACTTATTTTGCACCGTTCAAGTTCATTTCATTTCAAGTTCATGTATTAGGTTGTAGCCCTGTGAGCCATTCGGCTCTTGAATCGGGTGCAACTGCAACAAACAAAAAACAAAAACATGAACAAAAAACATCATAAAGTGAATATGTGACTGAGTGCAAACAGAAAATCCAAGAAAAGACGGCAAAATATTGCAGAAAAAAATCACCGTACACCAACGCTGTGTGCAAAAATGCCAGTGGGATGCAAGTCAAACAACAACAACAACAACCACAACAACAACAACAACCACAATACAACCGTACGTAGCCAATATCGCTAAAGGCTTGTGCAGGGGAAGGACAACAAACTAAACTGAATGTCATTGAATTCTAGATTTGAAGCTTTCGTGACTGCAAGGATTCGTATTCTTAGGTTTTTTCGGTAAAGTCACGTAGGTAAAAAATTAAAATTAATAAAAGTAAAATAAAAATAAAATAAAAATCACGACGTTTCGGAGGCAACACAAGCTTCCGTCTTCAGGTGGAACTGTCACAGCACGATAGCTGTATCAAGTGAGAGGAATTCCAGGAAACCGTCCTTGTATATATACTGGTTGAGGGTGGGAGGAGCCAAGGTAGGCCCTGAATATTTTTTTTGTGCATTTAATTCTAGATTTGAAGCTTTCGTGACTGCAAGGATTCATATTCTTAGGTTTTTTCGGTAAAGTCACGTAGGTAAAAAAAATTTAATTAATAAAAGTAAAATTAAACAAAATAAAAATAAGATTAACCATGCAAAAAAGATGTAACTACACTTATTTGGACCATCTTATTTGACAGACAACTATTACAGGTTATTGATAGACAGCCAGTTTGTTGTTTTACCAGTTTTAATTTTTACTTGCTTTCTTTTTTCACACTTTTGTTATGTATGCTAGGTGTTAGTTACAAACCGCACCTCTCCATAACAAAGGCTCAGTCCTTTGTTATGCAGTCTATTCTTAGTCTTAAGCCTCACCTTACCATATTAATAAAAAGTGTGCCGTTCCTGGCCCTTCCCCCCTCAACCATTATATATACGGGGTGGTATTTCTTGTGATCTCTCATTTACTTGATACAGCTGTCGTGGCTGTGACGGTTCCACCTGAAGACGGAGGCTTGTGTTGCTTCCGAAACGTCGTGATTTTGTTTTCTTAAATTTATTTTGTTTTATTGTACTTTATTAATTTAAATTTTTTACCTACGTGACTTTACCGAAAAAACCTAAGAATATGATTGAGCATGTAAGCATTGCTACCATGCGACGAATTGCCTTCAGGGCTTGAATACCCACGCTTTAAAGGAGTCTCACTTCAACGCTCTACATTACAGGATTCGTTGATGCTTCCATCTCTTCTGGCACTGCTCTTCCAGCCCTCAAGACTGCTGCCCATCCTGAAAAATGTATTCCTTAGAGAAATTCGATGGAAAGTTATCATCTTCAAATTTTACAAATCCTTTTCCTGCCCCCCCCCCCGCGCCCCCCCCCCCCACGCCCCCCAATCCATGGTCTTAACAACTCGGCCCATGCGGTTGTTTCCACAAATACCATCCCAAAGAGATTGCCATCCTCTCTGTGTGAGATCAATGAGCTCCACCTTTATTCAGGTGAAACGCTGCTCTTGAAACTTCTATTCGACCTGCGCTGACGACAAATTTGAGGTCACATCTTCCCTACAGCTGCCCATGTTGTTTGAAGTGCCCCTTAGGTTGGCCATCAACACTGCAGAGACACTATGAGATCTCTTTTACCAGTGGCAAAATATAGTAGTAGGTTTTTACCCTTTAAACTGGTACAATCAACTGCAAGGAAAGTGCATATTATTATCATTATCAGAGTTGCTTCTTTTTTTTGTTTGCTTTTTTGACTACTTGTGTTGTGGTTATTGCAAACATGATGCCTTGAATAAAGGTGTCAGTTTTGTACCAGTTTAAAAGGGTAAAAACCTACTACTGCAGAGACACTTAATCTATTCAAGAACGAGGTCAAGATCGTCGTCGCCTTCTTCTCTGCCAATGAGTGGGTCTCCGCTTCTCCATGAAGTATCTTCATGTGCACCGAATAGCACACTTGGCTACGTAGGGCGGGAGAAGAAGTTCAGCATGCATAATACCATTCCTCTCGTTTTACATCTCCATACTGAAGACCCCTACTACTTCACGTGCATTTCATCTTCAAAGTCCCCTCGATGTGCATGCCCTGGGAAGTGCCAGCTGAGATGTGGCAGTTGGGCACTGGATGGAGTGGTTGGTGGTGTATGACAAGATCATCTGTTGGACAGGGGGAGGGGAGTGGTGGGATGGGGTGGGGGGGTAATGGTGGGTCTGACTTTATGAAGACAGGGCCACTGCTTTGTACTAATGGTTTGTGCATGAGAATCCGTCTTCTTGGTTCTTTCGGTAAAGTCACGTAGAAGGGAAGTAATAAAATAATAAAAATAAAACATAATAATTTTTATTTTATTATTTTATTACTTCCCTTCTACGTGACTTTACCGAAAGAACCAAGAAGATGAATCCCTGCAGTCACGAAAGCTTTAAATCAAAATTTAAACATGAGAATCCGGTTAAAGCTACTGCCCAGGCTAGGGGCTAGGTGTGCTACTGCCCGAGGTGGCATTCCACGAGCCCTCTGAATTATTTCAATATCTATACCCCACGCCCTGGCCACCGTCCCTAACTAGATATATATATTTCACCATCGGCAACCGCCTATGCTGCCTACCACTAACATCGCTACTGGATACCACCACAGTCACCATGTTGCTTGCAATTAAATCCATCCATCTAATTGCATCATCATCATCATCATTATGTTATTGAAAAATATTCTGTACATACTCAAGTAAACCAACTAGGGACGTTAACAAGTGGTGCATTGTCTTTGAGTTGTGCGCCTTTTGGCATCATCTGGTCCAATACCAATGGAGACTAGGCTCTAAGAAAAGCTGTCTCGGGTGTGGACCAATCAACTTCAAGGACAGTGCATATCATTATCATCATCAGAGTTGTTTCTATTTGTTTGCATTTTGACTGTTTGTGTTGTGGTTATTGTAAACATGATGCCTTGTATAAAGGTGTCAGTTTTTGTACCAGTTGAAAGGGTAAAAACCTATTACTATAAGTGGCACATTATTTGTATCGCGTTAAGAATAATGTCAAACCTTAAAAATACCATACTGTATATGTTGCGGGTTTGTATTATTTATACATTTGACAACATTTCTAGAAAACCAATAACAACCAAAAGCCCTTGGCTTGGTGTTTTGTAGAGGCCAGAGTGTATGTGACTAAAGTCAGGTTAAGGTTAAATGGATTTCAGTGGGTGTCATCCTTGTGTGCAAAGGTGATGGAAAGGCTGCATAAACGCTGGCCGATTCTTATGGGACTTTTGTGCTTTCAAGGGGTTTGCATTTGCATAGAGAATGCTGTGCGTCTCCGTGTAATAATTTATTGCAATTGAGACGAGAGTATGAGACAATGGTTTTCATTTGAACCATCCTCAACTCTCCATTGAGCAGAGCACCTCGATGCTAACTCTGCAACCACTTTACCAGCGCACTAATGCGTACCGTGACCAATGCGAACGATTTCAATTGATAATTACATTTGTGGTTACAGGTGGAAGTGCGTCATTTTGTTTTTGTGCAATTGCTCATCATATTATCCCCGGGTATTCGTGTGTGTGTTTTTTTTTTTACCAAATGGTTAACACAGTGGAGTTGGCATTTTTCACGGTAAGAAAAATATACCAGACGGACACAGTATAATGAGAACCTAAACGTTGCACTGTTTGTTGTTGAAAATTGAAACTGCGGCATTTAAATAAAAAAAGGGAAATGTGATAATCACTTATCCAAATATTGAGCTTCGATAATTAAAGGACCCAACATCCTGATTCAAGTCACGTCATTTTAGCTGAAATAATTGCCGAGTTAAAAGAATAAAAATAAAGACTCGCGACTGCATTTACAGCCCGAGTGTGCCGCACATATTTCACGTCCGTCAGCCTCACCTGTAATTCACTCGCGCGCTCCGCAATAATTCAACTGGATGTGCTAAAGCTAGGCTCTCCAATCAATGGGTTACAACCTATATACGGCCCGCCAGCACTTTTGTACAGCACTCGAATGCCCGCAGCAATAAATCACACGGCTCGGTTGCGCGTGTGGTAGGAAGGGTAATATGGCTTTCCAGTAATATGATATGAATTGGAATGGGACTCCGGGAGTGAAAGGTTGAATACCTCTGCTCTGGAGTAATTAAGGCGAAGAAAAGCTGCACTCTGTATTACTGATGAAGTGAGATCGTAAATTCCACACTCAGTGATTTTTGGTGCAATCAATGCGACCGTGTAACGCCGATTCTAGGACCCGTTCGACAGCAGTCAATTGAGGACTCGCGTGTGCACGGGAATCAGAATCAGAATCAGAAAGGGTTTTATTCGCAATGAAAGTTCGCACAGACAAGGAATTTACTTTGGCCGGAAGGTGCATACATTCAACATTTAGGAATTTAAAATCTTAAACAAGTGGTTTACAAGTATAACTATACTAAAGGTACAAGTCTAACTAATACTAAGGATGTAGATTATGTAAAAATTGAATAAAATAAAATCTAAAATATACAATAGCTATAATATACAATATAAAATAAACAAAAATGCAAATAGGGTAACATAGTGCAAATATGGCAGGGTGTCATTGTGCAAATATTGTGTTAAAATCAGTTTGAGCGTTAAAGTCAGTTTGAGCCCCTGGCCTTTGTTGAAGGGTCCAGCAGTGGATGGGAAGAAACTGAATGTGTGTACAATATGCTAAAAATACTTTCAACACATTTTTTTTTGCCAGGTCCTCGTCATTATGTGCCGAGTCATAACATCCGCCTTTTTGTCCTCTTACTCGACTGCCTGTTGCGGTGTGACGTGGCATTTTTGATGACTTTTGGAAACAACCTTTGGGAAACATCTCTCCGCGTGTTTTTTTTTACGCAAAATAATGCCAACAACACGTCAGATCAAATTAATTGAAATATTGGTTATACATTTCCCAAACTGACATGAATTCATTAGATTGGGGGCGGGGGGTCAGTGGTTTTAAATGCAAATGAGTTAACGATCGGATGCCTTCAGTGTCATCGGCAGCTATGGTCACTGCACTGCTGCATGAAAGTCTACCCCGAGCCTTTTCCATCTCTCAGTCATGTGAGGCAACAGTCCACCTAGCACTGGCACAAGAGGCGATTTCATTGCTCCATCTCCATGGTAGAGCATCTCCTCGGCTGGATGCCCCTCATTTGGCCGGACACCGTTACAGCTGCATATCGTGCCCAAAACCCACCGACTTTAATCAACACTCACTGTAACGTCTCAAACTTTGCATGTTCTGTAATCCACGTGTTGATTTTTCCGTCTGTCAATTTATCAAGCATGCACCTCTCCATGCTTATGCGTCCTATTTTGAGCTGCTATTTTTGCTTCTCTATCTTTGTTGATGTCCTTGATTCTGATCCGGATGGTGTAGGAAGTAATGTGCATGAATAACACACTTTATTGTTCAATCATCATTACGAAAACCACGTCTTTGCATACATCTAATTTGCAGAAGTTTGTAGGGATTTAAGGCAAACAAGAACGCGAATTAATAAATGACAAAAATAATAATCCGACACCAAACGTTGGGAAATGCTAAGCTTGCAAAGGGATACGTTTGTAATCTTGCGAATGAGCAGACTGCATATGACAAAAACACAACAACAATACGCTGACAAAAACACAACAACAACACACTGACAAAAACACAACAACAATACACTGACAAAAACACAACAACAACAACACACCGATAAACGTAACTGCGTGGTCGCCTGTCCTTTAAAATATATAAAAAAATTAACCCGTAAAAACAAAGTTTTTCACTATAAATCCTTTATATGCGTGGCGGCTAGAGTCCTCTCGTCCTTTGGCTTGAGACGGCTGCCACCTATGGGTCAGATGATTGCCTGCCACCATTAAGCAATTGGTAATTAAATATAAAAAAAATTTACCTAAAAAGTGTAAAATTTTGGAATTTTTTTTCACGAAAAGAAATTGTCACGCACAACGAGTCTGTGTGCAAAATGTCAGCTCGATTGGATCACGGGAAGTGGGTTAAAAAACGACCGAAAGATTTGCACGGTCGTAAGCGCGCAAGCAAGCAAGCAAGTGAACTTAATATAAAGGATTTAATTACTTCACTGCTGATTACAATGAGAGAATCATTAAACTGAAGAGTTGTACATTTAATAGGAATTGCTGGGTTCCAAAGGGGAAGCTGCAGTGGTATAGAACGAGGCTGAACGGACCACATTCGACAGATTTTAAAAAGCCAATTTCATCACAGCTGCCTGCGGTGACGATGTGAAATGTGGTGGATTGTGTTATGGTGGTAATGTGAAGCTGTATTTTAGTGTATGCCTAGTATCCCTTAACACTACGTGATGTGCAAGTAATTGCAAATCGTTGTCATGTCCTCGTGAAATAGATTGTTGATTCAAAAAATGAAATATTAATATTTGATGTTCATCAACAGAGTAATACAGATATACTGTGAACATAATTCTGAAAGCAATTAAATACATGTTACACTTAACAATAGATTAATTAATCATTGCCATGGCTCCAGTGCTTTTATCTTCAACAATAAAGGTGGCTAAGCAATTACTATGATGGTATACAATACAATATACAGCATATGCATACCCAGGCCTGCACACATCAATGAAACAATAGCTGTGAATTGCTATTATTCGGTTCTGGGAGGTATGTTGTCAGAAGCCATGCTATATGCAGAATTTTAAATAATGTTGTTTAAATTGTGTAAATTTGGTTAAGGTTTCAAGAATGGGTGGCATTTTTTTAATGAGTGTTCAATGAAAGGGACAAGGTACTAATTCGGCCAGTTGTGTTGTCATTTAGATTGCCTTTCGATGTGTGATTTACACAGTCACCTAATACAATAAAAATGAAAATTGGTTTGCATATTTGAATGATGTCAAACAATTGAAATGGTTATTACGACGATTCTTTCTGGCATAGTCGTCAACGAGACGAAAACTAATTGAACAAAATAAACCTCTAACAGCAAGGGACGTCCTTTATATTTTATTTGCGACACGAGTCGTTTGCAATCTACATCCAAGCACGAGCTGAATAATTGTTGCCATCGTTTTATATATTTTTTTGGAAGCCCTCATCACAACAAACGAAACAGAGAGGCGATCTTCGGAGGTAAAGTAATTCATTGCACCTAATTATTTGTATCTCATTCGCTGCCAAGGACGAGCAGAAACAATAACACCATTTCCCAATGTTCCCGCGGCTCAATGTGTTTCTAACGATCAGCTTCAGAGTTTAACGCTTCCTCCCAGATTAAATATACGCTCCAAGCATGGTGCTGTTTCATTCAGACGCTGTCTCCCCGACAGACCTGGTCTTCACCTGAGGACGGCTGCTTGCGTTGTGGCCGAAACGTCGTGAGAATTATTATATTATGTTTTATTTTTATTATTTTATTATTTTCCTTCTACGTGACTTTACCGAAAGAACCAAGAAGATTCTTCCTCAATCGTACATCACGTTGACTAATCACAAGATGCAGCACGGGGCTTGAGAGGTGAGTGAACGCGGAACACGGTATAATTTCTAGAGAAAGTTCAGTTTTCTACGAGTGTTTGTAGTTAAATAACCAATTTAAGACAGCATATGGCTAATCGCAAGCGTACGTTTAAATTGCTGCAGAATTGAATGTTGGTTCATCTTCTTGGTTTTTTCGGTAAAGTCACGTAGAAGGGAAGTAATAAAATAATAAAAATAAAAATAAACATGATAAAATAATTCTCACGACGTTTCGGCCGCAACACAAGCAGCCGTCCTCAGGTGAAGAAACAGAGCTGTCGGAAAGACAGCGTCCCAACAGATCCTCAAGGGACTCACGCTTATACATCATTCTGTCTTTCCGACAGTTCTGTTTATTCACCTGAGGACGGCTGCTTGCGTTGTGGCCGAAACGTCGTGATAATTTTCATTTGATTATGTTTTATTTTTATTATTGTATTATTTCCCTTCTACGTGACTTTACCGAAAGAACCAAGAAGATGAATCCCTCCAGTCACGAAAGCTTTAAATCGAAATTTAACCACCTCTACGGGGAGGGATTCCACGTAACTTTGAGATCCTTCAACAAACTCCCAGATAAGAAGGCTCAGCTAATCGAGTAAGAAAAAAGTAATAAAAAAGTGAGAATTTTATTTTATTATGTTTAATTTTTATTATTTTATTATTTCCCTTCTACGTGACTTTACCGAAAGAACCAAGAAGATGAATCCCTGCAGTCACGAAAGCTTTAAATCGAGTACATAAATTGCTGAGACATTAACCCCCCCCCCCATTTTTATTGTCATCATCGGCCATTATCGAACCACTGCTTGCTGAAGGTCTCACCAGATATCTGTAATCCGTCGCATTTCTGGAAAGCCACGATCCATCTTGCTCCTGAACGTGAGTTGATCTCATCACTCCATCTCCATAGTGGTCGGCCTCTCAGGCATGCTATCTCCTGTATTGGTTTAGCCATGTTTGTTTGTTGTAGTACAGAGTTAGACTGATAGCCTTAATCTAAGTTGTCTTATGGTTGTTGTTGTTGTTTGACTTGCATTCCACTGGGATGTTTGCACACAGCGTTGGTGTACGGTGTTTTTTTCTGCAATATTTTGCTGTCTTTTCTTGGATTTTCTGTTTGCACTTAGTCACATATTCACTTTAAGATGTTTTTTGTTCATGTTTTGGTTTTTTGTTTGTTGCGGTTGCACCCGATTCAAGAGCCGAATGGCTCACATGGCTATACCTAATACATGAACTTGAACTTGTAGCTGCCACTCGTTCACCAGTCCCATCTTATAGGTATTTATCCTCTTAACAATGTGTTCTGTCCGAAACCCTTTATTTTCTTAACAGTGAATATGATATCTCCAACTCATGTTCTATGATCTAGTTGTTTCTTTATGTTTTTGTATTGTACTTCCAAGCATGTACCTATCCGTATTTTTTTGCACTCCTTTAAACTTTCGTGCCATTTTGTTTGTCAGCATACGTGTTTCTCATCCGTTCATCGTGGAGGGTAATGCACACTGATTGAAAACTTTCTTCATTATCAGTAAAACATT
Source organism: Lampetra fluviatilis (assembly GCF_964198595.1). Lineage (NCBI taxonomy): Eukaryota > Metazoa > Chordata > Hyperoartia > Petromyzontiformes > Petromyzontidae > Lampetra > Lampetra fluviatilis. The sequence goes on from NC_136288.1 coordinate 10,559,366, forward strand.
TCCAAAAGTACCACATATTGACCTGGCCGTAGTTCATCATTACAACCCTTCCACCATAAATAATTGCCTAAATAGAGGGTTACATTTTCTGACTCGATATTCTACAGAACATTGCTAGGCTGCCTTGTACTGTAGTAGGAGATTATCGGTGGAAGGCACTACCACTATTTCTAGATTTGAAGCTTTCGTGACTGCAAAGGATTCATACTCTTAGGTTTTTTCGGTAAAGTCACGTAGGTAAAAAGACGGAGACTTGTGTTGCCTCCGAAACGTCGTGATTTAATTGAGTTATTTTAATTTATTATAATTTTATTCTATTACCATTTTTTTTTTAACTACGTGATTTTACCGAAAAAACCTAAGAGTACACTACCACTATAAAATAAGGTACGCCTATCCATTATCCTATAATATTCTACCATACATTCCTATAATCCCATGAACAGACTACAGACAACACGAGGCATGATGGATGTGGCGTGTCAAAATAATTCCTTGGAGCAGCATTCCGGAATGTTCCGGCTGAAATTAAGCACTGCCTAAGTACGTATACCTTTTTGTGGTCTCCTATTCGTGTCCCTCCAGTTATTTATTTTGTTGTGTTCGGGGAACTTCTTCTTGGTTCTTTCGGTAAAGTCACGTAGAAGGGAAGTAATAAAATAATACAAATAAAACATAATAAAATATTATAATATTATGATTTTATGATGTTGTATTTTTATTATTATATTATTTTATTATGTTTTATTTTTATTATTTTATTACTTCCCTTCTAGGTGACTTTACCGAAAGAACCAAGAAGATGAATCCCTGCAGTCACGAAAGCTTTAAATCGAAATTCAGGGAACTTGTTGAACATCAGAATCGGAATATTTATTTATTTTGGAGGAATCCGATGAGCTTTAAATATTTCTTTCTTCTCCCCACAAGCATCCTGTATCTTGAAGCAACATCTTGAAGCAGCGAAGCTAGCGGAAGAAGCAAAGTCAAGCAGTGCTTGCACTCGTGCTGGGAGGTTCTTTTAAGATTATCGCCCACAGCATCGCCAAGCTTAGCACGTTGACTCGCCTTTCAATTTAAACATTCACTCGTTTAAACGGGCACATTCCTTGACATGTGGTCAGAGTGTAACGTCACTGTCTGCAGATAGTAGGTGCTGGTATGATTAATTTGACGTTTAATGGTTGCAAGGGTTGGCTCCGTACGGTGCAAAAGAAGTTCTACACACAGTAGATAATCGATTATAATCGATTATAATCGATAATCTACACACAGTAGATAATCGATTATCCAGCGGCTTCGGGGGGTAGGGAGCGTCGGATTTCCAAAAATCGTCAGATAATCACCAACCATCATAATTTTTAACATCTTATTTTTGCATATTCTTACATGATATTCCGTTTTTAGGTGCTGTTATATGTTTTTTTTAGTGTTTTTACGTGTTTACTATATGCAATTGGCATAAATAAACATACAATAAATAAATATCCTACTTTAAAAAGTTACTGTACAGTACTTACAACTCAGATATCGAAGACTGCGTGGGGTGATATACGTATATGCGTGCAGTTTTTTCATGCTGTAAGTTGTATGTATTGTATAATGTACTGTACATAAAATATTTAACACTGAAATCAAGCAGAGCTACTTTTTTTCGTCGATCGCCAGACTGATTGCCGCATTTGGAGTGGCTTTGCCGAATCGAACCAATGGATAATGTTGGAAATCGAATTATTGCGTGCCGGATAATTATCGATGATCAACAGTACACACATGGATTATCACCGATGATTGCATTCACACCTCGTGTTTGCACAATTTTTGGGGAGCTGCTTTCTGCGCTGTAGGCTAACATCCTCCACAGACGCATCCTCTTAATATCATTGGCAGGATTATTGATCAATTACTTGTCACATATTTCCAGTCCCGAGGACATCTTCTCAGCTTGCGGCCGATAGGTTTGGTTCAAGGACTTCAATGGCTTGAGTCTCATGATTTCAAACTGGTCACGTGTCATTTGTCACAACGATAACCTTCATAAAATGTCTAAATAGTGATCGATTGTTAATTTTTATTAGTGAAAAAAACATGTTTTCCCAAAATATATGTTTTTTTTCTCCTCTAGGTTAATTAGATGTAAGTTATCCATTTTATTTCAGAGTGTTTCACACTTTTCATACTGCAATATGAGCTTTTATCACTGTAACTAATCAGCCAGCCAAGGTGACCCGGCATTGATTGGCTTTGGCACAGGCCTCCATCTACACAAGCTTCCTCGCCTTGGCCTTATGACTTTTGGCCTTGGCCTCTTGGGGCCTGGTTTCGAATCCAAGACTGCGTATTCGAGAGCTCTGTACGTTTTACAACAATGCACCGTACCTACTACTGTGTAGCTTGTCACAGCCGTGCTGCATCCCTCTCCGATGTGTTTTCTGATTGTGACCACGTGCTGTTCAGCACAATGTCCGATTTTGAATATTTGCTTACTAGAGAATCTGCGAGCATGTGGAGTGAAACGTCGGACGTCGTGCCGATCAACACCGACAACACTTCAGATCACAATGTACCCTTGCGTGTGTTTGTTCTTAGGCATATCGCAATTCTGGGAGGGTTGCACATTTAATATGTTATGTGCTGCAGCCTCCAGACTTTCTTGTTTCAATTGAATCTGCCTCGACATTGAATATAGTCCCCACATGAAATGTACATCAAAGCAGTAGTATTCTTGTTTTTTTTTCGGTAAAGTCACGTAGAAGGGAAATAATAAAATAATACAAATATAAAACAATAAAAATTCTCACGACGAAACGTCTCACGACGAAACGTCGTGAGAATTTTTATTGTTTTATATTTATATTATTTTATTATTTCCCTTCTACGTGACTTTACCGAAAGAACCAATAATATGAATCCCTGCAGTCACGAAAGCTTTAAATCAAAATTCAAAGCAGTAGTGTTACATATTTCGACATTCGTGTGAGACACTTGCAATTTCCATCGGTGTTTGAAATAGCTTCCTCGCCGTAGCACCAGTATCCTTTTTGTTACTCCTTGAAATCCACCCCGGGTGTGATGTGGATAGACGTCTGTAAGGTCAGCTTCTCTTTTAAAACAGTGCAGTCCGTTGGTTCGATTCATGCAAATAATCTCAGAAGACTTGCCACTAGCCCACCCCACCCCCGTACCCCCCTAAAAAAGAAAATATAAAACCCTTCTGTCTCGTCTTGAATGTTCCATTTGATTTCAGTTTGGCACGTGGCCACAGAAGCGTCATAATCATCGGGTAAAGTGCACGCAGCGTCGGATGCGCAGTCGTATTGGCAAAACCACTGACGGTGGTTGTTTCAAGAGCTCCGGTGTCAGGAAGAAGGGGAAAAAATAAGGAACGAAGCCCCCATTTCTGTCCGTAATTACTATCCTTATGGGCTTGTGAGACCAAATTTGAAATAAATTGGGCCTCTGAGCAAAACCATCACCCCATTACCACGGTGCAATCTTGTTTTTATCATCCCAGGGCTATTGAGTAATGCCGAGTTTGCACCTCCTGCTGTTTCCTGTTTGTTAACTCTGTCACACCAGAACCCACACACAGTGGGAAATCAATGCATTTGTCAACAATGCTTAGAATACTCACTGTGCTTATCTACTATGTTTACAATGCCGTAGTGTTTTTTTGTTATAGATCAAGAGTTGCATCGAAAAAAATCTCTGCAAAATGAAACGTTCATTATATATTTGACTTGTGTCATTACACATTCAATGTATATTCGCGCAGTGAAGCAGCGAGTGCCTGGGAATATGGGATGTATCTCTAGCGGGCTGCAATACGTCAGACTATTTATAGATCTGTATTCTTCCAGCAGCAAGCACGATCTACAGAAGTCTAAAGAAGTGCTTCATTTGTATGCCACTTTGTCTTTTTATTTTGGCCCCAAAATATACACATGTATATGTACAGATATATATACACATATATACGATGATAAAGACATTTTTTTTGTCAAATATAATAATAGTGTGACAGCCAAGGAATGGAACGTGGGTATTCCCGCTGTGCAAGCTACAGAAATGAAATAGTTTTGTGTTCAGGCGCGATGTGGATTAGTGCATCGCAGGATCATGCAAGGCAGCGGTATCTCGGGCAATTCTTCATCCAGCAGTGCTTTGATCATCGCTGATATTGTTGATAATAACAATGATGACGATGGCAACGACAAAATATGTCCACGTTCAACATCAATGTCAAAATCGCATACGCAGAACGGATGTCACATAGTCCTATGCACTCGTCTAATGAATAATAAATGAATCAAACATAAACATATTCTTGAGCAGTGGAACACATTGCTCATAGGAAATTGTATTGGCATCTGGATAAATGATGTTCTTCTAAGCGCAGCATGCTTGATGAGCACATCACCTAAAGGTGCCCCCCCCCACTCCCTCCTCTCTCCTCTCCCTTCAATAGTCCAGCAGCTGCAATCTTCATTACCGGCTCTGCCCAAGCGGGGCGTCTGTGCGCGCGCGCGTGTGTGTGCGTGCGGGGCTGTGCACGCGGTCGGTCCTGTTTGCATCTCTTAGGATGAACGCGCAGCAGGAACGGCAGCAGCAGTAGCCGATGCTTCTGTGTGTTTGAGACCCAGTGCTTCCGCACCCTCCACCCACCCCCCTCCCCCATCAAATGCAGGTGATCGCGAGAGTTGTCGGAAGAGATGTCACAGGAAAGGTTGCAGGCGTACTTGCAAAGGCACAGGATCGGATCGCTGTTTGAGGTATGTTCGCACAATCCGTCTGGTTTACCGGCGCAGCATCGCATCCTACTGTGACTGTGCGCGCGTGTCTGTTTCATTATTGTATTTAATTATTATTGTCAAATAATTAATGGGGTTTTTTTGCTGGAATATATTCTCTGTATTATTGCTGATCTGTTCAAGACACACACAGAGATGTACACTGTTTTGCTTGCAGGTATGATTGCAGATTGTTTAACTATTCAATGCAGTTTTTTTCCCTTTGTGATTTTTTTTAATTTGCGGCTTATCAAATGCAACTTTTGCTTCTGTTTTTGTTTTAATTTGAATGCGTTGTGAGGCCTTCTTTGAATTAAAGGAAAAACTGGCTACGTTTTAAATGCTTGCCTCCTTAAAAAGATGAATAAATTCGTAGTTTTTTTCCTCCTAAAAACCACTATAAATAATGAACCATTGTTTGAAAGGCGCTTGCCTTATGCATAACATTAAGGCAACGCGGTTGTGCCAAAAGCCATCGCATTCGGTTTAGTGTACATTACGCATTAATTTAAGCGTGCGGTTTTGTGTTTTCAAGAGTCGGGGTGAATGTTTAGGACGCTGTCTTTCCGACAGCCCTGTTCTTCACCTGAGGACGGCTGCTTGCGTTATAGGCCGAAACGTCGTGAGAATTTAATCTTATAATGTTTTTTTTAAATTATTTTATTATTTCCCTTCTACGTGACTTTACCGAAAGAACCAAGAATATAGTCGAGGTGAACGTTACGAATACTGCGAAATAGAGATGATTGATGGGTGGCGTGTCACGTTTCAAATGGCCATAACATCCTCCCATTCAGCAGCGCGGACTTGAGTTTTTCCACTGTCACTTTGGGTCGGCCGTCGCTTGCACATCGCGCTCACTTTGTAACACGGGTATCTCGCGGTCAACAGCTGGGTACGATTTAAATTTCGATTTAAAGCTTTCGTGACTGCAGGGATTCATCTTATTGGTTCTTTCGGTAAAGTCACGTAGAAGGGAAATAATAAAATAATGAAAATAAAACATAATAAAATAATTCTCACGACGTTTCGGCCGCAACGCAAGCAGCCGTCCTCAGGTGAAGAACAGGTCTGTCGGAAAGACAGCGTCTGAATGAAACACCACCAGGCTTGGAGCGTATATTTAAGCTGGGTTGGAGGGAGAAGAGCGCCTTGCGTTGTGGCCGAAACGTCGTGAGAATTATTTTATAATGTTTTATTTTCATTATTTTATTATTTCCCTTCTGCGTGACTTTACCGAAAGAACCAAGAAGATGAATCCCTGCAGTCACGAAAGCTTTAAATCGAAATTTAAATCGTACCCAGCTGTTGACCGCGAGATGCCCGTGTTACAAAGTGTGCGAGAGGGCGATGTGCAAAAGAACTGGGTACGAAGAGGCAGAAAGTGATGCTACGGCAAGACGGACATTGGCAGAAGTGGCGAGGGCATGTTAATGCCACGTGCAACAGAATTGCAATGTGTCACTCTCGTGGAGGTGTGATGAGTGTTTGTGTATTTTGTTGTAAAATGTTTCTGCGCGGCTTTTGCCCCAGTTGCGTTTCAAGGTGGCCGTTCAAGGAGGAACGATATCAATTACACGGTCGTTCAAACAGATTCTCAACGTGACAAGGTTCTCATTCGAGGTTAAAATATGTCGATCTGTGTCATTGATTATCCATCCGTTTCACCAAATTACAACTTTACCAATAGATAATTACGCCGTTTTATGTATGAAGCCCCCTCCGACAACCCCCCCCCATCATTATTCAAATGTATTTGGCAGCATTTTATGAGAAAGGTCAAATGTTGACCTTGGAAAAAAACGAGTGAAATAATTTAGCTTTTGTAATTTTGAAGAAAAACGTGTACTTTGTAGTCAAAGTGCAGGATATGCTCATAGCACACATGAAACCAATGAAAGTTAAAATGTAACTTAATAAATCCACATACACTTATAATTCGTTCAAGTTATTTTGTTTGTACATACTAATCATTTACAGCACTTTGTCAATTCACTGCTGGATGAAGGCCCTCGCCATGCCATGTGGGGCATGGTGGTCCTTCAAGCAAACTTCACCCAGCTGCTCGGTACGAATTGGTGAAGGAAGGGGGTTCAGATGCCTAACCCCCCACGTGCATCCCCCCCCCCACGTGCCCCCCCCCACCCCTCTAGAAACTACCCTTCCACCGATCCACACCATTAAAAATAATTTAAAATGCCACATCCTTCATTGAGTTGCGTTGCATTGCAATCCGATGTCAACTCGTGATGTCCACAAACGGCAAATAATGCTTCACTTCTCCAAAAGATTTCATATCATATAATTGTGTATCACTTTGTAGAATTTATTGCAAAACATGACTATAAAATACAAGCTTTGCTTTCGCAAGCGCTTTTCATCTTCGTCGCATTTTCCTAAATGCAATTACCCTCACCTAACGGTGAATTTATCAAGATAAATGTCTACATTTTAAAATACTGCTACACCAAATACCAAAGCAGCTTCATACCGAGCGAAGTCTAAATTGCAACAGCATGGGTTGTGTTTCTAATTTTTGCTCGGGTTGACTCCGGGATTTGCGGAATTTTGAATGTTGAGCGAAACATCGGTGTATCGCTGCATGTCGAAGACCAGTGCCTGTCCACTGAAATGTAAAATTAATGCGGATTTTTCGACCAACGGTGTGTGCATGCTAATGTCCCACAAGGATACCGCTGATTTCACAACGATAAGCAGAATGTGAGACAGACTAAACACGTTTCAGCATTATTTAAAAGATGCCCTTTGTTGAAACTGAGATGGCAGCATTGAACTGGGCTACACGTCTTTGCCCAAGTGCAGCAAGACAAATGTTGACACTCAGTTCCGATGATTCCATTCTTCCTCTAGACTCTGAGTCGTTGTCTATAGAAATATAAATGCAATGTGTGTGGTGTGTGTCCTAGGCAAAGGTAAACTTAATGATGATGGTATTTTAAAAGTCTGCATAGCGCAACACTAATAATTCATCAGCGTGGATATTATGTATCTTTGGAGCTTTGAAGTTATCTGCATATTGGGTTTTCCTTTAAGCGTAAAATATTTTCTCAGAAAACTTATATGGCCATCATTGCTAATATAGTTGTAAAGTAAACTTAGATTTGTGCATTTCTTATTCATATAAATATTACGCATTATGCTGATACTGCACATTTGTGTGTGTGCAGGTGTGTTTATGTCTTGGCAATATCATCACATGTACCATTTATTATATAGATACACATGTTTATCAACTATATATTTATATTCATAGGAAAATGTCATATTTCCATTACTTCCTTGTATGTAAAGCACGTTTTAACAATGTGTGGCTTAAATTTCGATTTAAAGCTTTCGTGACTGCAGGGATTAATCTTCTTGGTTCTTTCGGTAAAGTCACGTAGAAGGGAAATAATAAAATAATAAAAATAAAACATAATAAAATAATTCTCACGACGTTTCGGCCACAACGCAAGCAGCCGTCCTCACGTGAAGAACAGGTCTGTCGGAAAGACAGCGTCTGACACGGTTCTTTACCTGAGGACGGCTGCTTGCGTTGTGGCCGAAACGTCGTGAGAATTATTTTATCATGTTTTATTTTTATTATTTTATTATTTCCCTTCTACGTGACTTTACCGAACGAACCAAGAAAATGTGTGGCCTTTTTTGTGGTTCTGAACAAATTTTTTTTTACCCAATGGTATTCGCCTAAAATGTTCTCACGTGTGAGAAAATCGGTGCAGTATATGTTATTGATTGCTTCAAAGCCATTCAAATAGAAATATACACTCGCTTATTACACACAATGGACCGTTCCACAACGTGCCCTGTGACTTTTTCATCCCAAGGTGATGGCTCGTAACAGAAAGTGGAACGTCTATGAATAATTTGTACGATTGTCAAACTGCACATTTTCTCTCGGGAAAGCATGCTTGTTGCGTTCGGGCTTTTTCTGTGTGTCCGAAGCAGACTTGTGAAAACCATTCCGTGGCTTTATTTGGACATTGGCCAGAGCATGTAGCCTTTAGTTGTTAGCCAGTATATGGCATGCACACTGCCTGCGAAATCAAACTTACGTCGTAATAGAACCCTCTTTCGACATTTTATAACAGCTTCCTGGCGATGTTATTTGTTTTCGAAAGAAAAAAAACCAGTGAATCACTTAAAATTATATTGGCCAAATAATTTATAACAATATTAAATAAAAAAAAGTGGCTTTATTTTGAAACCAAAAAGAGTCTTTGGTTCTTTCGGTAAAGTCACCGAGATGAAAATAATAATAATAAAACCAAAAATAGCTTGGGGTTTAATTTTTCGATTTAAAGCTTTCGTGACTGCAGGGATTCATCTTCTTGGTTCTGTCGGTAAAGTCACGTAGAATGGAAATAATAAAATTAAAAAAATAAAACATAATAAAATAATTTTCACGACGTTTCGGCCACAACGCAAGCAGCCGTCCTCAGGTGAAGAACAGGTCTGTCAGAAAGACAGCGTCTGAAGACCTGTTCTTCACCTGAGGACGGCTGCTTGCGTTGTGGCCGAAACGTCGTGAGAATTATTTTATTATGTTTTATTTTTATCATTTTATTATTTCCATTCTACGTGACTTTACCGAAAGAACCAAGAAGCTTGGGGTTTGTTTATGGATGGTTGGGGGGGACTGGTTAGAACTGGACCAGACAGATGTTCTGTATTGATGGAACAGCTGGCGAGAATAACTCCGACTGACTCCCAACGCATCTGCGCTTGCAGGACATGATGACGATGTTGATCACGGAGACTCCAGAGGAGCCCATCCCGTTCCTGATCGAGCACCTGGAAGGCAGGCAACACAAGAGGACGATCACAGAGGGGTCTCCACGCCGAGACCTGGCTGGATTTGCTGCTCTCTGGGCCGAAAGCAGCCACCTGCCAGGCAATCACTGCTTATCATATCACTTCTCTGTGCAGCAGCCGTACAGATGGATTCACGTAATTTACCACTTAAAGGTGGGCTCTTCAATGGCTTGCTCACACCATCGGCTGGTGGTATGGCCTCCACTAGAAGGAACTCATAGTTTGGCCTACTCTTCCACCCTGTGGCCAGATGCCTTGGAAGATGTGATGCGAGATGTTATATTCCTCGCCTGGCATGCAGGAGGTACGTGGGTTCATATTCTTAGGTTTTTTCGGTAAAGTCACGTAGGTAAAAAATTAAAAATTAAAATTAATAAAAGTAAAATAAAAATAAAATAAAAATCACGACGTTTCGGAGGCAACACAAGCCTCCGTCTTCAGGTGGAACCGTCACAGCACGATAGCTGTATCAAGTAAGATAAATTCCAAGAGACCCGTCCTTGTATATATACTGGTTGAGGGTGGGAGGAGCTAAGGCAGGCACCTGGATCGGAGTTTTGTATTATTGTTGTGAGGTTGGTGCGGCTGAAACCGCTGCTAGGAATGAGTCTTTGTTGTGTAGACTGGTTGAACTGGGAGGTACCAGAGTTGTTAAGGTGGGGCTGCTGTAAATGGGACTCGGTGTTTGATCCCGACCCTGACGCCTGCTGCTGTATATTTGGAGTTTGCATGTCTCCCTCCCCGTGTGATCACGTGGATTTTTCTCCGGGTCCTCGTGTTTTTTTTCTTTCCCATCCACATTTTAGAAATATTCGTTTCATAAAGAGTATTTTGCTGCCATACATTTGCACGTGATAAGCCACGTCGTTGAGCTATCGTTTCTGGTCAGGACTCTTCTGAAATGCAAACTAGTTTGTTAGTAAAAAAAACATTCTAATATTTAATTTCCCCCCCCTTCGTAAAGTCCTGCCGTGCCGAATTCAAGATGCTTTTGGCGGTGTTTCTCTCCCCCTCCGTTTGGCGCATTGTACCGGGCTCGCGTTCTGTTGCAAGA